>NC_092415.1:193213293-193545078 GCF_040894005.1 Engystomops pustulosus | reverse complement strand
CTTATGTTCTTGGTCTTTGACCCTCGGTAATTGGCCGGGGTTAGATCGGAGAACATTAAATAAAGGGGCGGCTCTTGTTACGTAACGTAGAGTATTTCAGTAGGTCTTAGTTACATGGAGAAGTAATTCCTTAAAACTAATGCGAAAAAGTGGCGCAGGTGCTGTAACAACCAACCAAATTTGAGCAAAGGCTCCTTTAACAGTGAGTGAGGCAAAATGATTAAAAGGGGTTGTTCAAATTTTTCAACTTATAACAAGTTGATCCGCAAGATTCCAACTGCTAGGACCACCATGATCACGAGAAGGAGACCCCCAATCAGGATTACTGGGAGTCCCATTCATGTAATCGATGGGGCCCCAGCAGTCAGACCAATCATCTTGTTATAATTTGAAAAATTGGGACAACTCCTTCAGTCATATTAAAAGGTTTGTCCTCAAATCTGATTGGTTGCTACAGAACCTGCACCACTTTTTAGTGAAAAGTTGGGACAACCCCTTTACTAACCCCTTAACTAACCACTTCCTGTGTTTTTAGAACTGAGTATGCTGATTAGTCTCTACATGCAACCACATCCTCCTCCTTCCGTACACACAAGGCATCACATTTCCTACTCGAAGGGAACCTGTCACCAGCAATGGGCCTAATAAACCACTACCAGAATATTGTCAAGCAGCATAACACCTTCTAGTTTTTGTTTCTTTCATGGACCAGTGCGGTGACATTATCGAGAAAAACAACTTTGAAGTGAGATGTAAATTGGTTGTGCAACACCCTCGCCGATGCAATGGCGAGGGAGTGTTTGCGAATAAGCCCCCCTAGCATGTCACCACATCACACAGGGGACATTGCAGTGGTTAATCCTGCCTGGCAAGGCAGAAGTTAATCTGTATATGATGTAAGAGTCTGTTATCCAATAAGATGTGTTACATCCTGTCTCTGAGAAGTAATTGGAGGAGCAGCCACCACCTGACCAAAGGGAGGTAATAAAACTCCCTGGCCAGGAATGTTCTAGAGAAGTCTCCCCCCAGAAGGGAGAAGAGACCAGTCCTAGTCAGACCCTCTGGGTCTGCAGGACACAAGCAGAGAGTAGTTAGCTGAGCAGTAGCTCAGAGCCTCTAGCACACCAGACCAGAGCAGGAAGAGCCTAGCCCCTGCCTGAAGTGGAGATAGTAGCTCAGAGTTAGTGAGGAAAGGGGTATCATCCTACCTTCAAGGGTGATACCTGAAGATATCCAGGATCAAGCTGAAGCATCCTATTAGGACACAGCTGCCTCCCAGCCTGCCATTGCATCCAGGCTGGTGATCTACATCCTGTGGCTCCCTCCAAATACCTCTCCAGTACTCCACCATCTTGTTAAAGGCACGTTGCTGATGTTCCTGTCGGTTCCAATAAAGAACTGTAAGTGTTTCTGTTCAACCTCTGCCTCCGTCTGGTCCCTGCTACTACTCCTGCCCTCATCACCGGCACCCTGTCCATCACCCAGAGACTCACACTCGGGACATTAAGGGGTTGCCCCAGGGAGATCCGCTATAGCAGCCTCTCCCTCATCTTTTCTTGCCAACACCACCCTGCTGGAGACCTGCCAGGCGGTAGGACAGCCCTCCGGTTCCCCCGTACCAAGCACCGTGACAATAGCGTGCTTAGGCCGCAACCGCCAGCCACTCCGGTACCGCGGGCCCCGGCTGTCTCCAGGCCTCACCTCAAGGGCTAGGCCCCGGTGGGGGATGTTGCAAGTCGCGTCACGAACAGGATTGATACTTCTGTGCCTTATTACGGCATTAAAGACTTTCCTTTATTAAAAAGACTGTGCTGCCTAACCCTGCTGCCATCCGGGTTTAGGCCCAAGACTTTGTGTGCTTCGGGACTGAACTGTGTTAATGCTGCCACGTGCTGTCGAGCGCCGCTCCAGCACTCAAGAGGTTAATCCTTGCAAGAACTGTGTCAGCTCTGCTACATACCTTAGAAACTGTGGCGCAGCAAGTAATTCCAGCCCGCCAAAACCTTCACTGGCGGGAAACCCAGACGACACACCAAGCTCCACCCACGCGCGAAGGGCGCGAACCCCGCCTCCTGTGGCGCAGGAAAAATGAGAGCCCGCCACAGCTCTTGGCGGGAAGGACTTGGACTCCTCCCACTGGATCGAGGCGGACTTCCTGCCCCACCTCAGAGAAACGCCAGAATTCAAGTGGATTTTGGACTGTGAGGACAGCATCATGTGGGGTCCTCCGCCCTTCCCTCCTGTGGAGCGTCCTGAGTTCTTTGAAGTGTTGGAGACCATGGTGGTGGTCTCTGCGCAGCCGGTCCGGAGGCCCTTTGCTGGGCACCGGCTGCATCGAGGACTGACCCGAGCATTCGTCACCCGGAGGTATGTCCAGACGGTGACGGAGTACCCAGTACCACCCGGGCGGTTCCTCGTACCTCTCCCGGTTACCATACCGGTACCGCAGGCCCACGTGGAGGCGCCACGTGGGGAGGCCCCGACTCCTGTCGAGCCAGCGCCTGGGCCTACTGCTGCTGTGCCACCTGCTCCGAGGCCTACTGTTCCTGCTGTTCGGCCTGCTAGCCCTGCTGTGACGGTTCCTGATCCTCCGGCTGCTCCTGCTCCTGTTCCGGCACCTGCCCGACCATCACGGAGATCCGAGCCTGCACCGCAGCCACGAGCCCCAGCATCGGCACCTCCGCAGCCTCGAGGCCGAGGTGAGGCCGCCCGCCAGCGACTCCGGGACGCTGTCTCGGAGCAGCGACGCCGTGAGAAGGAGGCCCAACGCTACATGGCCGGCCGGTCTACAGCTGGAGCCTGGGTGGAAAAGAACCGCACCACCGGCATGGTCCGGTTCTTCGATAAACAGCGTGGCTATGGCTTCGCCACTCAGGACTACACCGGACGGGAAGTATTTATACCCCGACGGTCTGTCAAGAGGCCTGACCTGCCAGAGAGCCAGCACAACCTGAAGCCAGACGAGTGCATTGAATTCTCCCTGCAGGAGGGGCCCCGAGGACCCTGGGCGGCTGGTGTGATCCGGATCCCCGACTCCGATGAGGACCGCTACCCATCATATGACGACTGGTATGAGGACGACGAGTGGCCGGAATCTCCGAACACCTCTTCTTCCTCGGCTGCGAGTCCCCGGGCGGTGACCCACGTGAATGCCCCATCCACAAGAGTACGGGTCCCATTGCCATCCATGGGCCGGGCATGATCCAGGGCGCCACCCCCACCGTTTCCCCTGCCGGGAGCATTGCCAGGTCCCGCGACTCTTCTGTGGGAGAAGACATCCCGGCTAGCGAACCTTGTCCGGAGGTTCCGTCTAGGCCCACATCTCCCCTTGCCGGTTACCAATGGGGTGATGACCCGGCCCCGGAAGAACCGGAGCTGGAAGGAGCTGCGGCGCTGCCGCAGGTCCCCGTTTATTTCTTTCTGGACCCCTCCGTGGTCCCTGGCTCAGTTGAGCCCCCGGCTGGAACAGCCGACACCCCGGGCGACAGCGCTCCTCCCCCTGAAGGTCCGGAGGATGTTGCTGCACCTGCAGTACCCGCTACTGCCACCGGGTGTCCTCAGCCGGCACCTACTCCCGCTGAGGATGCACAGGATTCCCTGCTGACTTTGGATCCTGTCCCTGCTGAACCCAGCGAAGGTGCATCTGACTAACCCCTGAAGGGCTGTAGCCCTCTCCAGGTACTATGTCCATTGTACATATTGTATATTCCTGTCCTATTCCACAAGAGCCAGAAACTGTCCTGAGACTCTTACCCTTATTTATCTCAGTCAAGAGATTATACACTGTCCTGTGCTATGATAGCACCCTTCCTCTGCCACAGCAGAGATTTCTTCAAAGGACTCTGTCCCTCTGCATATAGAGGAGACGCTTTGCATCTCAGTGCACTTTTCCCCACATCAAGGGCTGTACCCAGAAGATGGACTTTGTTACTAGAGACCTTCTGAGAGACTTTTGCCAGATACTACCAGGAAAAGTTGCCACTTTATTTATTATTATTTTGCACTTAATGCCTCCCTTGTAGGTATGGACATTATGCTTGCACCTTTTTTATGCCTTTTCCTTTTCAGGTAAAGAGACATTTATTCTGCTACCCTGAGTAGCCTATCTACCTCTGTAACGTTTGTAACGTTCAAGATGTGTACCCATTGGGCTCCTAAGCCAATGTGAATTTACCAAATGTTTGCACACTGTCATATATGCCAGTAGTCTGCATTAACCCTTTCATAGGCTTTTCAGGTTGTAGTGTGGCTGTGTCGGACCGTCTTTTTGTGTAAAACACTGATCGCTACCTGATCCCTCAAACCGAGGTTTGCACGTGGGAGTAGTCCGTAAACTGCGGGTCCTTCGGGGACCGGGGGTGTTACAGAGTTAGCACCTGGATGCCACCCATACATGGGTAAGGATGCCAGTCAGGAGGTACTCGTGTCACATATGCTAACGCAATGCAGATATACACACTATATATTTGCCGCCAGGGAAGAAGTGTTGATATAACAAATATACCGGCCTTGGTGCAAGGAGTGGATTACAGGACATGACACCACACCTTTCCTACTGTACAGTTCGGTTTAATGGCGTCAGTGACCAACTGTCAAGCACTTACATGTTTTTGTCTTAGTCCGACACCAACCCAGGTGCCTGTCTCCAGGACCATGGGCGGTTTGTCCCTACACCTCACATAGCCTGCACTTCCTAGAAGTGCCCTTAGCCCCCTCTGTGCCCCAAACCATCTGTAGTCGAGCCGAGGGCGGCTCTTTCAATTGCCCCCGGGGTATGCAACACCCTCGCCGATGCAATGGCGAGGGAGTGTTTGCGAATAAGCCCCCCTAGCATGTCACCACATCACACAGGGGACATTGCAGTGGTTAATCCTGCCTGGCAAGGCAGAAGTTAATCTGTGTATGATGTAAGAGTCTGTTATCCAATAAGATGTGTTACATCCTGTCTCTGTGCACTGAGAGGTAATTGGAGGAGCAGCCACCACCTGACCAAAGGGAGGTAATAAAACCCCCTGGCCAGGAATGTTCTAGAGAAGTCTCCCCCCAGAAGGGAGAAGAGACCGGTCCTAGTCAGGCCCTCTGGGTCTGCAGGACGCATGCAGATAGTAGTTAGCTGAGCAGTAGCTCAGAGTCTCTAGCACACCAGACCAGAGCAGGAAGAGCCTAGCCCCTGCCTGTAGTGGAGCTAATAGCTAGGTAGTGAGGAAAGGGGTATCATCCTACCTTCAAGGGTGATACCTGAAGATATCCAGGATCAAGCTGAAGCATCCTATTAGGACACAGCTGCCTCCCAGCCTGCCATTGCATCCAGGCTGGTGATCTACATCCTGTGGCTCCCTCCAAATACCTCTCCAGTACTCCACCATCTTGTTAAAGGCACGTTGGTGATGTTCCTGTCGGTTCCAATAAAGAACTGTAAGTGTTTCTGTTCTACCTCTGCCTCCGTCTGGTCCCTGCTACTACAGCTGCCATCATCACCGGCACCCTGTCCATCACCCAGAGACTCACACTCGGGACATTAAGGGGTTGCCCCAGGGAGATCCGCTATAGCAGCCTCTCCCTCATCTTTTCTTGCCAACACCACCCTGCTGGAGACCTGCCAGGCTGTAGGACAGCCCTCCGGTTCCCCCGTACCAAGCACCGTGACAATAGCGTGCTTAGGCCGCAACCGCCAGCCACTCCGGTACCGCGGGCCCCGGCTGTCTCCAGGCCTCACCTCAAGGGCTAGGCCCCGGTGGGGGATGTTGCAGTTGTATAAAGTCAACGAGGCGGAGAGTTTAACACTGAAGTCAAGGTGGGGGGCTCTGAATGTCTCCTCCTCTGTAATAGAAATCAGACATCAGGAGATCTGGTTAGTGATGTCTCTGGATGCAGGACCATCAATTACAGTGAAGGAGCTTTCTGAGGAAGAGAGAGCTTGACTTCAGTGTTAAAATCTCCGCCTCCTTGACTTTATACAACCAATTTACATCTGACTTTAAAATAGATTTTCTAGATGCTGCCACCACACTGGGTCATGAAAGAAACACCATCTGGAAGATGTTCAGCTTCTTGACAACATACAAGTAGTGGTTTATTAGATCCATTTCTGCTGACAGGTTCCCTTTAGCTTTCCTTCTTAGATGCACAAGCAACTTTTATAATACAATGTGATTGAAAAAATCTACAGCTAATAGATGTCTATGGAGAGGAGATGCGAGGAAGCGGAATAAGGAGGAATAAGAAGAGCTGCATATAGACAGAACACACTTATATGCTTAAAGTACATTTGAGTTTTTGAGAAGTAAATTAAGCTGTTAAAGGGGGAGGGAAGGATTAAAGGAGCCTGATAAGTCGAGAAAGAAGCATTTTCATCTGATATTACAAAGTATATTATATTCACTTGTGCTATTGATTAATGAAAGAAAAAATGTTGCAGTCATTACACTTTAAAGGAATTCTACACGGATGCAGAAACATATCTTGTTTAATCCCTGAGCTGAGTGGTTTTGCTGAAAAAACTATTATTAAATTATGATAATGAGGCTCTGCCGCTCCTGTGCTACAGCTCGGTGCTTCTCCTCTTACCCTAATTATGCACTGCTCCAGAGAACGCTGTATTCTCTGTGTTGTCCCTGACAGGCAGAAGTAATCGATTGCTGCACCTTCCCCCAGCTGCTGTGTATAAGTCATCCAGCTCAGAGCTCCATGTGTAATGTGTTTTATGTAGGCACCCAGCTTTCCCAAGGTCCTGAATGTTATAATAATTTTTTCAACAAAAACACTCAGCACAGGGATTAAACAAGATATGTTTCTGCATCAATGTAGCTGCAGCATTCTCAAGGTATGTTTGGTTCATAATGCATCAAATCAAATGGTAGGTTTCCTTTAAGTGACATATTTAGTCATACTCGTGTCTATTTTTGTTGCACAGATACATCTACTTGGCAGAAGTGGTAGGAGGCACCTTATAAGGATTGTGATTATACATCCAGACTTGGTTCTGGAAGTTGTACACGGGATATAACATGAAAAAGGGACGTCAAATACAAAAGGAAAGCGCTCGGAATGCAAAATGTGAATAGCGTCTGTCTCCTGCGGATTAGGGCTTGCGATGTAGATGTATTTCACATATTATTCCCCCAGAGCATGGATAGTGTCTGTCCTTACCGGTTATAATACCGCAATGTTGCGTTATAATGCGGAGGATGAATGAAGAGCTTTATTTAGAAATTCAGAAGTGGACAGAGACAGCTCCTGCTTCATCTCTTGTATCTAAAAACCGGGAGGGGATGTAGCATCTTCAGCACCTTGTAGTGGAGCAAAGTATCTCAATGGGCCCCACTTAAGGGGAGGTTGTACGTCTGATTTCAGGTGTTCCTCTGTTATTCTTCCTGGAAATGAATGAGCTGACTGCCATGTGATACAAATGTGGGATTTGTCCCTATATAGTCCAGTCAATCCTAAAAGTGCCTCGGCTCTATGCATGGACACTTACTGTGTATTTATTTGTTATGACTGTTTTAAAGGGGTTGTCCATAGGATACAGCAGGGGATGAGTGATCCCTGAAGCAACAATGTGAAGGCATAAAATTGACTACATTCAAACTGGAATAAGGGATTTTTATGATTTTTGCTCCCAGTAGTGAGACTTAAAGGGAACCTACCACCACAAATCTACCTATAAAGGTAGATTGGGTGGTAGGTGGATCATTGGGACGTGAGGATAGCCCTTTTAAGGGCTAATCCTCACGTCCCTGCACTTTTTTGAGAACTTTAATTTGATATTTATTCAAATGTACTTATGTGGCTACCGGGGCGTGGAGTAGCCGCTTATGAGATTACACGAGGCGGCTACTCCACGCCCCGGTAGCCACTTTACTCCTCCTACTCACCCATCTTCGGCGCGCAGCTCCGCGTAGCTGCGCGCCCTCGTCCGGCGAGCCTGCCGTCTGCGCATGCGCAGAAGAGCAGGCCCGCGCCTGTTTCGGAGTTGTGACCGCGCAGGCGCGGGCCTGCTCTTCTGCGCATGCGCAGACGGCAGGCTCGCCGGACGAGGGCGCGCAGCTACGCGGAGCTGCGCGCCGAAGATGGGTGAGTAGGAGGAGTAAAGTGGCTACCGGGGCGTGGAGTAGCCGCCTCGTGTAATCTCATAAGCGGCTACTCCACGCCCCGGTAGCCACATAAGTACATTTGAATAAATATCAAATTAAAGTTCTCAAAAAAGTGCAGGGACGTGAGGATTAGCCCTTAAAAGGGCTATCCTCACGTCCCAATGATCCACCTACCACCCAATCTACCTTTATAGGTAGATTTGTGGTGGTAGGTGCCCTTTAAAGGGAACCTATCTCTAGATTTTACCCCACTAAACTATTAGTCCCCTCAAGTAGGTAATCAAGTGTAATTTCTAAATTCCCTAAATCCAGAAAAAAATCTCAGGCAAATATGATTCTTGTCATCTCATTTTCACATGAGATGAGTCAAGTTTAGAGGCTGCAGGGGGAGTGTCGCTTTAGAAGCCCCTATGTTCTGTACCATCGTACCTAGAAACATGCATATTGGGGCAGATTTACTTACCCGGTCCTGTCACGATCCAGTGGCGCGTTCTCCAGCGAGGATTCGGGTCTTCCGGCGATTCACTAAGGTCGTGCACCCGATGTTCACTAGGTGTCGCTGCTGCGCCTAGGTCCGCCGGAGTTCTTCTCGGTGCATGTGAGTGCTTGATTTTGCGACACACTTCGTTTTTTAAAATTCCACGGCTTTTCCGAATTCGTTGGGTTTTCCATCGGCCACGCCCCCGATTTCTGTCGCGTGAAAGCCCGCGCGATTGCGCTGAAATCCTATCGCATGCTCCAAAATCCCGTCGGAATTAGACGGAAAAAATCGGGAAACCCGACGAAAGTGCGGCCGCAGAGCCCTTAGTAAATGAGCCCCAGTGTGTCATATTAAAGATAAGAATCTTATCCCAGAGATCCCATTAAGCTTATGATTCTGTGAGATACAGAACTGGACATACAGGAACATAGACGTGACCTGAATCTTTATCTGCAGCTTGCATGTCTTCCTACGTCTTTAGCTGCCTGTACCTGGTTCTGTAGCTCACAGAACCACAAGCCTAATGGGATCTAAAAGATGAGATCCTTATCTTTAACATGACATGTTTCTAGGTACTATTGAACAGAAGATAGGAGCTTTTACAGTGACACAAGCCTAAACTTGACTCATCTAGTGTGAAAATGAGCTGAGAAGAGTCATGTTTGCCTGACATTTCATATCCTATCTGATAGGCCTGGAAGTTTAGTGGGTTAAAACCTAGTGACAGGTCACCTTTAACGCCCATCTTGTGATATTGTGGAGCGCTCTGTGTATGGGTGACATGGGAATGGCACTATTAAAGGGTCACTCTAATCATAGGGCACTTTAATTGCGGAGATGTGGCAGGGCAAGATTGAGGAAAGAGCATTTCAGAATAGGTGTCAATGTGCTGGAGCTATAGAGGTTATTGTGCTGGAGCTATATGGACTTATTGGGGCTCATTTACTAAGGGTCGCGCCCAGCACTTTCGTCCAACTGTTCGCCGCTTGGCTTGGACAGGTATTTAACAGGGGTCTCTGCTGGGATTGTGTCGCACGTGATCGGATTGTGGCGCGGCTGCACTGGTTCTCCATGCGACAGTAATTGGGGGGGCCGTCGGACGGTCCGACTGATTCGTACTGAGCGCGGGATTTAACTTTCAAATTGTGTCGCGCTTATGTGCTCAAGGAAGAAGAAGGTGAACTCTGTCGGACACATGCAGGATGTGGGGAGCACGATCTTAGTGAATCGCGACACTGTGCATTATAAACAGACAATGCAATTTCGGTGAACTCCGGAGACGGGTAAGTAAATGTGCCCCATAGTGTTGGAGCTATAGGGGTAATTGTGCTGTGGCTGTAACCAGGTATCCTTTAGTTTTAACATGTAGAGGTATCAGCGTCATTGACCTGGGAATAAAGGTGTCACTGTGTCAGTATTATAGGGTAAGAAGGTCATTTATCGGACAGCTAATCCGACATCCGCCAGACACATATATATTATATTATACATTTGTTTTCCATATGGAAACCCAGGATCACATCACAGGTATGTGAAACAGGATTGTTTCATGACAATGGGGCACCTTCACTTACTCGGTCCAGTCGCGATCCAGCGGCGCCTTGACCGATGAGGATTTGGGTCTGCCGGGATTCACTAAGGTCCGTGCGCCCGATATCCAGCAGGTGTCACTGCTGCGCCGAGGTCCACCGGAGTTAAAATAATTTTTTTAATTCCGCGTTTTTTCCGAATCCGTCGGGTTGTCCGATGACCCCCCCCCAATTTCTGTTGTGTGAAAGCGCCAAAAGCTGATTGCGTGCACCAAATTCTGGGCAAATCTGAAATCGCCGGGAAACCCGACGAACAGTGTGCGATATGGACCCTTAGTAAATGAGCCCAATATATTTCAATTTTTGGGGAAAAAAATTGGATTTCAGACAATCCCTTTAAGAAAGGGGAACCTTATAGGCAATAAATGCATTTTTAAACTTCCACAGTGTCATATGTCATACATGAGAAAATCCTCCTAACCTACTGTACGGATTTACACTGATGTCACCTCCTCTTGGACACCATGGTGGATTTCCTTATAGAATAAATGGAATATTTAAAGTAGACTTTCCACCAAATCTAACACTTTGCATCCTATTAGATAATCCACTCCAATGATTTGGGTGCAGTTGAAAATGTTTCACTAGCTCCCACCGTTCCCGAGTAATCAGCACTGTAAGTTTTAGTATTAATATTACAGTTATGCTTTCCAGTGTCAAATGGGCGGTCCCAGGGTGGCGAAACGGACCAGGACCACCCACCTGACAGTCAAGAGCAAACTTAGCTATGAAACTAATGATGCTGATTGTTTTTTAATGATGGCATTTAGGGAACAAATTTCAACTGCACCAGAGTCAGTGGCTCTATAAGGGCATGTTCACACAATGATGGAAAATCCACAATGAAATATTTATCTCATTAAACATATTGGAGATGATGCATTTATTTTTGTCAGGAGCAAAGAAGACACAACACATCCAGTCTGTAGTGGATTATAATATAGGCGATTTGGGTGGCAGCCGGGGGCCCAAGCCTTCTAGGGGGCCATGATCACCAAAACCATGAACCAAGTTTAATACTGAGAAGGACCTTCACCCATGAAATCCTTGTACATCTGTTCATACCCTCAATACACATTTACACAAGAGCCATTGCAGGACCCTTGAAGGTCCTCCAGAGGTCCTGAAACTGCAGATTGAAAGTAGCAGAAGGGACAGATTCTCCATTCACCCAGAAGCTGATTCTAGTATCAGATATAGGAAGTGATCGCAGACTTTTAGGGGCTATAATATTCATACAGCCCAGGGCTCATGGTGGTCTTAATCTGCCCGTGCGTCCAATATTCTGAACAAATCCTGTGTGGATTCTGCAAGAATTATGGGTCTTGTTGGTCGAACTCCACGTCAGAAAACTTGACAGCAGAGTTTGACGCAGAATTTCTGGTTGAAAATCCGTGTCAAATTTTCCTGTGTGCACATTCCCCAAATATTGAGTCATCTTTAAAAACAGGTTCTGATACCATTCATGGTTTGGGTGGAGGAACCACCACTAGGATGTGTTTTATGGTGCCATTGTTTTAAAATCTTTTTTTTAGGATAAAAACATGAATTTTGAAGATGATCTTACATATCTCTTACAAGCCTAGAAGGAGCCTAGATGACTATACATATACAGGGGCAGATTTACTTACCCGATCCATTCGCGATCCAGCGGCAGGTTCTCCGACGCTGATTTGGGTCTTCCGGCGATTCACTAAGGTAGTGTGCCCGATGTCCACCAGGTGTCGCTGCTGCGCTGAAGTCCTTCGGAGTTCACTGGAGTTCACCAAGCTATCCTGGGTGCAGGTAAGCGCGTGTTTCGGGCGACACATTTTTTTTTTAAATGCAGTTTTTCCAAATCCGTCGGGTTTTCCGTCGGCCACGCCCCCGATTTCCGTCGCGTGCATGATGATGCCGGTGTGCCACAATCCGATCGCGTGCGCCAAAAACCAAATTAGTAATTTTCGGGCAACCCGACGAAAAGACCCTTAGTAAATGACCCCCAATCTGTGTCTAGATGCTAAATCTGGAGGACTATACATATACTGTGTGACCGAGGAGATAAAAATCAGCTTAGAAAAACGGCGTTTACCTTTAATTCTTCGTAGCAATAGAGCTAATGAAGTAACCTTAAAGGGGTATTCCAGGAATCTGCATAATTCATATACAAGTGGGCACACAAAATATAAGCTAATGTGTAATTAGTTGTTGTTAAAAATTTTGCTCCCCTTAGCAGAAAATGCTGGTGACATGCACTGTAATGAAGAATTAAAATGCTACCGGCCCTTTAATCAGTCCGTTAATTTCCTCCGCGCGGTCCGTCGCAGAAAAGAAGATGTCCGCTGGTCACATGTCCACATCACATGTCCTGTACCTGCCTGGGCAGGGTCATGTGATCACCACTACGTTTGGCGGTAGTCGGTTGGTTGCAGTGCATCCAGTATGGCCAGTGTTGTGGTGATGGCAGTTACACTTCATTACTATGGTAACAGAGCAAGAAAACCTGTTACATCATCACTGTTAGCAGAGCATAAGTGGTAGGAGGAGTTACTGAGAACTAAAGGATCATGGAACTTGTAGTTTCCAGTGGCGGCCATCTTAGTGATAACTCCACCTACTTTAGAGAGGCCATAAATTTTGTAAATCATAAAATCATATTATTTTAGCTCCGTTTTGTGACTAATGACATTGAGTATTGTTGTATTCATTTATTTATATCATCAAGGGTTTTTGTGTCAGACGTTGATATTCCCGGAATACCCCTTTAAGCTACTTAGTGACTTTTAGTGTAATTAAGTGTCTGCAGCCAATGGCAAAGGCTGGGGAGATAGAAAGGCCTTAAAAGTCAGAGGTCAAACAGCTTCAGGGATAAAGGTCATAGACGTCGGATGGAGTTACAACGACCACTCTGTCTCCATTGCTTATTTTGCAATTGTGTTGTAAACCACATGGAAGAGGTAGTGGAAGAGAAATTAGATTTTGGCTTCTTTTTCTTATACTGAGCATAAAAAGCTAATGGGATATGAGAGAATTGTATGAATACAAAGCTACACTCATGAAATATAAAGGCATTGTTACAGTTCTGCTATTACTAAAAACTTAAACATAGAGTGTGCTGATAGATTGCCCTTAAAGGAAATCTACCATTTGATTTGGTGCATTATGAACCAAACATACCTTGAGACTGCTGTAGATACACTGATGCAGAAATATATCTTGCTTAATACCTCAGTTGAGTGGTTTTGCTATAAAAAAACAATTATGACATTCAGGACCTTGGGAGAGCTGGATTGCAGGCTTCTTGCAGTACATAAACACAAGCTGTCTGCAATGTCCCGACAGGACTAATCAACCTGAGCTGGATGACTCATGCACAGCAGCTGGGGGATGGTGCAGCGATTGATTACTTCTGCCTGTCAGTGATTACATCATTCTCTTGAGCAGTGTAAGAAGAGAAGCGCTGAGCCAGCCACAGGAGCGACAGAGACTCATTATTCTGAATTGTATCATTGTTTTTTCAGCAAAACCACTCAGCACAGAGATTGAACAAGATATGTGTCTGCATCACAAGGTATGTTTGGTTTATAATGCATCAAATCAAATGGTAGATTTTCTTTAAGCCCCCGGAGCTCTGGTGGGATAGATGTCGCTAGAAGTGTCTGGCAGCAGCTTATTTCCTTTTGCCATGTTATTATAAAGTGTGTAGGTTTATAGGGGAAGTTGTGGGGCACAGCCGCAGCATAAGACAGACCTAATCCTCATAGTAAAACCTCTTACAAAGCACTTTGAGCTGACACATAGACGGCAGATTGCTTTCTGATGTGGACTTCCTTTCATCTCTGGAATCTGTAAAATACCACATTTACTGCATAAACACAAGAGGACAGATCCATTGTGTAATGCGTCAGTCTGACAATCTGCACTTGTCATGATGAGAGGCAAGAAACTCCCTATTGTGTAATGTGTAGCTATAGATACTATTATAGTGGACTCTTCCTGAACATGTCCTGTAAGTAGGGAGGGCACTCTGCATTTTGTTATCCGGTGATCCCACTGTAATGTTATATCACCTGGTGACCCCCCAGTATTATTATATCATCCGGTGATCCCCCAGTACTATATATCACCCGGTGACCCCCCAGTACTATTATATCACCCGGTGACCCCCCAGTACTATTATAATACCTGGTGACCCCCCAGTACTATTATATCATCCGGTGACCTCCCAGTACTATTATATCACCCGGTTACCCCCCAGTACTATTATATCACCCGGTGACCCCCCAGTACTATTATAATACCTGGTGACCCCCCAGTACTATTATATCAACCAGTGACCTCCCAGTACTATTATATCATCCAGTGACCCCCCAGTACTATTATATCATCCAGTGACCTCCCAGTACTATTATATCATCCAGTGACCCCCCAGTACTATTATATCATCCAGTGACCCCCCCAGTACTATTATATCATCCAGTGACCTCCCCAGTACTATTATATCATCCAGTGACCCCCCCCAGTACTATTATATCATCCAGTGACCCCCCCCAGTACTATTATATCATCCAGTGACCCCCCCAGTACTATTATATCATCCAGTGACCTCCCCAGTACTATTATAACACCCAGTGACCCCCCCAGTACTATTATATCATCCAGTGACCTCCCAGTACTATTATAACACCCAGTGACCCCCCCAGTACTATTATATCATCCAGTGACCCCCCCAGTACTATTATATCATCCAGTGACCCCCCCAGTACTATTATAACACCCAGTGACCCCCCAGTACTATTATATCATCCAGTGACCTCCCAGTACTATTATATCATCCAGTGACCCCCCCCAGTACTATTATATCATCCAGTGACCCCCCCCCCAGTACTATTATATCATCCAGTGACCTCCCAGTACTATTATATCATCCAGTGACCTCCCAGTACTATTATATCATCCAGTGACCTCCCAGTACTATTATATCATCCAGTGACCTCCCAGTACTATTATATCATCCAGTGACCCCCCAGTACTATATCATCCAGTGACCTCCCAGTACTATTATATCATCCAGTGACCTCCCAGTACTATTATATCATCCAGTGACCTCCCAGTACTATTATATCATCCAGTGACCCCCCAGTACTATTATATCATCCAGTGACCCCCCCCCAGTACTATTATATCATCCAGTGACATCCCAGTACTATTATATCATCCAGTGACCCCCCAGTACTATTATATCATCCAGTGACCTCCCAGTACTATTATATCATCCAGTGACCCCCCAGTACTATTATATCATCCAGTGACCTCCCAGTACTATTATATCATCCAGTGACCTCCCAGTACTATTATATCATCCAGTGACCTCCCAGTACTATTATATCATCCGGTGACCTCCTAGTACTATTATATCACCCGGTGACCCCCCAGTACTATTATATCATCCAGTGACCTCCCAGTACTATTATATCATCCGGTGACCTCCCCAGTACTATTATATCATCCAGTGACCCCCCCAGTACTATTATCTCACCCGGTGATCGCCTAGTACTATTATATCATCCAGTGACCCCCCAGTACTATTATATCAACCGGTGATCCCCCAGTACTATTATATCATTCTGTGATTCCCCAGTACTATTATATCATCCAGTGATCCCCCAGTACTATTATATAAACTGGTGACATCCCCCCCCCCAGTACTATTATATCCCCCAATATTATTTTATCACCTAGTCATTCCCCAGTACTTTTATATCATCCGATAATCCCCAAGAATTATTAGATCATCTGGCGATCCTCCAGAACTATTATATTATCCCAATGATCCCCCAGTACTATTATATCACTCAGTGGTCCCCCGGTACTATTATATCACTCAGTGGTCCCCCAGTACTATTATATCACTCAGTGGTCCCCCAGTGCTATTATATCACTCAGTGGTCCCCCAGTGCTATTATATCACTCAGTGGTCCCCCAGTGCTATTATATCACTCAGTGGTCCCCCAGTACTATTATATCACTCAGTGGTCCCCCAGTACTATTATATCACTCAGTGGTCCCCCAGTACTATTATATCACTCAGTGGTCCCCCAGTACTATTATATCACTCAGTGGTCCCCCAGTACTATTATATCACTCAGTGGTCCCCCACTACTATTATATCACTCAGTGGTCCCCCACTACTATTATATCACTCAGTGGTCCCCCAGTACTATTATATCACTCAGTGGTCCCCCACTACTATTATATCACTCAGTGGTCCCCCACTACTATTATATCACTCAGTGGTCCCCCAGTACTATTATATCACTCAGTGGTCCCCCAGTGCTATTATATCACTCAGTGGTCCCCCAGTACTATTATATCACTCAGTGGTCCCCCAGTACTATTATATCACTCAGTGGTCCCCCAGTACTATTATATCACTCAGTGGTCCCCCAGTACTGTTGCACAGTGATCCCCAAGTATTGTCATATTATCCCAGTGATCCCTCTGCACTATCCTATCGCCCCGTGCCCCCCACCATTACTCCCTACTACATTGCTGTGAATGAGGTTTCCCTGTAGTTCTCAGTGAGTGTTCCTGGAGTCTATCATCACTCTGGAAAGAGGAGGAAAACTTCTAAGAAGTTTGTGAAAGTTCTAGCAGCCCGGGAGCAGCCAATGAGCTCGTCCCCCCCACAGCATGTGACCACCTTCATTTACCAGAACCCTGCATTATTCTCCCAAGTAAATCCTCCCATCCCTGAGTAACGGATATGTTCTTCCCAGGCTATGCTGCTCCGAGCCCTCCGCAGCCTGTTACACTGCGCTGACTGCAGCCTGACATTGCCGTCCATACGTGGAGCGTATATATAGACGCAGTATTTATTTGGAGAGGGGTCGAAGCGTGGGAAAGCGACATCTCTCCCAGTTTTCCAGCTGTACCACAACAAAAACTCTTTGTCCGTCGCCTGATGGAAGTGCTGGCTTCCTAGTTTATTTGCTGGGGGACTACAGCAATGTACCTCTATGGTGGCGAGGAATCCGATGAGGTAAGAGCAAATTCGCTTTCTGAGCGCCAATCCTCAATTTCTCTGATTTATTTTTGTATTTTGTATTTTTGAGTATTTTTTATCCCACCCTCTCACTTTAATAATACTTCAAGTACTAATGCAAACAATGAAGACGGAATACAATTCTAGGACTGCAGTGAGGACTGACACACACTGCGCCAGACGCATTGGATGCACATGCACTTAACAATGGGGGCCGTATATTCCGTTAAGGGTCAACGGAAAGCTGGGTGACTACTTTAAGAGTCAGTCCAACCTTATTAGTGATTTTCACAAATTGGTGTCTTATATATTTAAGGAATTTTGGGAAGCAGTATTATTATTTTTTTTTTTCCTTGTGGAAAATTTGGCATCTGGCTGCAGAAAATTGTGTAATGTTAGTAAATTTTTACTTCTGCAGCTCCATGATGTATTCCTTGAAGTTGTAGTTTGCACCGTGTAGGGGTTGTCACGTGATTTTATGTCAAAAGGGTTAATAATATGTGTATGGCTTCAATTTACTAATATACTATAAAAGGTGTAAAATTTTGACCTCTGAACCCTAAAGCTCCTCCTACGGGGCACTCTGTGTTTGGAGCTGATGGTAGGGCCTTAATATGAGAGAAGGTAGAAGGCACGTCCACCCCTAGGCCCAGGGGTCTTAGGGACCTATAAGAGGTTTCCATTGCATTTGGGGTAACTGGGTACATCTAGTGACTTTATATAGGGGGGGGGGGGGTCAGTCAATGGTGCAACTAGTAGACCTACATTGTCTGCAGGGGTAACCCTAATTATCTGCTGCCTGAGGCAAACTATAGAACTGTGCCCCCTCCGCCCCATCCAGAAGTAATATATCAGGTTATTTTTTAGTAAGTGGGTTCTCTATGCAGTGTCTCACACCCCTGCTGACGTTAGGTGTGAAGAGGCCCTAATTATAAGTGTCATGTCCTGCTCTGTAGCAGGTGACTGCTCCTCTAATGCTGTCCCTTCATTTTGCTGCAGGAGGTGCCGCCTGAGGCAAGCGGCTCGACCCGCCTCTTGGCTGGTGCATCCCTGATTGTCTGGTTTGATGATGACATCAACCTGTGCGAGGGTACACCTTGCCTACCATCATATAAGCTAATTCGAGATGTAACCAATCACAACCCAGCTATCATTCCTGACCCCACCTTTGCAGCATGAAAACTGAATCGTGATTGGTTGCTACGAGCTACAAAGCAGTTTGACCTCCCAGGTCCGCCATGTTGTTGTGGACACCGCAGTAGTCACTCCTTATATTGCAAAACGCAAATCTTTTCTGATTTCTTCCAGAATATTAGAGTAATTACTTTACTCCAAGGTTATTACAGTTCATTTGGCCGCAGATGCTACCAATGTGTTTGCGATGTTCCCTGCCTTTTGCTGACCCTAGCGGTTTATATTTATGTATGAAGATAACCTATAGATAGAAATCTGTTTTGTACAGATTTGTAATCTGTATATTTATATATTTATATTTTTATAGAATTCACTGGAATTCCATAGTTTTATATGGACAGATTTTTGTTTCTATATCCTATTGGTTTCGGTGATAATATCAGGTTTGTCAGGGAATCAGAGGGAAATAACCTGTAGATAAGCAGCGCCGGGTTATAGAGCAGCTGCTTATCTCCGTCCATCTAATATGCTTGTTCAGCTGAGCAAAGCCGCGCTAATGGAGAGGCTGGCATCCTGACAGCTATCCTGTGTTTACTGTACAAGCTGTAAAATATTATAATCCTAATAAATTAGGGCCCTTCCGTTCCCCTATAAAATGACATCTGATTGGTGGCATACAGAGGTATTAATACAGTAGGGGTTGCCAATACAATTCTCGCTAAAGCATCCCTGATATCCACAACATGTACCATTCCCATGGAATATCATATGGGTAACAACTAGAGATGAGCGAACACTAAAATGCTCGGGTACTCGTTATTCGAGACGAACTTTTCCCGATGCTCGAGTGCTCGTCTCGAATAACGAACCCCATTGAAGTCAATGGGAGACTCGAGCATTTTTCAAGGGGACCAAGGCTCTGCACAGGGAAGCTTGGCCAAACACCTGGGAACCTCAGAAAAGGATGGAAACACCACGGAAATGGACAGGAAACAGCAGGGGCAGCATGCATGGATGCCTCTGAGGCTGCATAATCGCACCATTATGCCAAAATTATGGGCAACAGCATGGCCATGACAGAGTGACAGAATGAAGCTAGATAGCATCTAAAACATCCAATAATTGACCCTGACACTATAGGGGACGGCATGCAGAGGCAGCGGCAGCAGGCTAGAGAGTGTCATGGCGACATACCCTAAATGGACTCAGGCTTCAAACCAATGGGTGGCAGAGAGGAACCAAAGGAGGTGAGCAAGAAGCGCTCAAATAATATCGGTACATGATAAAAGTTTGCCAGTATATTTTGTGGATTACACAGCAGGGTGGCGACAAAGTTAACATGGAAGCCATGAAAACAACCCAAAATTCTGCCTGACACAGCTCGTTTGATAAGGGGACGATGTATGGAGGCAGTGAACTAGTAGTAGATTAAAGGTGCTGCAGTTAAAACTATGTTAGTTGGATCTTGGCATGGAGCTGGCGCTCCGCTGCCAGGCGAGCTTTCGCCAATCCAAGCCCCTGTCTCTAGGCTACTCCCCAAACAGCACTTCTAAGAACCTTTTGTATAAGATCAAGTGTATTAGCGTTCTTATAAGTTTAGGATATGCCGGGTGAGGGGAATGTAAACAGATGCGCAAGAAGCGCTGAAATAATATCCCTAAATGGTAAAAGTTTGCAAGTATATTTTGGGGATTACACAGCAGGGTGGCGACAAAGTTAACAACTTTGATGTGGAATGCCCTGTAATAGCTCTTGGGCGGTGTGCCTTTTATCGCCTAGGCTCAGCAGTTTCAGCACCGCCTGCTGTCGCTTAGCGACGGCACTGCTGCTGTGCCTAGAGCTACCGACTGATGGCGCCATGCCCACGGATGGTAATTCGGAGGAGGAGGAGGTGGAGGAGGGGTGGGAGGAGGTATAGTAGGCCTTTGAGACCTGGACCGAGGTAGGCCCCGCAATTCTCTGCGTCGGCAGTATATGACCAGCCCCAGGGTCAGACTCGGTCCCAGCCTGCACCAAGTTAAGTGTAGTAGCGTTCTCATAAGTTTGGGATATGGCGGGTGAGGGGAATGTAAACAGATGCGCAAGAAGCGCATGATGCGCATGGAGCTGGCGTTCCGCTGCCAGGCGAGCTTTCGCCAATCCAAGCCCCTGTCTCTAGGCTACTCCCCAAACAGCACTTCTAAGAACCTTTTGTATAAGATCAAGTGTAGTAGCGTTCTTATAAGTTTAGGATATGCCGGGTGAGGGGAATGTAAACAGATGCGCAAGAAGCGCTGAAATAATATCCCTAAATGGTAAAAGTTTGCCAGTATATTTTGTGGATAACACAGCAGGGTGGCGACAAAGTTAACAACTTTGATGTGGAATCCATGAAAACAACCCAAATTTCTGCCTGACACACCTCGTTTGATAAAGGGACGATGTATGGAGGCAGCTATATGGACGACTTTTGGAGGTAGCAATGGAGACAACGTGTGGAGGCTGCTATGGAGACAATTTAATTTGGATAGTGCCTGTATGTGGCAGTCCCAAACATTTTTCAAACCAGAGGAGCAGGTAGGTGGCCCTCCAGTAAAATGGGATAGATTGAGTGCCTGTATGTGGCAGTCCCAAAAATGTTTCAAACCAGAGGAGCAGGTAGGTGGCCCTGCAGTAAAATGGAATAGATTGAGTGCCTGTATGTGGCAGTCCCAAAAATGTTTCAAACCAGAGGAGCAGGTAGGTGGCCCTGCAGTAAAATGGAATAGATTGAGTGCCTGTATGTGGCAGTCCCAAAAATTGTTCAAACCAGAGGAGCAGGTAGGTGGCCCTGCAGTAAAATGGAATAGATTGAGTGCCTGTATGTGGCAGTCCCAAAAATTGTTCAAACCAGAGGAGCAGGTAGGTGGCCCTGCAGTAAAATGGAATAGATTGAGTGCCTGTATGTGGCAGTCCCAAAAATGTTTCAAACCAGAGGAGCAGGTAGGTGGCCCTCCAGTAAAATGGAATAGATTGAGTGCCTGTATGTGGCAGTCCCAAAAATTGTTCAAACCAGAGGAGCAGGTAGGTGGCCCTGCAGTAAAATGGAATAGATTGAGTGCCTGTATGTGGCAGTCCCAAAAATGTTTCAAACCAGAGGAGCAGGTAGGTGGCCCTCCAGTAAAATGGAATAGATTGAGTGCCTGTATGTGGCAGTCCCAAAAATTGTTCAAACCAGAGGAGCAGGTAGGTGGCCCTGCAGTAAAATGGAATAGATTGAGTGCCTGTATGTGGCACTCACAAAAATTGTTTCAAACAGAGGACCGGGTAGGTGGCCCTCCAGAAAAATTAAATGCATGAAGTACTATAGCAAGAGCCAGTGGGCCCTGTCAAAAAATAGCCAGTTTCCTCTGCTTTACTGTACAAAGAGGAGGAGAAGGAGGAAAATGAGGAGGAGGAGGAGGAGTGGATCAATTATTCAGGTTGAGCTTCCTTCACCTGGTGGAGATTGGAAATTCTGAGAAATCCAGCCTTTATTCATTTTAATAAGCGTCAGCCTGTCAGCGCTGTCAGTCGACAGGCGTGTACGCTTATCGGTGATGATGCCACCAGCTGCACTGAAAACCCGCTCGGACAAGACGCTAGCGGCAGGGCAGGCAAGAACCTCCAAGGCGTACAGCGCCAGTTCGTGCCACATGTCCAGCTTTGAAACCCAGTAGTTGTAGGGAGCTGTGTGATCATTTAGGACGATGGTATGGTCAGCTACGTACTCCCTCACCATCTTTCTGTAAAGATCAGCCCTACTCTGCCGAGACTGGGGACAGGTGACAGTGTCTTGCTGGGGTGACATAAAGCTGGCAAAAGCCTTGTAAAGCGTACCCTTGCCAGTGCTGGACAAGCTGCCTGCTCGCCTACTCTCCCTCGCTACTTGTCCCGCAGAACTACGCACTCTGCCGCTTGCGCTGTCAGAAGGGAAATACTGTTTCAGCTTGTGCACCAGGGCCTGCTGGTATTCATGCATTCTCACACTCCTTTCCTCTCCAGGGATGAGAGTGGGAAGATTTTGCTTGTACCGTGGGTCCAGGAGAGTGAACACCCAGTAATCGGTGCTGGAATAAATTCTTTGAACGCGAGGGTCACGGGATAGGCAGCCTAGCATGAAATCTGCCATATGCGCCAGAGTACCAACGCGTAAGAATTCACTCCCCTCACTGGCCTGACTGTCCATTTCCTCCTCCTCCAACTCCTCCAACTCCTCTTCTTCTGCCCATACACGCTGAACAGTGAAGGACTCAACAATGGTCCCCTCTTGTGTCTCGCCAACATTCTCCTCCTCTTCCTCCTCATCCTCCTCCACCTCCACCTCCTCCGATATGCGCTGAGAAACAGACCTCAGGGTGCTTTGGCTATCAACAAGGGAATATTCTTCCCCCGTCTCTTGTGACGAGCGCAAAGCTTCCGACTTCATGCTGACCAGAGAGTTTTTCAACAGGCCAAGCAGCGGGATGGTGAGGCTGATGATGGCGGCATCGCCACTGACCATCTGTGTTGACTCCTCAAAGTTACTCAGCACCTGACAGATATCAGACATCCACGTCCACTCCTCATTGTAGACTTGAGGAAGCTGACTGACCTGACTACCAGTTCTGGTGGAAGTTGACATCTGGCAGTCTACAATCGCTCTGCGCTGCTGGTAAACTCTGGATAACATGGTCAGTGTTGAATTCCACCTCGTGGGCACGTTGCACAACAGTCGGTGAGCGGGCAGTTGGAGGCGGCGCTGCGCTGCCCTGAGAGTGGCAGCATCTGGGCTGGACTTCCTGAAATGCGCACAGATGCGGCGCACCTTCGTGAGCAAATCAGACAGATTGGGGTATGTCTTGAGGAAACGCTGCACTATCAGATTTAACACATGGGCCAGGCATGGCACATGTGTCAGTCTGCCGAGTTGCAGAGCCGCCACCAGGTTACGGCCGTTGTCACACACAACCATTCCCGGCTTGAGGTTCAGCGGTGCCAGCCACAGATCAGTCTGCGCCGTGATGCCCTGTAATAGCTCTTGGGCGGTGTGCCTTTTGTCGCCTAGGCTCAGCAGTTTGAGCACCGCCTGCTGTCGCTTAGCGACGGCACTGCTGCTGTGCCTAGAGCTACCGACTGATGGCGCCGTGCCCACGGATGGTAGTTCGGAGGAGGAGGTGGAGGAGGGGTGGGAGGAGGAGGAGGCATAGTAGGCCTGAAACACCTGGACCGAGGTAGGCCCCGCAATCCTCGGCGTCGGCAGTATATGAGCAGCCCCAGGGTCAGACTCGGTCCCAGCCTCCACCAAGTTAACCCAATGTGCCGTCAGCGATATATAGTGGCCCTGCCCGGCAGCACTCGTCCACGTGTCCGTGGTCAGGTGGACCTTGTCAGAAACGGCGTTGGTCAGGGCACGGATGATGTTGTCTGACACGTGCTGGTGCAGGGCTGGGACGGCACATCGGGAAAAGTAGTGGCGGCTGGGGACCGAATACCGAGGGGCGGCCGCCGCCATGAGGTTGCGAAAGGCCTCGGTCTCTACTAGCCTATAGGGCAGCATCTCCAGGCTAAGCAATCTGGAGATGTGCACATTAAGGGCTTGGGCGTGCGGGTGGGTTGCACTATATTTGCGTTTCCGCTCCAGCGTCTGGGGTATGGAGAGCTGAACGCTGGTGGATGCTGTGGAGGATCGTGGAGGCGACGATGGGGTTTTTGTGGCAGGGTCCTGGGCAGGGGGCTGACTAGCAGCTGACACAGGGGAAGGAGCAGTGGTGTGCACGGCCGGAGGTGAACGGGCTTGTTGCCACTGAGTGGGGTGCTTAGCATTCATATGCCTGCGCATACTGGTGGTAGTTAAGCTAGTAGTGGTGGAACCCCTGCTGAGCCTGGTTTGGCAAATGTTGCACACCACAGTCCGTCGGTCATCCGGTGTTTCCTTAAAGAACCTCCACACTTCTGAAGATCTAGCCCTCGCCGCAAGAGCCCTCACCACGGGAGCTTCACTAGTTGACAGTGGCGCTGATGCACCAGCTCTGGCCCTGCCTCTCCGTCTGGCCCCACCACTGCCTCTTCCAACCTGTTCAGGTCGAGGACTCTCCTCCGTCTCAGAAGCACTGTGTTCACCCGGCCTCTCAACCCAGCTTGGGTCTGTCACCTCATCATCCTCCGATCCCTCAGTCTGCTCCCCCCTCGGACTTCCTGCCCTGACAACAACTTCCCCACTGTCTGACAACCGTGTCTCCTCATCGTCGGACACCTCTTTACACACTTCCACTACGTCAAGAAGGTCATCATCACCCACAGACTGTGACTGGTGGAAAACCTGGGCATCGGAAAATTGCTCAGCAGCAACCGGACAAGTGGTTTGTGACTGTGGGAAGGGTCCAGAAAACAGTTCCTCAGAGTATGCCGGTTCAAATGCCAAATTTTCCTGGGAGGGGGCAGACTGGGGGGGAGGAGGCTGAGGTGCAGGAGCTGGAGGAGTGGCGATTTCGGTGACATGGGTGGACTGCGTGGAAGACTGACTGGTGGTGGACAAATTGCTCGAAGCATTGTCAGCAATCCACGACATCACCTGTTCGCACTGTTCTGGCCTCAACAGTGCTCTACCACGAGTCCCAGTAACTTCAGACATGAACCTAGGGAGTGTAGCTCTGCGGCGTTCCCCTGCTCCCTCATCAGCAGGTGGTGTCTCACCCCGCCCAGGACCACGGCCTCTGACCCCTGCAGTAGTTGGACGCCCACGTCCCCGCCCTCGTCCTCTACCCCTAGCCCTCGGGTTAAACATTTTTAAAATGAGAGTTATAACTTTATTTTTTTTTTTACTTTTTTTTTTTTTTTTTTGTGTTTTTTTTTTTTTTTTTGTGTTTTTTGTTTTTTTTTGAGTTTTTAAAACCAAACAATGCTATCCTATTGCTATGGCTATTTTCTAGCCAAGTATCAAAGGAAGCACAGTACTATGCCGGATGAGATGACACTGAGTTATTGCCTAATAGAAATCCAACCCCTACTGAATTTTGCCACTTCGGCCTTTGCTATGGATATGTGCGCCACTAAGCGCAGAACACAGCGGTCGCAAGTCCCACTACAAATTGCTCAGAATTGGCAAGTACATGCACTGCAGAAACTACAGCCACCAGCAGATCAACCAGAAATCAAATATATAGAACGCTACTGTAGGCTTCAAGATCAAGAAGCTGTTTGTATTCTCCTATGGCTATTTTCTAGCCAAGTATCAAAGGAAGCACAGTACTATGCCGGATGAGATGACACTGAGTTATTGCCTAATAGAAATCCAACCCCTACTGAATTTTGCCACTTCGGCCTTTGCTATGGATATGTGCGCCACTAAGCGCAGAACACAGCGGTCGCAAGTCCCACTACAAATTGCTCAGAATTGGCAAGTACATGCACTGCAGAAACTACAGCCACCAGCAGATCAACCAGAAATCAAATATATAGAACGCTACTGTAGGCTTCAAGAAGCTGTTTGTATTCTCCTATGGCTATTTTCTAGCCAAGTATCAAAGGAAGCACAGTACTATGCCAGATGAGATGACACTGAGTTATTGCCTAATAGAAATCCAACCCCTACTGAATTTTGCCACTTCAGCCTTTGCTATGGATATGTGCGCCACTAAGCGCAGAACACAGCGGTCGCAAGTCTCACTACAAATTGCTCAGAATTGGCAAGTACATGCACTGCAGAAACTACAGCCACCAGCAGATCAACCAGAAATCAAATATATAGAACACTACTGTAGGCTTCAAGAAGCTGTTTGTATTCTCCTATGGCTATTTTCTAGCCAAGTATCAAAGGAAGCACAGTACTATGCCAGATGAGATGACACTGAGTTATTGCCTAATAGAAATCCAACCCCTACTGAATTTTGCCACTTCAGCCTTTGCTATGGATATGTGCGCCACTAAGCGCAGAACACAGCGGTCGCAAGTCTCACTACAAATTGCTCAGAATTGGCAAGTACATGCACTGCAGAAACTACAGCCACCAGCAGATCAACCAGAAATCAAATATATAGAACGCTACTGTAGGCTTCAAGAAGCTGTTTGTATTCTCCTATGGCTATTTTCTAGCCAAGTATCAAAGGAAGCACAGTACTATGCCAGATGAGATGACACTGAGTTATTGCCTAATAGAAATCCAACCCCTACTGAATTTTCCCACTTCGGTCTTTGCTATGGATATGTGTGCCACTAAGAGCTAAACACAACGGTAGCAAGTCCCCCTGCTAATTCCTCACAAAATGGTAAAAGATGCAAATTAAAATAAAAAAAGTAGAACGTTATTGTAGCCCTAAGAAGGGCTGTTGGGTTCTTTGAGAATCACTCCTGCCTAACAGTAAGCTAATAGAACACCCTAACGCTTTCCCTGAGCAGCAGCAGCTCTCTCCCTAGCGGCATCCAGAGACAGAATGATCCGAGCAGCGCGGCCAGCGGCTAGTCTATCCCAGGGTCACCTGATCTGGCCAGCCAACCACTGCTATCGACGTGTAAGGGTACCACGTCATGCTGGGTGGAGTGCAGAGTCTCCTGGCTTGTGATTGGCTCTGTTTCTGGCCGCCAAAAAGCAAAACGGCGGGAGCTGCCATTTTCTCGAGCGGGCGAAGTATTCGTCCGAGTAACGAGCAGTTTCGAGTACCCTAATGCTCGACCGAGCATCAAGCTCCGACGAGCATGTTCGCTCATCTCTAGTAACAACCTTAATCATGACTCAACTTTGCCAAATCCAAATGGGTTATTCTGGTATAACTTGAGTATCCTGTGCCTTTGCGACCTAGCACAGCCTTGTTTCTAAATTGGGACCATATACAGAAGCAGACAAAATATTATTCCTGCCTGATAAGCCAGACCCCATTAGAGGTTGATATTTGGATATGTGTGTGACTACTAAATTGAGGGACCCTAGTTAAGTGATCCCTATTGTGGGGTGTTGGCAAAAGTTGGCAAAAGTTAAAGGGACACTCCGGGCGAAGCTAATTCACTAATTAATACACGGTGCAGGGCCTGAAGGGAGGAGCAGGACTCATTGTCATTAGATTCCTAGAACCTGGAGTCCTGCTCCTCCATTCAGGTCCTGCACAAGGTTTAATTCAATAAATCGGCTGTGACTGGAGTCTTCCTTTAAAGGAAATCTACCACCAGGATGAAGGATTGTAAAGCAAGCACACTGACTTACTGGTGTGTGCCCACTCCGGCAGAAGCTTCTCTTCTTGTAGCTTTGAATGCCTTTGTTTTTAAGAAAAAAAGGTTTTAAAAATGATGCAGATGAGCCTTCAGGACTCCAAGTTCCATTGACATCTATAGAGTCTGGAGCCCCAGAGGCTCATTTTCATACTTTGTGAAACGTTTTTTTTATTGTAAAAACAGGCCCTAAGAAGCTAAAAGAAAAGCTGGACCTGCCAGAGGGGGCACTCACCAGTATGTCAGTGTGCTTGGTTTACAACCCTTCATCCTGGTGGTAGATTTCCTTTAAGGGCACATTCATAGGTGTATTATGACATAGAACGTTACCTCTATATGGCACCGATTTCAGCCCATAGACTAGCATTGCTTTAAGAAGAGAATGAGGTATTATAGGGCGGCATGCAGAGCGCCTAAAGGATCTTTACTTTGGAACCATTGGGTCCAAAGTCTATTGTTCAGACATAACAGTGGCCAAATACAAGGACAGATCTAAGGAAAATGCATGGAAGTATGGCCTAGACATGATGAAACCCTCCCTAATTTAGGATACTTGAGGAGGTGCTGATATGGACCTGCAGTTTATAAGTCCGGCAGTGACAACAACCCTGATAACCTTTGTTACTTAGAAGGAAGGAGATCAATAAGATTAGATTTTCCTGTAAGTGATCTTAAAGCCGTACAGACATCCATTAGCCCCCAGCCCCATATCCTGTACCAACAACCTTCTTCCAGTTCATTCAGTAATGTGCAAGAATTCACACTATGGTCACGTTCAGACACGTCCAAAAATTCCCCTTTCCCTGTGAAATGCAAAGGGTAATGTTTGTGGCAAAAATCTGGATAAAATTGTATACTGTACGTGGTGGGAGGAGATTGTGGAGAGCCACGCCTCAAATTTAGAAATTTGATGCAAAGTTGTCTAAATTCCAAAATTATGCTATAGACTGGACTAAGCTGATGTCACACATCACTGATGGTAGCCATTCCCGTATATATATATATATATATATATATATATATACGATAAATCTTAGCCTTGTTTTGGTGTTGGTGTCTTAAAGGGGTTTCCCTGACATGTTGCTGCTTTTATGTATATGGAGCATGTGGAGGGAGGGTGTTTGCAATGTATAGAATGTGTTGACAGGGGGTCACATACTTCAATAGGGATAGCCACATAGCAAGAATACTGTACATTCATTTTCCTGCACATATGACACAACTTTGCCTTCACGAAAAAACCCACATTTGGCGCCACATTCTGATGGGCTTTATCATTACGTCTTTCAATGTGCGGTTACTCTTTGGATCAGTACAGTCACAGAGATACCACATTCATATAGTTTAGTTATGTCTTAATACCTTTAAAGGAAATCTACCAGTGAATTCAGGTCCCTCACATGAGGGAGGGAGGTGCGGGGTCGTACATAATAAGCAGCCCGGAGTACCGGACATCTTGTCCCAGGACTCCGTTCTGCTAATTATAAGTTTGTTTAGTAGGTGATCCCCGTTGGTCAAGACTAGCGACGGACAGCACCGGGATCAAAATGAAGAGGAGCGGAGGTGAGTATTTCTAAGGTTTTTTTTTTTTTTTTTTTTTTAACTGATTGATTTCCTTTAAAAAAAAAAAATCAAACCTTGCATTAAAAAATTGCCTTTTTCATACTTCAGTGTACGGGGTTGTGTGAGTTGTCATTGTTTGCAGGATGCGATGGCGTTTTCTTTGATATCATTTTGAAAACTGTACAACTTTTTAATCAGGTAAAATGGCGAAAAAGTGTTGATTCATACATTTAGGCGCTATTTTCCATGACGCCGTTCGCCACCGGAAATAATTGTTTTTACATTTTAATAGGGTGGACATTTTGGGAAATGGAGATACCCAATATGTTTATGGTTTTATTTCAGCCCCCCTAGGGTAATTGCCCTTTTATAATCAAGCCTCTCCCCCTTTTCATTAGCCACTCCCGTTTACCATTAGCCACTCCCCTTGCCCATTAACCACTCCCCTTGCCCATTAACCACCCCACTTTTATCACATGTATCTTCATAAATCTTAAAACTTAATACTGGATTTTACTTTTAGCTCAACTTTGCGGGTTTTTTAACAAATACTTTCAGGGTTAAAATATCACTTGTTCTGCACTTGTTTTAATCCCTTCTGCTTTCCATGCTTGGAGTGAATCCATGACATGTGAGTATATACAGGCCACATAAGGAATTTGAGCTCCAGACACTGTACTGGGATTCCATATGTTGACATGTGAGGAGGAAGCAATGGACGTAAGAAGTGAATGTACAGAAGACGAGAGCCGCCCTCTGCGGTCGTCAGGCCGAGCTCCATTAGATGCTTATTCCTGAAAAAATTTTCTGCCTGGTAGACATATGTTTCCAATTGCGGGAAAGGCCTCGTGCTCGCAGTCCACATAAACAATTATGTATGATTCATGACTTGGGAAGCTACGAGCAATCCTCCGATAGGGCAGGACCGTAGAATGTTTGTCGTTATTTTTATCTGAAGAGGCTCTTCAATTGCCGAGTTTTGGGGGAAAAAAAAAGATAAAACTTTATGTGTTTCAGAAGTTTAGTAGATTTCTGAAGTGCTACTAATGACAATGTTCCGTATACAGTGGGAGATTAGATTGCCTCTACTTCCCGCGGAGGTCTGGCCGTGGTCACGCTCTATGGAAGAAGTCCATTTTAGTATATGATTGCGATGTAGAAGACTATATAGAAGTCACCTTCCACAAAAGTGCTCACCAAAGGTGGTCAAGGATGTGGTCTATCTCCAAAAGAAGAAGAGCACCCATAGACCTTATCCAACCCTCCAACCAAGAAATGACCACATTCGTCAAAAATCAATTATGTGATGGTCTTCAAAAAAAGCTCAGGTAGAGCCTTTTTTTGCTTCCAGCTAGCTGTGGATTATAATATAGACAGATTGGTCGGTAACCCAGGGCCCAAGCCTTCTAGGAGACCCATGGCCACCCAAACCACCGACCAAATTTTATACGGAGTAGGACCTTCACCCATGAAATCCTTGTACATCTTTTCCTTCGGTCAATACATGTCTACCATTTCAGGACCTATGAAGGTCCTCCAAAGGTCCTGAAACTGCAGATGGAAAGCAGAAGGGACGCATCCTCCAATCCCTAAGAAGCTGATTCTAGTACCAGATGTAGGAAGGGAATTCCAGACTTGTAGGGGCTATAATATTCATACAGCCCAGGGTCCATGGTGGTCTTATTCCACCCCTGCTCCCAGCTTTTACCTGGGTTACCACCTTTGAGTCTCTCAGATGAAGCCAAGGTTTAAAAGCCGGAGCTGGGTCACCAGGCAATGAGGACCCTACATTCATACACGTAATCCTTGACCACTTGGACATCCGAAAATGGAACAACAGACAAGTTCTTTCACCAAACAAAAGTCCAATAATTGAATTGTGTGAAGATGGGCACCAGGTCAATACATCCGGAGCATCTGACAGATTTATTAAAATTTCCCGAAGACCAAGGAATATATATGCAGTTTGAGAACGTGTCCTATCAATGCCTATGGTGTGATCTGTGATTTAGTGAATTTAGGCACTCTGGGGGCACTTTTTTACTTTTTGGATTTGATCAAGGGGCCAAGGAGGTTAACATGTAGTCATCGAGACTACCAAAAAAGGCTAGGAACTTGATGTCCTCCAAAAAGGAATTAGGCCCCCATAGACCTGTTTCCCTTCCCACAGAGCGTGATGGCCCCACAAGGGTCAGAAATCGTTGCTTGTTTTTGCTGGGGCTTAGAGGGGTTGGCCACTTTACCTCATGGTTTTTGTGATGTGTGTGTAAGTGTTGGGGGGGAAGGATATGAGGTAATTTACCAATATACATCTAGTAATAGTTCTGCTCCGCTTTCCTGATATGTAAAGTGAAGCCTCCTGACTTTTACCTCATCAGCCAGAGATTCCTGGCCATAAAATGGCCGCAGATGGAGGGTCATGTGATCTCTACCTGTCCATGAACAATCGCCCTGCCAGGATCTTATGGTAGTATTCATGAATACAAGATTAGGGTGCTGGTAGGGTGATTGCTCATGGCCAGATAGAGATAGCATGACCCTCCATCTGCAGCCATTTTATGGTCAGGAATCTCTGGCTGATGAGGTAAGAGACTGGAGGCTTCACTTTACATATCAGGAAAGCGGAGCAGAACTATTACTAGATGTATATTGGTAAATTACCTAATATCCTGCCCCCCCCCCCCCCACACACACTTACACACACATTACAAAAACCATGAGGTAAAATGGCCAATCCCTTTAATAACTGATTACGAGTTCAACCACCTACAATTCACCAAAGATTGCCTTACAGGGTGACTACCTATCCATGGCGCCAGTCCCAGTTCACCAAGACCAACATGGAAGTTTTAATTCAGAATGTTTTTTTTTTTACTACATTTTATCTCCTGGGATATTACCTGGCGGCCATGTTTATTTCGTGAGCAGGAGTTATGATCGTCGTCCTCGCTCTCTGTGATTGGTTAGATGACCCTGTATCTCTATACAGGCAGTCCCCGGGTTACATACAAGATAGGGTCTGTAGGTTTGTTCTTAAGTTGAATTTGTATGTAAGTCGGAACTGTATATTTTATCATTGTAACCCCAGCCAGAACTTTTTTTGGTCTCTGTGACAATTGGATTTTAAAAATGTTGGATTGTCATAAGAACCAGGAGTAACAATAAAGCTTCATTACAGACACCTGTGATAACTGTTACAGCTGATTATTGTAGCCTAGGGCTCAAAGTACAGTAACTTACCAACATCCAGAGGTCCGTATGTAACTAGGGGTCGTATGTAAGTCGAGTGTTCTTAAGTAGGGGACCGCCTGTATATAGCAGAGCTATCCAATCAGATATATTCCTATCCAATAGGCTCATGGTGGCTTCATCCGGTTATGTCTTGTGTACACAAGTTATGAATGAATTTGCGCAGCGCTGGGATTGATCTCACAGCAGCGCGGCTACTCATTATGGCTGAGGAGGCTGTGACAGGCGATAATGACACAGCTCCATTATACCTCACAGCAGAGGCCCGGCCATGGGGGGGAATTATACCTGACTATACATTGTACACTGGGGGACTGTATTGTGCAGCGCACCACTCTCTTTCATAGCGCTTTCCTGCGATATAATTCAATATACTGCATGTATAATATTCAAGGAAGAGAACTAGTTGCGTGTCCGAGCTGTATAGCTATAGGAATACACACAAAGAATCTAGAATCCTGCATAAAAAAATCATTATTATTATTATATCACTGTGTGTATTATCTCTGTACTGTGACATCACTGTGTGTATAATCCCTGTACTGTGACATCACTGTGTGTATTATCTCTGTACTGTGACATCACTGTGTGTATAATCCCTGTACTGTGACATCACTGTGTGTATAATCCCTGTACTGTGATATCACTGTGTGTATTATCCCTGTACTGTGACATCACTGTGTGTATTATCCCTGTACTGTGACATTACTGTGTGTGTTATCCCTGTACTGTGACATCACTGTGTGTATTATCCCTGTACTGTGACATCACTGTGTGTATTATCTCTGTACTGTGACATAACTGTGTGTATTATCCCTGTACTGTGACATCACTGTGTGTATTATCCTTGTACTGTGACATCACTGTGTGTATTATCTCTGTACTGTGACATTACTGTGTGTATTATCCCTGTACTGTGACATCACTGTGTGTATTATCCCTGTACTGTGACATTACTGTGTGTGTTATCCCTGTACTGTGACGTCACTGTGTGTATTATCCCTGTACTGTGACATCACTGTGTGTATTATCCCTGTACTGTGACATCACTGTGTGTATTATCCCTGTACTGTGACATCACTGTGTGTATTATCCCTGTACTGTGACATCACTGTGTGTATTATCTCTGTACTGTGACATCACTGTGTGTATTATCCCTGTACTGTGACATCACTGTGTGTATTATCTCTGTACTGTGACATAACTGTGTGTATTATCCCTGTACTGTGACATCACTGTGTGTATTATCCTTGTACTGTGACATCACTGTGTGTATTATCTCTGTACTGTGACATCACTGTGTGTATTATCCCTGTACTGTGACATCACTGTGTGTATTATCCCTGTACTGTGACATCACTGTGTGTATTATCCCTGTACTGTGACATCACTGTGTGTATTATCCCTGTACTGTGACATCACTGTGTGTATTATCCCTGTACTGTGACATCACTGTGTGTATTATCCCTGTACTGTGACATCGCTGTGTGTATTATCCCTGTACTGTGACATCGCTGTGTGTATTATCCCTGTACTGTGATATCACTGTGTGTATTATCCCTGTACTGTGACATCACTGGGGCACATTTACTTACCCGGTCCAGTCGCGATCCAGCGGCGGGTTCTCTGCACTGGATTCGGGTCCGGCCGGGATTTAATAAGGTAGTTCCTCCGCCGTCCACCAGGTGGCGCTGCTGCGCTGAAAAGCATTTTAACGCGCCGGAATTCACCGAGGCCGTCTGAGTGAAGGTAAGCGGGTCCCGAGCGACACATTTTCGGTTCTTAAATGCGGCGGTTTTTCCGAATACGTCGGGTTTTCGTTCGGCCACGCCCCCCGATTTCCGTCGCGCGCATGCCAGCGCCGATGCGCCACAATCCGATCGCGTGCGCCAAAATCCCGGGGCAATTCAGGTACAATCGGCGCAAATCGGAAATATTCGGGTAACACGTCGGGAAAACGCGAATCGGGCCCTTAGTAAATGACCCCCACTGTGTGTATTATCTCTGTACTGTGACATCACTGTGTGTATTATCCCTGTACTGTGACATCACTGTGTGTATTATCTCTGTACTGTGACATCACTGTGTCTATTATCCCTGTACTGTGACATCACTGTGTGTATTACCCCTGTACTGTGACATCACTGTGTGTATTATCTCTGTACTGTGACATCACTGTGTGTATTATCTCTGTACTGTGACATCACCTATAAATACCACTTCAAAATGAGACTTTTTGACCCTACTATCTCTTTTCTATTGATGACTGGGGGCTTTTTTTCATCAAGTTTACTTCTGAGAGCTTCTTGTACTTTTCACTTCCAAAAAATCTGAGGAAAGTGACATTCCTGAAGCCATCTCTGAGTCAATAAATATGTCTCCAGCCATGTCATCACCAAAATAATACAAAGGGGTTTTAAGGAAATTAAAATCATGGCCAGAATAATAACAAAAAACTTCCACAAATTAGACTATTGTGCGTCTCCGGGACCAGATCTGTCAACAAAGGACAGAAAAAATGAAGCCGGGAAGAAGAAAAAAGTCACTTGGCAGACATGGAGTCTGATGTTGCCAGGAGTTATGTTTAATCTAAATTTTGGTGGACAGCGAGGATGAAATGTGATCTGCATGTGACGGTATTGTTTAGGATGGGTGACATACAGGACCATAGTACAGGAGAAAATACCCAAAAGTTTTTACTATTTTCTGAATACCCTTCCTCTCTGCAGATGGTTCTATCACTATAGAGACACTCAGGAAAGTGGTCACCAAGGGAGGTGGGTTTTAAGGGGGTCTATCCGCTCCCAAATCACCCCACAAGGAAAAACCCGCATTGTGTAGTGCACTTTACAAGTTTTTCAGACATACCTTTCCTGTTTCTGAGTGATCTTTCGTTTTTGAGAAAATTCCGTTTTTATATTTATGCAAATGTACTCTCCAGTGCACAGGGGGTGGAGCCGGGACTGCTGGTGCACCTGTTTTGTTCTTTCAACTACAGGCAGTAGTTAGGTTTCTTTAGGTTTGTTCTTAAATTGAATTTGTACGCAAGTCAGAACTGGTATAATTTATAATTGTAACCCCAAAAAAAAAATAATTTTGTCCCTGTGACGATTGAATTTTATATATTTTGTGCTGAAACGGGAACAAATATTATCAATAAAGCTTCATTACAGACTGATCATTGCAGCCTGGGACTATAGTAACATCCAGAGACTTCACCACAGGGGGCAGAGAGGTCCGTCTGTAACTAGGGGTCGTCTGTAAGTCAGGTGTCCTTAAGTCAGTGACCACCTGTACTTATTTCTAAGCATTCATTTATTGTGAATGGGAAGGTGCATTATTGGCCACTAAAAAAAGAAAATGTGAGCAGCAGTAGACATGGCCACACCCCTGGGGCACCGAGAAGATCATTGACCTCAAGATTAAAACAGGATTTTCACTGAAGTTGGGAAACAGAATATATATTTCTGAAAAACGTAATGCTGGTTTTACTTGAGGGCTAAATAGAGACTGCTCTTAAAAATGGGTTGTCCCAAAATTTAAAAGGGTTCTCCTTTATTTAGAAATACCGCTAAGAGGGCAACATTTCATGTGCCTCGGGGGCTCCCTAGCCTCCGGTAGCACTCCAGACTCCAGTGCTTCGGGTGATGATGTTAGGCACATTGTGTATGTCACAGCTGAGTGTATTACTGGACTTAGATGTCACCATTGAGGCCAGTGAATTACTCAGCTATGTCATGGAAATCCAAGACTCCTTTGATGTCTATGAGGTTCCAAAATTATGGGTTAATTGGATCACAAGCTCGGAGAATGAAATCATGCTGAGACCTGTAGTGCTCTCAAGAAGAGTCTAGTTTATGACATATTTAGATCAGTAATTGAGCAGGACGTGGATGTTGGGCATACGGAGAATGCATTTGGTATTAACCAGCTGCACAGCACAACTTCCGACCTAGCACATGTAACACAAAGATGATGCTACAGTTATAATGAACGCATAAATGGAATGCAATGGAATTCTGGCAGTGTATACTGACACAAACTTTGTTCATCAATTGAAAGAATGGGCAGGATTCAGCAATTAGTTGATCCATCACTAGAATGGTCCAGCATGCACCGCTCTACAGAAGTGTCCAGAAGACATGGACCGAGCGATGGTGGAGCGGTTGGACTTGAGCCACAGGAGGCCCATGCAACAAATCATATGTGATCATCACCCTGGGCCTCCTGGCCCAGCGGGCCCTTACATATTCCTAGGCTTGTCTCCATTAATGAGATTAAAGAGATTGGGGGTTATTTATTACATTCCCTCCCCCCCCCCCATAACTGCCTGCATGCCCCACTCCCTGGCACGACCAATGGGCTGCGAATTTACTTTGAGTGTCCGGAGCCTCTTAGTAGATACAGGTGGCGATCCGCCAGGGGAGGGAACTTTAAAAAGCCAGTCTTAACGAAATCCCCCAATAAGAGCCACAAAGTAATCGCACTTTATATTATAAATGGGTGTTCGGGTAATATGAAGCACTGACCACTGGGACCCCAACCAATTTTGAGAGCTGGACCCTACCCCGTGGCTTAAATGGCATATGGGTCCATATATGTTCTGTTCCGCTCTACAGAAGTCTTATAGACATGGACAGAGGGATGACGTTCATGCGCTTATGGTCGATGGGGCTTAGAGTTGTTGGACTTGAGCCCCAGGACCCCAACTTGACCACTGGGACCCCAACCAATCTTGAGAGCTCGACACAAGCTCATGGCTTAAATAGAGCATGGGTACATATACACTCACCGGTCACTTTATTAGGTACACCATTCTAGTAACGGGTTGGACCCCCTTTTGCCTTCAGAACTGCCTCAATTCTTCGTGGCATAGATTCAACAAGGTGCTGGAAGCTCCTCTGAGATTTTGGTCCATATTGACATGATGGCATCACACAGTTGCCGCAGATTTGTCGGCTGCACATCCATGATGCGAATCTCCCGTTCCACCACATCCCAAAGATGCTCTATTGGATTGAGATCTGGTGACTGTGGGGGCCATTTGAGTCCAGTGACCTCAATGTCATGTTCAAGAAACCAGTCTGAGATGATTCCAGCTTTATGACATGGCGCATTATCCTGCTGAAAGTAGCCATCAGATGTTACCGGGTACATTGTGCTCATAAAGGGATGGACATGGGCAGCAACAATACTCAGGTAGGCTGTGGCGTTGTACCAAGGGGCCCAAAGAGTGCCAAGAAAATATTCCCCACACCATGACACCACCAGCCTGAACCGTTGATACAAGGCAGGATGGATCCATGCTTTCATGTTGTTGATGCCAAATTCTGACCCTACCATCCGAATGTCGCAGCAGAAATCGAGACTCATCAGACCAGGCAACGTTTTTCCAATCTTCTACTGTCCAATTTCGATGAGCTTTTGCAAATTGTAGCTTCAGTTTCCTGTTCTTAGCTGAAAAGAGTGGCACCCGGTGTGGTCTTCTGCTGCTGTAGCCCATCTGCCTCAAAGTTCGACGTACTGTGCGTTCAGAGATGCCCTTCTGCCTACCTTGGTTGTAACGGGTGGCGATTTGAGTCACTGTTGCCTTTCTATCAGCTCGAACCAGTCTGCCCATTCTCCTCTGACCTCTGGCATCAACAAGGCATTTCCGCCCACAGAACTGCCGCTCACTGGATGTTTTTTCTTTTTCAGGCCATTCTCTGTAAACCCTAGAGATGGTTGTGCGTGAAAATCCCAGTAGATCAGCAGTTTCTGAAATACTCAGACCAGCCCTTCTGGCACCAACAACCATGCCACGTTCAAAGGCCACAAATCACCTTTCTTCCCCATACTGATGCTCGGGAGAACTGCAGGAGATTGTCTTGACCATGTCTACATGCCTAAATGCACTAAGTTGCCGCCATGTGATTGGCTGATTAGAAATTAAGTGTTAACGAGCAGTTGGACAGGTGTACCTAATAAAGTGGCCGGTGAGTGTAGGTTCTGTTCAGTGTCTATTGCATTAGTGAAGAAAAACACTGTATGAAGCCCAATCCTCACAATGAGTGGAAATCCTACACCAATCTAGTAGTTATACCCTATCATTTTACATATATAACATATGTAAGTTTTACACTTTCTATTATAAGTGATAGGTAAAAAACAAACGTTCATGTACATGTTCCAGTCCAGATTAAAGGGATTTTTCTGTACTTGGTGTCCCTGGCATGGGGTGGGCAGAGTAGTCATCACTTCCAGTATAATGTAATTGATATATTATGGATACATTACAGAGATTTGTAGAATTACTTCCTACTACAGGCAGTCCCCTACCTAAGGACACCCGACTTACAGACAACCCCTAGTTACAGACGGACCCCTCTGTCCCCTGTGACCTCTGGTGAAGTCTCTGACTGCACTGATCAGCTGTAAGGTGTCTGTAATGAAGTTTTATTGATAATCCTTGGTCCAATTACAGCCAAAAATGTTCAAACTCCAATTGTCACTGAGGCAAACAATTTTTTTGTCTGGATCTACAATTATAAAATATTCAGTTTTGACTTACATACAAATTCAACTTAAGAACAAACCTATTGAACCGATCTTGTATGTAACCCAGGGACCGCCTGTATTTCTTTCTTGCGGAGGGTACACATTGGCATCTTCCTCTCCACTGTTCGGCGGTGCAGCAGAGGCGAGGGAGCGCTGGGCATTTAGTGTCATGGGAGTTCACAGGGTTTTTAGAGGTCATTTGATTGATTTCTCAGCTATGGCCATATTCCAGGATAATGAATGCACGTGCCTGTCAGGAGACACCTAGCCATAGTGACCTGTCTATGGGGGACACAAGCGTCTGCTATGTAATGTAATGGAGGGCTCCTGCACCTGACAGCTGCTGCGGGTACATGCACTGAAGGCAGGGGCGTAACTACAGCGGTAGCAGCAGGGCCGGCTCCAGGTTTTAGTGGGCCCCTGGGCGACAGAGCCCTAGTGGGCCCCTTTATGGGCCGCCCTCCAGTAGTCACACTGCCCCCCCATCCCCGTGTACACATTCCTCCCCTCCTCCTGTATACACACTGCCCCCTCATGTATACACACTGCCCCCCTCCTGTATACACACTGCCCCCCTTCCTGTATACACACTGCCCCTCTCCTGTATACACACTGCCCCCCTCCTGTATACACACTGCCCCCCCTCCTGTATACACACTGCCCCCTCATGTATACACACTGCCCCCCTTCCTGTATACACACTGCCCCCCTTCCTGTATACACACTGCCCCCCTCCTGTATACACACTGACCCCCTCCTGTATACACACTGACCCCCTCCTGTATACACACTGCCCGCCTCCTGTATACACACTGCCCGCCTCCTGTATACACACTGCCCCCCTCCTGTATACACACTGCCCCCCTCCTGTATACACACTGCCCCCCTTCCTGTATACACACTGCCCCCCTTCCTGTATACACACTGCCCCTCTCCTGTATACACACTGCCCCCCTCCTGTATACACACTGCCCCCCCTCCTGTATACACTTGCCCGGGTTAGCCGGGTGCTGGCGCCGGGCCTGGGTAGCAGCCATAGCAGCCGCTATGGGGCCCGCAGTGTCAGGGGGCCCCGTCATCTGACCTGACACAATAAAGAATGGAGGACGTGCACCATTATATCTATATTGTACTGCACACTGTCCAGCATAATATGTATATAACATATACTGTGATGTATATATGCAGTATCTGTGATGTGTATAAGGTGTCTGTATGTTGCATATGGCACTGTATGTGTGTGTATATTCTGTGTGTGCACATGAGTGTATTTATATGTGAGTATACTAATATGTATATTTTTTAAGTGGAAAGGGGGGCCCCATGCAGTAGCCTGCTAGGGGGCCCTGTCTCTCCTAGTTACGCCACTGACTGCAGGGGCATATATAGGGGCATATTTATCATATACTGGCACTCCAGCCTCCTGATAAATCCCGACACGCAGCTGCGTTGTGTTGTGCCGCCTTCTACGCCAGGTCTGAATAGGTGCAGGCTATAGGCAGTGTACAGGCGCGGGACATCAGAGATAAATATATGGATAGATAGAGTGGATGGATGGATGGATGGATAGATAATGTGAGATAGGCAGATAGCTGGATATGGATAAAAAATTTAATAAATAGTAGGGATGAGCAGACACTTTAAGGCTTGGCTACCAAACCTGAATGTTCAACCCGTTATGGGATACATAGATATAAAATAGATGGATGGATAAATAGACATACTGTATATATTAGATGGATATTATGGGCCAGATGTAGATGTAGCCGTGCAGCAAAAATAGCCATTTTTTCCTAATTTATCCTAGCAATCCAGATGTTTTGCTGCACCTAACAATCATTCATCATTAGCAACTTGTTCAAAAACACTCCAGCCAGAAGGTGGCGTAAACTGAGAAGCAGCACTGAGCTCTTGTGCAGAGCCGTGTATCCCCAGCAGCAGGCACTACAGACACTACAGACACTACCTGCAGCCTCTGTTTACAGTTCATGACCTTCTATTTACAAACAATCTGCAAAAGCCTCGGCTCAGAGCAGGAGAGAAGAGAAGTTTGTAGAGTTTTGCAGATAGTACAGAGAAGTGTCCCCCGTGTAGCAGGATAGAAGACAAGTATGTGGGGGAGAGACAGGACAGAGAAGTGTCCCCGTGTAGCAGTGTCCGAGGAGGATACTAGCCAGAATTACAGTGGAGAAGCAGGAGATACCTCCGCTTAGGAGATCACTGGGTCCTGGGTGCTGCTGTGAGGGTCATTCTCATGCTAGGGTGCGGGAGAAAAGCAGAGAGGAGCTTGTAACTGCCCGAATCTAACATTGCACCTACACTGCGCCTAAAGTAAAGTGATTAATAAGAGGCAGGAGCTCAACTCATCACAGATGGTTGTAACCTGCGATAATTCTGGCGCAACAACGAGACTTGAGCACAGAACAGTGATACATCTGGCCCTATATTAGCTATATTAGATATTGTTAAATAACAGATATATGGATGGATACATAAATAGTTGTTCTAAAGATGATAGATATATGATGTAGAAAAATATATGTCATCACAGATAGGAGTTAGATATGAGATTGATAGATAAGGGGGGTCATTTACTAAGGACCTGAATAACTTTTTTTTGTTGGTTTTCCCGAAAATTAACGATTTGCGTCGAACTGCCCTGGGTTTTTGGCGCACTCGATCGGATTGTGACGCATCCGCGCCGGCATGCACGCAATGGAAATCGGGCGGCGTGGCCGTAGGAAAACCCGATGGATTCTGAAAAATGCAGAATTAAAAAAAAGTGTCGCTTGACATGCGCTTACCTGCACCCAGCATAGGACGGTGAACTCCAGTGAACTCCTACGGACTTCAGCGCACATCGGTGGACATAGGGCGCACTACCTTTGTGAATTGCCGGAATTGCCGAATCCTCAATGGAGAACGCACCGCTGGATCGCGAATGGACCGGGTAAGTAAATCTGGATGGATGGATAGATTGATAGACAGATGATTGATTGGTTTATAGATAATAGATGACTAAAGTTAGGTAGATACATAGATATGAGATAAACGGATAGATGGATGGATAGGATAATAGATTTGTATTTCTCCTGCTTCCAGATGTTTGCGCCTTTTTTAACATTGATTGCACCTATATAAAAACCTGCATTTGACAAAAAGCCAAAACGACAAAGACAAATCAGGTGCAAAAAATAGCCTCACAAAAGGCACAAAAAGAGCTCAGAGAAGGCGGAAATATAAATGACCCCCAATAAGTTGATATATGAATGGATAGATGAATGATTGATTTATAGATAATAGGTGACAAAAGATGGGTAGATAGACAGATAGAGGATATATAATATAGAAAGATCTATGTCATAATAGACAGGAAATGAATATGAGATAGACGGATAATAAGCAACTATACGGATGAAAAGATACATGATTAATTTACAGATAAAAGAATAAATAAAATCTTAAACGTGTATTAGTATTTTCTATAGGTTACATGACTATCTACAACCCTGTAATGTACTTACAATCTCTTATTCTGTAGACTACATTTATATTACTTCTATATACGTGTACACATCCTATACCCCCTACCTATTCTGCTCGTCTCCCTAAATATACCCCCTACCTAGTTTGCTCTTCTCCCTCTATATACCCCCTCTCCAGTCTGCTCTTCTCCCTCTATATACCCCCTCTCCAGTCTGCTCTTCTCCCTCTATATACCCCCTCTCTAGTCTGCTCTTCTCCCTCTATATACCCCCCCTCTAGTCTGCTCTACTCCCTCTATATACCCCCTCTCTAGTCTGCACTTCTCCCTCTATATACCTCCTCTCCAGTATGCTCTTCTCCCTCTATATACCCCCTCTCTAGTCTGCACTTCTCCCTCTATATACCTCCTCTCCAGTATGCTCTTCTCCCTCTATATACCCCCTACCTATTCTGCTTGTCTCCTCTCTATTCTGCTCTTCTCCCTCTATATACCTCCTCTCTATTCTGCTTTTCTCCCTCTATATACCCCCTCTCTAGTCTGCTCTTCTCCCTCTATATACCCCCTCTCTAGTCTGCTCTCTCCCTCTATATACCCCCTCTCTATTCTGCTCGTCTCCCTCTATATACCCCCTCTCTAGTCTGCTCTTTTCTCTCTATATACCCCCTCTCTAGTCTGCTCTCTCCCTCTATATACCCCCTCTCTAGTCTGCTCTTCTCCCTTTATATACCCCCTACCTATTCTGCTCATCTCCCTCTATATACCCCCTCTCTAGTCTTCTCTTCTCCCTCTATATACCCCCTCTCTATTCTGCTCATCTCCCTCTATATACCCCCTCTCTAGTCTTCTCTTCTCCCTCTATATACCCCCTCTCTAGTCTGCTCTTCTCCCGCTATATACCCCCTCTCTAGTCTGCTCTTCTCCCTCTATATACCCCCTCTCTAGTCTGCTCTTCTCCCTCTATATACCCCCTCTCTAGTCTGCTCTTCTCCCTCTATATACCCCCTCTCTAGTCTGCTTTTCTCCCTCTATATACCCCCTCTCTAGTCTGCTCTCTCCCTCTATATACCCCCTCTCTATTCTGCTCTTCTCCCTTTATATACCCCCTACCTATTCTGCTCATCTCCCTCTATATACCCCCTCTCTATTCTGCTCTTTTCTCTCTATATACCCCCTCTCTATTCTGTTATATCCCCCCTCCCCCGGTGTGACCAGTGTGCGCAGTGTTTGGTGCCTGTGCACACTACATGTACAGCTCTGCTTCCTGTAGCATCTTGCTATTTTCATGCTGTGTACCCTTGAGATGCAGGGAAGCGATCTGACAAAGACTAGGAGCGCTTGTGTGATGTGAGCATCTGCGTAAGGACAGGATACGGAGCATGCTCAGTGATGCCAGACTCCGTCCCCCAACCAGATCCCTAAAGAGATTGATTGAACTTTGCACTTGCAAATGTCACGGAATACATTTTGCCGGTGATTTTCCTTCTATGAGGCAGGAGCGATGTAGACTCCTCTCTCAGTAGTCACCGGGCACGGCCAGCACCGATGCCTTGTGCTCAGCATCTCCTCATCCATGATGACAAGGAGACATATTTGCACTTCTTCTTCTTCTTCTCGTAAGTGACCTCTGGCTTCCTTAATGAGTGGACACTTGTGACTCGACCTCTGGCCCTTTACTTCTCCTGAAGTTGCCCTCTCTGGTCGCTCTCAGAGCTGGCGAGAAAAGATGGACAGGGAAGGCGATGCTGTTCTTCAGGATAATCCGTGCACTTGTTTGGGAAGGATCTGCACAGGGTGCCTCCACCGGGCACAATAACTAACCGGTGTGGCTCATGAAGGCCTCCTGGATCAGACTCCTAAAAAGAACCAAAGGAGGACGACTGAAGAATCCTGATGTTTGTGTAAGCTCCCGTCTATTTACCTACCTGATGGCCGGCCGCTATATATAGCACCGGAGGATATACTAGATTACCAGCAGGGTGCCCCCATCTGTAAATATAACACTAGAGACCCGCTATAGACTACTTATGTTTACACTGAAATAGTTAATGATCTACCTTTCGAGTGTAAGCTCTTCTGCCTCCTTGTTGTATATTGTTTATATGATATTTACACTGTATATGATCTGATATCTGCATTATCCGAATGCAAGCTCAAATATCTAGGATGTGTGTATACATCTTTATCTATCGGACTTGTACCCGTAGATATGAGATAGATAGATAGATAAATATGAGATAGATATAGATATAAGGTAGATAGAACGATTGATCGATACTGTAGATAGAGAAATATAAGATGGAAAGATATAGCTATAAGGTAAATAGATAGATATATAGATAGAAATGTAGATAGAAAATAAGTACTGTAGATACTGTAAAAAGATACAATATATAGACAATTACAGTAGATGGATAAATAGATACATAGATGATAGATGGATATCACAGAGATATGAATATGAGATAGATACATATATATATGACCATGTAATGTATATGAAATGGGAAACAATCGGCTAATGTTTATTTATATATAGTCAATCATTGGTGAGATGGAAATATCTATAGACAATCCCTTTATTTTGCTGTATTGACCCAATATAGAGATTTTGGAAGATGTCCATGATCAAGGAGTAAAGAACCTCCGATGTAGAAGTCAATGGATGACCATGTAACGTGTATGAAATGATCGGCCCACATCCATTTATCTATAGTCAATCATTGGGGAAATGGAAATATCTATAGACAATCCCTTTTATATTGTTTGGGCATACTGACCCTATACTGACCCTATACTGACCCTATACAGAGAGTATGGATCTTGTCCAAGATCTGGAGTAAAGAACCACAGCTATAGAAGGTAATGGATGACCACTGACATCTATGTGATTATTTTATGTCATCGATGACCAAAATAGACATCCCCTTTAAGTCTAGTAATATTTCCACTATAATCAGTGACAGTGATTGGCGTAGACGCCGCAGCGCATTTTGTTGTACGTTTAACTGTTTGTTAATAGCAGGTGTCTGGTAGTCTGTTGTGATCTGGAATCAGATTGGAGATGCACAGTTGAGCAGAGAGACGGGGAGAATAGAGACCTCTCCTCGGTGAGATTACGCGCCTCGTGATTAATAGTCACAACACATCGTATAATGAGAAAAGCCGTGGAGCGGCTCCCGTCAATGTGTTTATTCCGTATACTTAGTCTTAAGACTCTGAGTCCTCATCGGGCGTTACAATATAGTCTTCTCTTCTTCTCCCCAGGGTTCGGCGGACTCCTATACCAGCCGTCCATCTGACTCTGATGTCTCTTTGGAAGAAGACAGGGAGGCCGTGCGGAGAGAGGCAGAGCGTCAGGCCCAGGCACAGCTGGACAAAGCCAAGGTACAACATCTGACATATTGTTATCAGCGGGTCTGCCGCTGCATTACAGGACTCGCCGTGGATGTAATAGCCGGGTTACACATTGGCGGAATAAAGCCAACCTATCACAAATTACTTCCAAACTCGAAAAATTTGATGGGATTAGTGGACTATCTCGACTTATGATGTGAGGGAAAGCTAAAATTTTTACTAGTTAAAGTGCAACGTTAAACCACCGTGGCCTGACCTCAGTGTGGGGGCAGATAGTTTCTCAGGGACCAGAGTGGCTGTAGTTGTGACCTAGGGCCAGAATATGTCGCAGGTGGCTTGGTCCACAGGAACAGGCTTCATCCACACCCATCAGGGCCAGTGGGGAGAAGCAAGAATAGGGGTTGGACGCAGTGTAGATAAGGGATCCCCTTAGGCCCTCCCAGTGTATGTGTGTGGTAACGGATCCCCAGGCAGAGGGTGAAGGGAAGGCCCATGATGTTAGTGGCAGCAAGGGATCACACAATGAGAATCTTTACTTCGTGGAGTAGCTCAGCCTAGAATCTGTGGTCAGAAGGCTGGCTAGTTGACCATTGTAGCAGTAGCAGAGATGAACTCTCTCTGATGAAAGCTCAAGAGTGAGACACTGATCTCAAGGAAGATACTCAGCACTTTAAAATGAGCCCCTAATGATAGATTCTTGCCTAGCTCATTCCATAGCATGCTGAGCTACCAACCAACCCCAGCCTGAGATTCTGCAGGAAAGATAACAATTGTTTCAACATAGTATAAATAGATATCACTATAAAGGATTTCTATGGAACTGACGGAGATTGCTGAGCGTGTTTTGTGAGAAAACCCCTTTAACTCCTCAGTAGTATGCATGATATTCTATAGGTGTCAACACTACATTTGAGCATTAAATAGCAGCAAAGCAGAATGCAGATATAGCAAGGATTACTTGTCAACCTATGGGAACTCCAGCCCTAGAGGTATTCAAAGTTTAAAGGTGGCATGGGAGATCTGACCAGACCCTCTCCAGCAGATAGGAAACAAACTGGACCTAAATTTTGTGATGATCCATCCTGCGGGACATTCCAAAAGGGGTTTTGTGATATTGATGACTTGTTAGTTCTGATCAATAACAGTTTGAGACCCAGCAACTCCCTCCTGACTCCATTCTTAGTATAGTGGTTGAGCTGTGTTACTGCAGCTAGAAATGATTTCTTGGGGTCCCAATTGTGGGTCTAATAAGGACACATGCACATTTTGCCAAGCTCACAGTGTATATGGATGGAGGAAGGGGATAAGAAGCTGAGGTACAGCGTAAACATTCCAGAACCTATTACAAAATCTGTACAGGGCCTTGTCCTCCCCAGCATTTTTGGTTCTCGCATGAAGTATTTTTAGGTCTCATCCCCTATTATGACCTGTATTGTTGTGTTTTGTCTTCTGTTATACCCATTTTGTTTTATCTTGTCCCCTCTATTATAGCTGGTGTTATTTTTGGATCTCTCCCTCTATTATGGGCCCCTCTTTATAGCCAGTTTTTTGGGGTTTCAAACCCTATCAAAGCCAGTGTTTTTGGGTCTCGTTCCCTATTTATAGCCATTATCTTTATGTCTTCCCCTATTGTGGCCAGTATTTTTTGGTGCCACCCTCTCCTTATATCCATTATTTTTGGGTCTCCCCCCTGTTGTGGCCAGTATTTTTTGGTCTTTTCCCTTATTATAATTGGTATTTTTTTGTTCTTGTCCTCTATTTATAGCCATTATTTTTGGTTCTTGTCCACTATTACAGGCAGTAGTTTCGGGTCTCATCCCTTATGTATAGCCATTACTTTTGAGTCTTGTCTCTTATTATAGTAGTTTGGGGTCTCATTCCCTATTTATATCCATTATCTATGGGTCTCACCTATACTATAGCCACTATTTTTTGGTCTCATCCCTATTTATTACTTTTTGGCTTTACCACCTATTACGGCCAGCATATTTGGATATCATCCCGTGTTGTGGCCAGGGTTGTTCGGTTGCAATGTGGTCAACTGTAAATGTGCACTAAGGAATATTTGGTAAAAGTCACTAATAAATGGTACAGAGGATGGCCTAGAGGGGCTTCCACCACAGTAGTAGTTGGGCCGGTCAGAGGTATCTGGCGCTATGACATAGATGGATCTGTGAAATGAGAAGACATTGCAGTCAGCAGTATATTCATTCCTATAGCGGTAAATCTAGCACAGTGTTGCTATGGGAATGGAGTGTGGAGATGCCGGCTGCAGCACACGGACAGACTTTATACAATATTTATTACCTCTGGCATCGCTGTCACAGTAGAAGCTCAAGAAATCACATCAAAGCCAAGGCCTTTTTTATTCTTCACGTCTGCGCCTGAAATGTTTTCACTTTAGGTATTAGAGGCGTTCTGGAAAACTAACACGGATTCTGACTGGGAGACAACGGGTGCTCAGCAGGGCCTACGGTCATGTGGTGGCATCTGCCGCCGTCCATAGCCCGTACCTGTAGATCATCTCCCACCATAGCCATCTACATTGCTGACTCCACACTAAATTCCACACTAAAGTTTTGGTATAACATTTTTGTAATCTAATTTTTGTGTCCACATTGCCCCCAACCAAAAACCTGACTCGGAGGGACCAAGACCAAGATGCCCTGCAGTATAAACTGTCCCAAAGGGAGCCCCAAAAATCATCCAAACCACATTACTTCTAGTATAATTACTAGGCATGATGCCCCAACCCCCCAGCTTATACTTTACACCAACTTTAAAGGAAATCTACTATCAAAATCTTTGATAAACCAGGGACATTACTCATAGATCCAGGAACCGTGACAATCTGTGGTAATCTTCTTATATTTGTTATCCACGGCCTCCCAGAGCCCTTCTGGCTCATCAACATTATTTTAACAGTTGATTTAATTAGGAAGGTGGCAATGGATAACAAATATAAGAATATTACCACAGTCCCGGTGCCTGGATCTATGAGTAATGTTTATAAGGATGGATTTTGATGGTAGATTTACTTTAAGAATTTGCCAGCTGCCATGATAACTTCTCAGCTGGGAAACTTTAAAGTATATTTAGGGACGGGCAGGTATGTTGCTCACTGTAGGTCCAGACAAAAAAATTAAGAGTGCGCCCTGGAAGCCGCTTTACCTCCGTCTTGTGCCAGCTCTAATTTGACGTTATCTCCCTTAATCCCACCACTGCTCATAGCCCCCTTTTGCCTTCTAATCCTATCACTCCAACCTCCTTGCCCAGTAGATCACCCTCCGAGCTGCCTCTAATTTCACTTCAGAGTTACAGACCGGTAGACACTGGTAAGTGAGGTCACCATTAATTGGTAACGCCCATTTGTCAAATATTCATAATTTTTACAGAAGGAATAAAAGCGGACAGGCACAAGTTGATATATCAATAGAAATTCTAACTTTTACTTAAAGGGGTTGTCCACTTTTAGCAAATAATTGATATGGTTTGTGTAAAGAAAAGTTATACAATTTTCCAATATACCTGTATCAATTACTCCCTGTTTTCAAGATCTCTGCTTGCTGTCTTGGTCACACAGTGGGCTCGGCTCGTTGTATATCACATGGCTCTGATAACTCTCTGTGATACTAACGAGCCGTGACCATGATTCGATTTCTGTCCACTGGAAGTAGACATAGAAGCTTTCTATCGGATGACAGCAAGCAGAGATCTAAAAAACAGTAAGTAATAAAGTAAGTGATAAAGAAAGTACATTGAAAAATTGTATGACTTACACAATCCATATCAATTATTTGCTGAAAGTGGACAACCCCTTTAAACAGATATGTTAGGAAAGGTAGCTCATATTATATTGCACGTCTTGCATCCACCAGCGTCCTGTATATAAAGTGCTGGTATATTATTGCCATCTTATACATATTACAGCCCTGTAAATGATAACTTGTATTGACAGATCACTTTCTGCGGTGATAATTGATCCTGTGATCACTGATCGCTATGTACATTACACCGCTAATTATCTGAGGCCGATGAATCTAATGCTAATTACTGCATGTAAATGGGTCTGCACAAGATACGGGTTTCATCCGTCTGAGATAATCCATTAGACCATCTATGTAATTGCTGGTTTTTTTATCAGATCGGCTGCAGGTTGTTCTTAAGGTGGTCCTCCATCTTCCATTAGTGGTTGCTTCAAAGCCTCCCCCTATATCTTGACACGTGCACCCCCAATATTAGTTACTGCCTTAGTGCTCTTGTCCTGAAATACTCCTACTTCTTCTTCTATTGGTCTTTGATATTGGTATCCCTATCTTCTTTAAAGGGATTTTCTGAACTATTGATGACCTATACATAGGATTGGTTATTGATAAGTGATTGATGGGTGGGGGGGGGAGACCTGCCGTGCATAGAAGTGATGCCAGAAGTGAGCCGATACACTATGGGATCGAGTTGTCTCATTCCGGCTCAGGCCCAAGTATGAATCTTCTGACCATTTGTGGTCTTCTATGGACCATGGAATTAAAGGGGTTGGCCACTGTTCAATAAATGTCTTCCATTAGACATGTCTCTGCATGTATATGTACTATGACTTTGCCTCCTTTGAGAGCCTCAGCCTTTCCCTGATCTCACCATGCTGCCCTCTGCATATATACACATCTTCCTATTTCTCACTGCTCTAGGCCGTCCTCATGGCGTCACCCACTGTGTCTTTGTCAGTGAAGATGCACAGTGATAGAGACAGGAAGAATGGGTCGGGGCAGAATGAGTCATAACTCTGCTGCTACAGCTCCTCCTATTCAGCAGAGGTCAGATATGTAAACAGAGAGTTGCGGAGAGCTTGCACACAGCACAAAAGTCAGCAGCTGGACTTCTGAATCACTTGATGAACATTCAGAGATTGTTCATAAGGCTGTAAAGTCACATGGGCATCTTGTGTTAAAGAGTGGCCAACCACTTTAATAGTTTAGAGAACCCCTTTTAGGGCCAGTTCATATGGTTCGATTTCACCATGGATTTTCCATTTAGAAAATTTTTGTCAAAATCCCTCTGTAGGAGATCATAGTTATCCTGCCGTGGTTCCTGGCTTTGGGGAGTCATGGGTCCCGCTTCAAGGGATGAGTGATCTCCTTGGTTCCTGGAACGTCATTACTGTTGACCATGGTAGGCCACTTCCTTTGCTGTCCCCAGTAGCCATTCGTTGGCTGGAGCAGGCCCCATGACCCCCCCACCCAAAAAAAAGAATCCCTACGCGCGCAGTAGAGGCAGTGTTGGAGCAATGCATAGACCTGGAACTGGAGCAGCATAACTATGTTTTCTTGTTGCCCTTGCTCCATAGGGGCGGGGGGGGGGGCAGATTCCTAGAAAATCATTTTAAAGTAATAGGAGGTCAAAGATACACCACAAAATGTGGTGAGTAAAATCCACCCAGATATGTACACGCTATTTGACCAGCTATTTTTTTTTTTAGCAGAAAATCTGTATCATACACCAAAGTGATATAGAAGTGACGCTGCCCCCCTGACCCCCAATGATCGGCTGTTATCTGTGAAGAAACCAAAAATTAAGTGATGGACTTTCCCATAACGTCATCACAGGGACCAAAACCAGTATGTTGTACAATATTTGTAGGGAAGGAGATGACATGTCCTCCACAGCAACTCCTCGGGGGCGTGTCTCTATGTGCTGTATAAAAATAAGTGTACCGCCCCCTTGGCTAATATGAGCTAAATCACATATAAACTTTTGGGGCTCATATCTTTAGAAGGGGTGGATGGATTTTAATAAAACAAACACCAAAATAATCAGGGGCACTGCCATTCTGTATTTTGTAAGTTGGGATACATCCCGACTTCTTCTAAATGACGAAATTGAGGATTACGTTCTTCCCGGACCGTCGTGTGACATGACTAAGAGCGATTACTCAGCGCTATACATGCCGCAGGCTCGTGTAAACACTGCGATAATACACGGGTGAGCTGATGTAACGCGTCGCCTTGTTAAGATTTGTTTCTTTGTGTTAAACAGCGAAGCGCTCCTCGTTGCTATGGGAATTTGGCTTCGGCCCTGTGTATTTTCAGTGGCCTGGATACATGGCAGGCCTGATCTAGTGGTTAGATCTATTTGTGGAAGCAATATCACCATTGCTAGAGAGCCGGTCACTAATTACTGGGTAATTGCGGATGAAGGTGGTGATTGTCACAGAACGTTTTCCTGTCCCCGTCGGGCAGCTGCGAGATCTTGGCACAGAGATGTCTCGCTCGGGCTGTGTGAATGGCAGCCTATACAGGGGAGAGGGCACTTTCCCGGTTCATGCGCTGTGCCGCTCATGGACTGCAGATGTATTACTCTCCGTGTTAAGCGTCAGCGGAGCAGAAGTTATTTTTACTAACCGGTTATTTCTATCAGGATTACTGTATTTTACTGTCAGATGGGTAAAAGGGGGGTAATTTCTCACGCATTGTACTATTAATAGCCCCAGAGATCAGATAGAAATTACACTGTGGAGGCAGAGGTTGGGTTTTAAAGCAAATTTTCATCTTTTTTCCCCCCCCCCAAATTTAGAGGCACAGAAATTGAGAATACTTAATACTCTCACAGTATTAAAGGGGTTATCCAGAACAGAGGTGTATAGGTTTTGTTACTTATTTTGCTCAAGAATGTAAAAAACTTTTACCCTTTGTGGGACCATTTTCACTTAAAGAGAACCTGTCACCCAGAAATTCGGCACTAGGAGATGTTACTAAAGTAAGCAGCTCCTAGTTCTAAAACAAACACCGCAGTGTTAGAATGATAGCGTTACCGGAAACCTGCGGCGGAGTACAATGTAAACGCCAGACCGCTCTCAAAGCTGTCTGGTGTATTCATGAGGGGGTGGGATTGTGGGCGGGTTTAGGGGCAGTGACTGCCGCATGACGCGTGGCAGTCACAGCCGTCCTATGGAGCGAGCGGGGCGGTCCGGGGAAGAGGCAGCGCCCCGACCCACTCCCTAATGAATACACTTGACAGCTTTGAGAGTGGTCCGGCGTTTACATTGTACTGCGCCGCAGTGTTAGATAGCGTTATAGGAGGTTTCCGATAACGCTATCATTCTAACACTGCGGCCTTTGTTTTAGCACTAGGAGCTGCTTACTTTAGTAACATCACCTAGTGCCGAATTTCTTGGTGACAGGTCCTCTTTAATTGTAATGGTCAAGTGGTCAGTATATCTGTATATCATGTGTCAAGCTTGTGTACTGAGGAGATCAAGTCCCCTCAGTCACTGTAGTTGTCAAAAGTCACATGCACGTACAGATATGCACATGTGCAGTGACTCAGGGGCCGGATCTCTTCAGTACAGAAATTTTAATCCAGCCCCCAATCACATGATGTAACAGATGTGCTCAAGAGGGGGAAACATAGGACCCAGAGTTAGGGCATCTTTAAAAATAAGTGGAAGTGCAGCCCTTCCAGGTCCTAAGAAGTGACTATTTTTTATAATGGTTCCCGACTGATAATACAGGTGAGACCCGTGATGATTGGCAGGTACTGACACGTGAAACAGAGATGATACAAAAATGTACAGATCCTTTATTATAGAACTTGCAAACCTGTCAGCAGGAGTAACCGGCTGTGCAACTTTCCACACGTTCAATGGATGTTCAATGTTCAATGGATGTTCATCCCTTTTGGCTCATCAGCTCTGCAGATCTGGTCTCTTTGGAGCTGTATCGGCACTGTTTCATCAGCAGCACAAATCTGTGTGTCTTCTCCTCCGCCCCTATAACTAGAAAGACACCATATAAAGACGCAAGAACTTAGGGCAAAACTTGTCAATTTATTCTCATATTTCCAGGAGGAATAACAGGACACTGTAAATAATAGTATTCTATAGAACAATTGTGTAACATCTTTCCTTATAATTCTGTACGAACACCGAGGTATTTTTTTGTGATCATGGGTCCCATCTGATTTTTAGTATATCCTAGTGATATGTCGTAGACGTACGAGCAACATTATCCGCAGGTGTTGGACCTGACCGGCAAATACAACGCAACATGATGATCACACCTTTATGTCATTTTCAATGGAAATACAATTTCCTGATTGTATAGAGACCAAATTTAATAAGGGAGGTTTTTTTTTATTGTGTTTGTGCTTCAATAGGAAACTTTCAGTAAAATCAGTGAAATCCCCTCGTATCTGCGAGTCACCTAATGAGATGGGATAAAATGGTCGCCCACGACAGGAGAGGTGATGCTGAATGATACACGGAGATTAATGGTGTCATCAGAGGCGGCATGTGACAGGCTGCCAGTGTTGTCATGCAGTCTGGGGGAAGAGGACTGCGTACGCACAGACCAGGGGGAGGGGGCTCATATGTGTGCAAGACGACTCTCCTCCTGTTCCAAATTCATTTCTTATTGTGAATGTTCTGCTGTGATGTATTATCCGTCCTGCCGCGCCGAGGAGACGTTCCAGACATTACTGTGCCATCGCTGTGCCCTCATTATATGTACATGGCATCTATGTCTGCATTTCATGGGCCCCGGTGCAAAATCTGCAACAGGGTCCCTCACTGAAAATTTGGTATTTGTAAAGCGGGGGTCTTCTATTTCATATCTCTCAAATCTATCTCTCAAATTATATCTCTTTCACAGCAGGGTGAAAGCTACAAAAGCTGGACAACTCCCCCTCACACAGTATAATTTCCTCCTTTGTGTCCTCCTCATATTGTTTCCCCCCAGCTCCCCCTCATATTAAAGCCCCCTATTATTGTGCCACCCCATGTGCCCCCCTAGTAGTTCTCTTATTTTTCTCCCTCCAGCAGCCCCCCCTCTTATTTTAATCCCCAGCAGCTCCCCCTCTTATTTTACCCCCAAGCAGCTCCCCCTCTTATTTTACCCCCAAGCAGCTCCCCCTCTTATTTTAAACCCCCGCCGGCTTCCCCTCAAATTGTGCACCTCATCAGCTCCCCCTCATATTGTGCCCCAGTTATTCTCTTATTCTTCTCCCTCAGAAGCTCCCCCTCTTATTTTACTCCCCAGGAGCTCCCCCGCTTATTGTGCCTCCTCTGCAACTCCCCCTCTTATTTTACCCCCCAGCAGCTCCCCCTCTTATTTTACTCTCCAGCAGCCCCCACCCTCTTATTTTACTCTCCCGCTGCCTGCCCTCTTATTTTAAACCCCCGGCCAGGTTCCCCTCAAATTGTGCCCCTCATCAGCTCCCCTCATATTGTGCCCCCTTCCGAGCAGTTATTCTCTTATTTTTCTTCCTCAGAAGCTCCCCCGCTTATTGTGCCCCCACAGCAGCCCCCCTCTTACTTTGCCTCCACAGAATTTCCCCCTTTTATAATGCCCCCACAGTAAAATAATAAACACCTATACTCACCTTTCCCCTTTCCTCTGCAGCAGCTTCTCTCCCCTCTCCTCGTGCTGTATGTAGCTCTGAAGCCAACAGGCAGGATGACATCATCACATTACGCCACTCGGCTCAGCTACACACAGCAGTAGGAGAGGAGGCACAGGGATAGTGCAGGGGGCTGCTGGCTCTCTGCATTATTACTGTTATAAACTCTGTCAGGTCTGGATAATGCAGGTTGGTTGGGATATATGTATCTATTACCTCTCCCCCCTCCATAAACTTTTATTACCTGTAAAAGTTCTAGAACAGTGATGGTGAACAGAGAACCAAAACCCACTTATAAACTGGAAAGTGCACCAGTGTCCCGATGGCACCAGTGCAGTAGAAAGAAAGTAGAGAAATTTGGTGGAACCTTAGAGAGAAGCTGCAATGATACCTCAGACTGATGGAGCAGGCCTTGTCTGGAAATTTATGGTGACAGCATGGATGAGGAAGAGATTTAGTGGAAACAATTCTGTATAACATAACCATCAGTGTTATTTAGGTGTAAAAAGGCATCTAGACCCTTCTTGAAGCTCTCTGCTGTCCCTGCTGTGACCAGCGCCTGAGCTCAGCTATTCCACAGATTGACAGTTCTCATAGTAAAAAAGCCCTGTCGCCTCTAGTGATTAAACCTTGACTTCTCCAGACGGAGACAGTGCCCCCTCGTCTTTTGATTTGAATTCAATTTACTTTAAGATGGACTATCCCTTTAAGTCTACACCTATCTCCTGTATATTCGGTGACTGCTTCTATATTGTAGAGTTGTGTTGTGCTAATGTACTCATAATTCTTTTGGGATATGGCATTGGGGCAGTCAGAGACCATAGACAAGGCACAACGTGCCAGCATTGCTTGCATTTAGACTACAAAGAACAGCGGCTCCTGATCTACAGTAATGGGGTCATATATCATTCCCGAATTACGTTACTACTGTGAAGTTCACCTTCTGCTCTCACTTATAACCCTGAACTTATGAGCTGTAGGAGGACATTACTTCACATAATGGACACGGTTATACAAGAGTGGGAGGCAGTCATCTTCGTGATTAGTATTACAGGCAGTCCCCTACTTAAGGACACCTAGTTAAAGACAGACCCCTCTGTCCCCTATGACCTCTGGTGAACCTCTCTGGATGCTTTACTATAGTCCAATTATCAGCTGTAAAGTGTCTGTAATGAAGGTTTATTCATTGGTCCCATTATATATATATAAACGTGTTTTCAGCATTTTATCTCCTTTCTGGAGGGGTTTGTTTTGAACGGGATGACTTGTAGTTTTCATTAGTACAAATGCTAAACCAAATTTTATCAAACCATATCTCTCCATTCACCATGTTCTCTTCTTTCCAATGTTGATCAGCTTTTCTTTCCGAAACCCATAATATTTTTTGCATTTTTGGATAACAAGGCTGTACTAGGGCTTGTTTATTATGGGATGATTTCTAGTTTTCATTTGTATTTGCTATATAAAATATTAGATATCCCATACTGTATCCCTCCATTACCTACACTCACCGGCCACTTTATTAGGTACACCTGTCCAACTGCTTGTTAACACTTAATTTCTAATCAGCCAATTACATGGCGGCAACTGAGTGCATTTAGGCATGTAGACATGGTCAAGACAATCTCCTGCAGTTCAAACCGAGCATCAGTATGGGGAAGAAAGGTGATTTGGGGCCTTTGAACGTGGCATGGTTGTTGGTGCCAGAAGGGCTGGTCTGAGCAGAGGTCGCACTAACTTTTTTTTGGCAGAGTAAAAATACTCCTCTTGGCATTTCTGAGGAGTATTTTTAGTCAAGGAAGAGTATGGAATTTGTAGTAATATGGGGAGTGCACTGGACTCCTATTATAACAGCAGCGTTGCTGTTTGGCTGGCAGACAGGGAGTCCTAGCATCATATTTCTCTATGATGCAAAGACTACTGTCCAGTGCACTTTGCTCATTCCATCCACCTTGCTGTCACTGGAAGTCTCTGTAGAGTAGACAATTACTATGTGGCTATGCTGCGGTCAAGCCGCCCCATGTGTCTCCTGACCTAGAGCTGCTTTTACATGGGGTGGTTAGCTTCCATTTGGTAATAGATTGCAAACACATCGTGCCTAAAGGATGACAAAACGCTTGTGAATTCTCATAATATGCATGTGCTTAGTAAAAAAAACTTTAAAGGGGTTGTCTGAGTCTATTAAAAAATCTTCTGGTAGCCTGCGGGGTGCTGTAAAAAAAAAAAAAAAAACTTCCTGCAGACCAGTTGTCCTGCCGCTGTCCTTCAATGCTGTGCCGTTTGTTTACAGAGGCAGGCACGCTGTGATCGGGCAACTTTCACCTGCCTAGCATGCCCACCTGTCCCAGTAGCTGATGCACTTTGATGTTAATGCTGTATCAGGTGCCTGGACAGGGGATGGGTGGACATTCCAGGCGGGCAGAAGATGCCGGATTGGAGCGTGCCTGCCTCTGTAAACAAACAGGCACGGCACTGATGGACAGAAGGACGGCAGTGGCGGAACGGTAGTGCAGGAAAAGGTATGTTTTTAAATAAACTCGGACAACCCCTTTAAGTCAATGATAATCCTTACCATATAAAAACGTGGTCACTCTTATAACAATGCACATGTGTTTCGCTTGAAGCATTTACAATTCATTTTCAAGTACAACGCACCATGTAAATACAACTTAAGGCTACTTTCACATGAATTTGTGCTACGCCCATGTCAGAACCAGCATATGTTCTGCTGGAGAAGCGTAGTGAAGTGTGGTGCTCACCCCTCCCCTGTCCATAGGGATGCCGGGCTGTAATTATCTTTTCCCCATGCACACTGTGGTCAAGTGGCACATATGTGCCATTGGAGTCTGTGGGGACAGATATCCACCCACAAACTGGATATATGTCCCCACAATGTTCGTGTTCAAGGGGCCTAAAATTTAAAAATGGCACTACTCCAAGATTCAAGGTCTATGAGCAGCTGAAAAGCTACACATGGGAATAAACACATTTTTCCCCTTGAATCTTGGAGTGCTGCCATTTTTTAACTTTTACCTTGTCAAGGTTCTGGAATTTGCACCAAAGTCCTCCTGCTACAAGTGTTGCTCTTTTCTGTACTTTATATACATGATATAACTCTTCCATATATAACCTGGGCAGCAGGCGGTTACAGATCTTGCACTGATGTGACTACTCACTTCATTTCAGCCCTTGGTCACAAGCCTCCAGATCCCTGGTGACTTGTAGCCACATTTTCCTCTGGGTCAGCTCCAGCCTTTGATATGTGCAACAACGATGGTGCAGTGACATCGGCACGTAGGGTGGGCGTGGCTTCGGGTAGCCCCGCCCACTTTGACCCGGCCAAAGAGAAACAGCATCAGGTTAGGGAGGGGGTGTGTCCAGGTGCTGCACGGCTCATCCATCTCCTCTCAGCTGCGGCTGTGTAAGTCAGGGGCTGCACGGCTCAGGCTCACACACATACAACAGCTCATCCATCTCCTCTCAGCTGCGGCTGTGTAAGTCAGGGGCTGCAGCAGCCCTTCTGCTATGCCCTGCCGTCCTCACTCGTCCCAAATAAGGTGAAAAGTCAGTGCGTGTTTAGACGCATGGGGCAGTTTTCAAGGAGTAATACTGCATTTAGGAGCGTCTATGACGCTTCTAGAGGGGTTAATGCGACCTCTGGGTCTGAGTATTTCAGAAACTGCTGATCTACTGGGATTTTCATGCACAACCATCTCTAGGGTTTACAGAGAATGGTCCGAAAAAGAAAAAACATCCAGTGAGCGGCAGTTCTGTGGGCGGAAATGCCTTGTTGATGCCAGAGGTCAGAGGAGAATGGGCAGACTGGTTCGAGCTGATAGAAAGGCAACAGTGACTCAAATCGCCACCCGTTACAACCAAGGTAGGCAGAAGAGCATCTCTGAACGCACAGTACATCCAACTTTGAGGCAGATGGGCTACAGCAGCAGAAGACCACACCTTTCAGCTAAGAACAGGAAACTGAGGCTACAATTTGCACAAGCTCATCGAAATTGGACAGTAGAAGATTGGAAAAACGTTGCCTGGTCTGATGAGTCTCGATTTCTGTCGCGACATTCGGATGGTAGGGTCAGAATTTGGCGTCAACAACATGAAAGCATGGATCCATCCTGCCTTGTATCAACGGTTCAGGCTGGTGGTGGTGGTGTCATGGTGTGGGGAATATTTTCTTGGCACTCTTTGGGCCCCTTGGTACCAATTGAGCATCGTTGCAACGCCACAGCCTACCAGAGTATTGTTGCTGACCATGTCCATCCCTTTATGAGCACAATGTACCCTGTAACATCTGATGGCTACTTTCAGCAGGATAATGCGCCATGTCATAAAGCTGGAATCATCTCAGACTGGTTTCTTGAACATGACAATGAGGTCACTGTACACAAATGGCCTCCACAGTCACCAGATCTCAATCCAATAGAGCATCTTTGGGATGTGGTGGAACGGGAGATTCGCATCATGGATGTGCAGCCGACAAATCTGCGGCAACTGTGTGATGCCATCATGTCAATATGGACCAAAATCTCTGAGGAGCTTCCAGCACCTTGTTGTATCTATGCCACGAAGAATTGAGGCAGTTCTGAAGGCAAAAGGGGGTCCAACCCGTTACTAGCATGGTGTACCTAATAAAGTGGCCGGTGAGTGTATATTACCTATATTCATCATCTTTACATCCCAAGACTAATAAAGTTTTTATTTTTTTGCATGACAGTGCTTGCAGTTTTCAGTAATGTGAATGGTAAATCAAATACTATCAAACCATATCTCTCCAGTCAGCATGTCCTCTTCTTTCCTATGTTAATCAGTTTTTCATTCAAAACCCCATGTATTATTTTTTATTTTTTTGGCAGGGCTGTCCTGTGGTTTGTTTAATGGAATGTCCGTTAGTTTTCATTAGTACAAATGCTAAATTAAAATTTTAGAAAGCTATATCTCTCGCCTGTCAGCATAATTTTGGTGGATGAAAATGAGGTTCCTGGTGACAGGTTTCCTTTAAAAAATGCACATTTGTTTCTATGCTTGAACGGGTCTGTTTGCAGAAACTAATAGACCGTATTAATCTTTTATAGGCCAAAAAATAAAAAAAATAGAAAAAATTGAAAAAACTTTTTGTGTAGTCTTTATGGATTGCCATCTTTTCATTATACATTCTGAACTTGTTACTTGCATACTATTGCTTATGCCTTTTTTATGTTGGTGTTAAAAACTAGCCCAAATCAATGTTCACATGTTCAGGATTTTGACAGGATTTCAGGTGTGGCAGAATACACTTACATTCCTGTATATGAATGGGGAGTCCACAAAGCTTCATTGAAGTACCATAGGGCTAACCCTTGTGTCGATCCACCTGCCATATTAGTTTCAGTTTTGTCTTGTTTGTCTATCATGGATTCCTTAAAAAAATTGGTGCAAACGAGTCCTCTTTATTTGGCTTTAGCCGTGCATAAATACATGGATAAAAAGAACGCGTGAGATCCATGTATTTATACACGGCTAAAGCCAAATAAAGAGGACTCGTTTGCAACAATTCCGTTGTGGTTTTCATGAGTGCCGCTGACCGTGAATTTGCTCTCCGCTTTGGGATCTCAACAGTCACGGATCTGGCGGCGTGCACCACCACAGGCATCGGGTGTAAGAGGACATCTAGGTGATTGGGTGAGCGATCCGATTTTTTCCTTTTTTTGATTCTTAGTAAATGTACCCCAAAGGGGCACATTTACTTACCTGTCTGACGAAGTTCCCCAAAAGTGCATTGTCCGGCGATCATGCACTGTGCCACGATTCGCTAAGATCATGCGCCCGATATCCTGCATGTGTCGCTCCCCCGCTCAGGTCCGTAGGAGTTCACCTCCTTCTTCCTGGTGCATGTAAGTGCATTGTCTTGTGACACAATTTGAAACCTAAATCCTGCGCTCAGTTTAAATCAGTTGGATCGCCCGACGGACCACCCCCTGATTTCTGTTGCATGGAAGCAGCGCAGCTGCGCCAAAAAGCCGATTGCGTGCAACACAATCCCAGCGCAGACACCTGTTAAATACCTGTCAAAGCCGTGCAATCCCCGAAAACCATGAACAGTCCGACGAAAGCCCGATCCGCGACCCTTAGTAAATAAGCTCCAATGTCTACTAAAAAAAAAAAATTATGAGCAGTCTCCCAACACATTATATATTAAATTCTCTGGAAAGTTTTTGTATCTACAACCATTTAAACCAACAGTTTAACTTTTTAGACAGCTAGACATAATAGTCTAATGGTTATGGTCTAACCTCTGGGACAATTATTTATTCCTTAAATGGGTCTATGCCAAGTGACATTTTCCATGAATGATTGAGAGCTGTATTCTAATTTGTGTGTTACCTATAACTTTATGATCTCTTTGAAGGACATCTACCACCAGGATGAAAGATTGTAAACCAAGCACGCTTACATGCTGGTGTGTGCCCCCTCTGGTGGGATCTGTTCTTCTTTTAGACTCTTATGCCCTTGTATTTACAAAAAATGCTTATGCAAATTAGCCAGAACGGCTTCGGGCTCCATAGCTCATTTACATAATTTGTAAAGCCTTCTTTAAATAAGAACAAGGGCATTAATAGCTAAATGGATCCACACCAGATCCACACCAGAATGTAAGTGTGCTTGGTTTACAATCTTTGATTTTCTTTCCATAGCTTTAGAAATAAATTGCTTCCGAGACATCAGGCCCACTTTAGGGGATGACTACCAAAGACTGGATTGGTGGCAGTCTGTCTATTGGAACCCCACAACAATCACAGTATCATACACCCTTGTCTTAGGATACCCCATGGAGAAAGCCTTTGTGTGAGATCTGTATGACCCGCCCTCCTAGTAGCTTATCGAAGTACACTCGTTTTTCATCATACAATACTTGAGCCCCAACTCTTCAACAATGCATTTTGATCATCGATTGGCCATCAGTGTAACCATAGCAAGCATTGTGTTGGTGACCTGTAGAGATGGACAGCCAGGGGCATTTACATGAGACTCAAGGGTTGCACATGACCGGATTTTGGCGCATCGGCTCCGGCTTTCATGCAACACAAATCGGGAGGCGTGGCCATCGGACAACCCGACTGATTCGGACAAATTTAAAATTCAAATTGTGTCCCAAGATCAGCACTCACATGCACCTGGAAGAAGATGGTGAACTCCGGCGGACCTGAGTGGGGAAGCGACACATTCAAGAAATCGGGCGCACAATGCAAGTGAATCGCTGCGAATCCTCGTCGGACATTCCGGATTGGCGGACACAACGGGACGGGTAAGTAAATGTGCCCCATTGTTTCTAAACTTTATCTGTTCTTCTTTGGTTTCAGTTGTATCCATTTCCCTACGACCCAAATTAGGTGCAAGAACAAATTAGTGACTGATGCAGTTGGCATGATAAAGTCATGACTCTACTTGTGTGTCCCTCTAAAGACCGTCCAGAAGTAGCTGGATGATGAGCGAAAGTAAATGTTATCTGTGGTGTGGATTTGTACCGTGTTAGCCATAGAGAGCAGAAGAAGATTGAAGCAATCAGGCGATACCTTTTTTGAGGCTAACTGAGAATATATGATGGTGGGCTTTCTAGAACTGAACCAGTATTCTTGAAAGCTCCACCATCAAATATACTCAAAGTATCGCCTGGTTTCTTCACTCTTCTAATGATGCCCGTGGTCATTTGCGACCAATTTGTAATTGGGAGATTTGGAAAGAACCCAATGAGCATGAACATGGTTTTAGCCCACTATTTTGGATCAGTAGGGTTCCCATTACCGGACCTCTACTGATCATCTAACCCAAGTGACTACCTCTCAGTCGTAGAAATCATGTTGAGGCTGGTGACATGTCATCCCTTCAGCTCGGCAAAGAGTATGAAAGACGTGTGTTCCTCAAGTATCCCTGATATTTTTGATGTCACACCTTTTATTCTCTCACGTAAAAAGAAACGGATGACTATTAATATATAAAAGCAGACGCGGATGAAAGGAAAGGCCTGTTGTTGTTTTTTTTTAAGTGAACGCGTTGTGTGCGTCACCGAGGCTATTTCTGGCTCTGCCGTCTACTATCTCTTGATCTGTATCTATACTGACACTGGCAGCTTGGTGTCAGATACTTCTATGAATAAGTGAATGTTTACTAGTGATAGGGGCCATTTACCAACCTTCGTGGTCATAGGAGTCTAAATTAGGGCAACTTCTAGGTTATTAAAGTCAACTGTGTCCAAAAAAATCTAATTACGGCACGACAAATTTAGGTTTAGGAGGTTTTTCGTAACCTAGATGCCAAGGGTGTAGCTTGAAAGGGTGAAGAGGATGTCATTGCTCCTGGCCTGGGAGCCTTAGGGGGTCCCTAAGGTGTTTATACACTATATACAGAGACCATTACTTATAGTGGCTATGGGGGCACATCTGCTTCCCGTTAAACTTATGGTTGAGAATGAAGTAATTTCATGAAGACGGGGGCAGATGTTGGTGAATGACGTCACCATCTGCTCAAATATGAGACTAAACAGCGGACATGTAAATCCTTGTAGTAGACGGATGCAGACTATTTCACAAGGTCGCAGACTGTTTACTATCCAGTGACGTCAGTCCACAACCATATATCTGCCATACTTTACACCACTGACCTCATCCACACATGAATGTCTGCTGAGGATCATTCATCTGGTGCGGTATTAGGATACATAGAGGACATCTTGTAATAGCTCCAGATCATGATAAGTATATAAAATTATATTTACATGGAGCCCATACAGTATAGTCAATGTAAAGTGACTGAGAAATGCTCCATATACTGCACTGTAGATTGATCTGACTAATGACTTTCATACGACTAGCCAAACACATGAGAAAACCCAAGACCTAATGCTCTATCAGTACTCAGCTATACCTTTCAGACTCCCCATATACATTCACACTAGGCTCAGCAGGCAGCTATCCCCGTGACTCCTCATACACATGCATGCTTGGCTTTGTCTGCGTGTTTTGTGGAAACATCCCATAACTTGCAGAATGTTTGGCAACCATGTGACCACTGGGGTTGTGTCTTCCAGCCACTTTTCCTGCACCTTCAAGTAGTTTTTGTCACACACTGAGAATGATTGATCCCACACTTACATGTCCATAAGCTTTGAATAGCCAAGGGCTGGATTTCTTTGTGAGGTTGTAGAGGTTCTTAAAGGTGCGCAGCCTTTACCTTCCTGCCAAACGCAGAGATGAGTGGAAGGCTTAGGTGATTTATAGGGATTAGACAAGGGAACATCTGAACTTAATATGAAGCCTTCACTATATCCGACATACTGGAATTATAGATCTTATAGAACAACGTCCGGCATGTACAGAAAAGAGGCAGTTCACTCGTATGTTTCTTTAAACAAAAAAAAAAAACTTTCCAAAAATTTCCCAAAACGTACCCCTTTAGTCCCATCATAAGACATATAAGACATCATAAGACATTTTTGAGACAATCTTGGCAAATATGGGCACGATCCAGTCCAAAAAAGGGGGAAGGGCTTGTATAAGTGTGTGATTTACTCATTTCAGGAGCTAGTCTGCGCCAGTCCAGATGCAAATTTAAAGGGGTTTTTCATAGACAAGGTCATATTCATAGATGACCACCTGACCACCCAACATCACCACATGACTTGATCGTACAGACAGAATGGGGAGCAGAAAGCTGCTCCTCTAGTTTAACGTCCATCCCTGCTTAAAGGGGTATTCTCGTCTGGGCACTCACATTCTGTTCCATTAATCTGCCATATATAAACATTTCTTCAATTAGATGTTATTAAAAGAAATGTTCCCGTGTGAAGATAATTTCTCATAAATGTAGTCATATGGTCCATTAGAAACAAGATTGTGTCCCTGGATACGACCACCTCTGCTGGAGGGATTGCACTAATAAACAAAAAAGTTCTTGTATATGAAATGTCCAGGAGTTACTGCAGGTCCTGCAGCCATCCTGTGGTAATGAACACTGAAGCCAGGTGGTCAGGCAGGGCTCAATAGTGCATGTCTGGCCACTGCTGCCAAAATGTGATGTGGTCGTATCCGCGGAAGCTATCTCGTTTCTAAGGGACAAGATGACTACATTTATGAGAAATTCTCTTCACACAGGAACATTTTTTTTAATAACATCCAATTGAAGAAATGTTTATATATGGCAGATAAATGAAACTGAATGTGAACGCCCAGATGAGAATACCCCTTTAAGCATACTTCCCGACTTTCCGAAAGTGGAAAGTGGGACAGAAGTTGTGTCGACCTCTCATTTTAGTTACATCAATTGTAGCTACTAGAGTCCACCTCAGCCCATCTTGGAATCTTGGGAACATAGCAAATTTTTTAAGGCAAAAAAAAAGTTATTTTGACAATTCGGGGGTCCTCAAACCTACTGACGGATTCCCTTTAAGGATAGAAATTGCCTGGATTAGAAACACTTGGCTTCTTTCTTGTGGAAAAGGCACCACAATTCTATAGAGGCTGTGTGTGGTATTACACCAAACAGTTTTAACGAATAGTTTAAAAGTGCAGTACCAGACAAAACCTTTGACTAGGGTGGCACTGTTGCTGGAAAAAAAATAGGACAATTTTTTTTAGAATTATCTGATATAGTCCCTTTAACAGAAGGTGGAAATTCAAGGTGTCATATTTACTGACAATGTTTTCTGAAAGCAGTTTTTACCTAAGTTCTCTCGAGGCCCTCTCCGCACTGCTATGGACCGAGGCAGTAAAAGACGGTATTACATTATCAGCTGCCTGGAGAGGTGTCGGGTTAGTAGTACAGAAATAATAACCTTCTTTTTTTTTCCTCACATACGAGCACAATGCATCATCAATGCCCCTGAGAAATTTTTCTGGGTCTATTTTTGCTTTGGAGTTTTTTTTTTTATAAGATTATTGTATTATGGAGAAGTTTTTGAACTGTTTGGTTTAATAAGAGCCATAAAAAAAAACCCCTTTGCAAACCGTGCGCTCTCACAAGTCTCAGTCCAAAGGTTCCTTCCTTTGAAATATGTGAGATGAATAATCTTTCCACAGTCAATGACGTAGATGCTATTTTCGGAGCTGGAGCTTACTATGTACCTAGAAAACAAAGGATTAGCAACTCACTAAGAAGGGCAACTTTCCCAAAAATCCGTATTACAGGTACTGGATTGTTACATAAGGCTTAATAGAGTCATCAGGAGCCGATACAAATAGACAATTCTAAGAAATCTCACTATGTGCATGTAATCTACTTAAAGGGGTTGCCCAAAATTTAACAAACATCCCAAAAACACGATTCTTCAAAAGGTTTATCATATGGAAGACATTGGGGCTCATTTACTAAGGGTCCGTTGGATGCATTTTCACCGGATTTCTGTTTTGCGCCGAATTGCCCTGGGATTTTGGTGCATGCGATCGGATTTTGGCACATCGGCGCCGAATTGCACGCAACAGATATCGGGGTGCGGGCCATTTGACAACCCGACAGATTCGGACAACGTTCAGGATTTAACATTTAGAATTGTGTCGCAAGACACTCACTTACAAGCACCGGGAAGAAGAAGGTGAACTCCAGCGGACCTGGGCGCAGAAGCGACGGATGCAGGAACTCGGGCGAACAATCTTAGTGAATCGCGGCAGACCTGAATCCTCGCCGGACAACGCACCGCGGGATCGTGACAAGACTGGGTAAGTAAATCCGCCCCAATGGCTTTAATGTTAACAGCTGCCATTACAGGTCAGATCCGTAAAAATAAGGTTGATTTTGCTAGAATAAGTTTCTAATGGTTAGTTATTCCCCCTAAAGAGTAAAAGTGGTATTACACCAGCCATTAAAATAAAATCTGAAAAATCTCATCTCTAACTGTTGCATAGGCAGCTCAGCTAAATAAAGAGATGTGGCGCATGCGCGGCCTATCTCCACTCAAATCTATGGGAGAGTCAAAATTAGCCAAGTCTATTTTCTTGGCTGTTTTTAAAAACTTGAATGGAGAACTGCTGCGCATGCGCAATCAACTCCCCCTTCAGTCCATGCAAAGGAATGTGGTTGAATCCATTTGGACCCTTATCTATCATGACACATCCTGTGGACTGTACATGATGAGGTCAATTTAGGGTGGAAAATCTATTTTGAGAATCCAATTTCGGGAATCCGAGAATCACATTTCTGAAATGTTGGGATGTGTTCATTCAGTGGTGCGTCTCAGATGAATTGAGAGATGGTCGTGCATGCACAGCAACTTTACTATCAAGTCTATGGTAAAGTCAGAAATAGCCAGAAAAGAGTCAGTTTGCTTGGCAATTTTCAAAGCTCCCATGGACTTGAATGAAGAGCGGCTGCGCGTCCAGTTGGTTTGAGAATCCAAGAATCACATTTCTGAAATGTTGGTAACTGTTAATTCAGTGACACACTCATAAGACTCAGATGAATAGAGAGATTGGAGCAGATTTACTTACCCGGTCCATTCACGATCCAGCGGTGCATTCTCTGCGGTGGATTCGGGTCCGGCCGGGATTCACTAAGGTAGTTCCTCTGACGTCCACCAGGTGTCGCTGCTGCGCTGAAGTTCCCGGCATGCACTGATCTTCACCAAGCCGGACCAAGTGAAGGTAAGCGCGAGTCCCGCGACACTTTTTTGTAAAAAATGCGGCGGTTTTATCGAATCCGTCGGGTTTTCGTTCGGCCACGCCCCCCGATTTCCATTGCGTGCATTCCAGCGCCGATGCGCCACAATCCGATCGCGTGCGCCAAAATCCCGGGGCAATTCAGGGGAAATTGGTGCAGATCGGAAATATTCGGGTAACACGTCGGGGAAAAAGCGAATTGGGCCCTTAGTAAATGACCCCCATTGTCTCACATGCACAGCAACTCTCCATTCAAGTTTATGGTAGAGTCATAAATAGCTGAGTCAGTTTGGCAATTTGTAGAGCTCCAAACGGCGCATGCACCATCAACTGCCTATTCAGCCCAGATGCAGGAATTTGTTTGGATCCAGTTGGACCCGCATCTGTCATGTATTTGTGATACATCCTGTGCACTGCACATGATGGGGCCAGTTGAGGGTGAAAAAACTATTTTTGAGAATTCAATTTTTTAAATGTTTGAAACTATTCATGCAGTGTAATTTCAGTGTGAAAAAACTATTATGAGAATCTAATTTCAAGAATCCAAGAATCCCATTTCTGAAATGTTATGAACGGTTCATGTAGTGGCACACTGACGCGGCTCAGATAAATGAAAAGATAGTGGTGCATGCCCGACCTCGCTCCATTCAGCCTATAGGTCAGTCAAAAATAGCCGAGTATAGATTTAGGGGCCAGTTTAGAGTGAAAAAACTACTTTGAGAATCCCATTTCAAAATTCAGGGAATTCCATATTGCACAGTGGCCCATTCAAGAAATGTTCAAACAGTGGCCCGGTTAGGAGGAATGGAGAGCTGGCTGCGCATGCATGGCTACTCTTCATTCAGGTCTATTGAAGTGCAGCACTCCCATAAATTTGAACGGAGACTGATCGCGCATGCTCAACTAACTCCCCATTCAGCTTGGCTGCAGGAAGAGGGTTGGATCTAGTTGGACCTGCATCAATCATGTATGTATGGCATATCCTGTAGATTACATTTGCTTGCGCCAGTTTATAGTATAAAAAATTATTTTGTAAAAAGCATGCGTTCACAGCTATTGCTTTAAGAGTTGCCCAACATATATGTTCCTATGTGTGGCTGTTACTCTTGTACTGTCCCATTGTATTACTGACTTGTGGAACTGGAACCTTTGGGCTGACCCTTTATGGTTGCGCATGCGCTGCAACTCTCCATTGAGGTCTACGGGAGCCCCCAAAGTAGCGAAGTCTATTTGCTCAGCTATTTCCATAGCACTTCCATAAATTTGAATTGACCGCTCATGCGCAACCAACTCCTCATTCATTCTGGCTCTAGGAAAAGGGTCGTATCCACTAGGACCCAAATCAGTCATGTATTTAAGACATATCCTGTGGATTGCACTGGCCGGGGTGAGTTTAGGGTGGAAAAACTATTTGTTGTGCACAAAGCATGCACTGGCTGCTCCCCTTGCACTGTGCCTTTACATTACTGACCAGAACCTTTGGGTCGCATGGTTATAGATAATATCTCAGTGGTGCAGTATTAGAGCTGTGCCCCATTATTATTCATAAGGTTGGATTTCCATGAGGCCACTGCCAGGAATTAGTGGATGTTTGACCTTGTATTAGCGTGTTGTCTGCCAGCCATAACGAGTGCCTAATGTCTAATGGTAATAACAATTAAGCGTTGCCACTGGAAGGAACAGTCAGTCCTATGAAGAACTCAGCGAGACAATGAATCAATGACTATTTCATTTGCTGAGTGTATTAGGAGATGATTGGTTTCTGCTTTGTTGTTCGGTAGGATCTGTAAATTCTTCATTACGATGATTGTACAAATCCTAATAGTCCACTAGTGGGCGCTGACCTGAATTCTGCTTGTAATGCAACAGCGCAATAAGTGTTACCCTGCCCTAATGAATACTTCAGAGACAATGGGGCACATTTACTTACCCGGTCCAGTCGCGATCCCGCGGTGCGTTGTCCGACGAGGATTCGGGTCTGCCGGGATTCATTAAGGTCGTGCGCCCGATATCCAGCAGGTGCCGCTGCTGCGCCGAGGTCCGCTGGATTCACCTTCTTCTTCCTGGTGCATGTGAGTGCTTGATCTTGCGACACAATTCCGTATTTAAATTCCACAGTTTGTCCGAATTCGTCGGGTTGTCCAACGGCCACGCCAAGCCGGTGCCGATGCGGCAAAATCCGTTCGCGTGCGCCGAAAACCCGGGGCAATTTGGCACAAAAAGGAAATAATCTCGAAACCCTGACGAAAGTGCGGCGTTCGGACCTTTAGTAAATGTGCCCCATGGTCCTATTACAAACTTTTTGGGTATTGAAATAGGGTCATATCTTCAGTGCTGGTCAGACCCCAATAAATTGGCTGCTTGCCTCTGCCACACACAGAAGAGACTGGATGATGGAGCAGGGTTGTGACAAGGCATACCTCCAGCCACCAGCCACTGTGGAACGGACTGTTCTGCTAAATTAGGTGTGGATGAAAGGTATAGTATCCTTAGAGTATTGGTCTTAAAGGAAATCTACCATCAAACTCCATCCTGATAAACCAGGGACATTACTCATAGATCCAGGCACTGTGACTGTGGTAACCTTCTTATATTTGGTATCACGGCCTACTTCCTTCTCAAATCAGCTTTTACAATTATGTGTCTGAGCATGAATAAATCTGGGGGTGTTACCAGAGCCACTTTGTGTTGCAGCTTCATAGGCTTACACTGTCTCACCCATCCCCCAGCATTTCTCCATCCCTCTGCCTTATATAATCTCACACAGTGGGAGGGGAAGTGCTCATGTACAGTGTAACAGCTTGTGAAGTTACAGCATGGAGAGGCTCTGGTAATGCCCCCCAGATTCAGATTCAAAGGCTGTTACATTCGGAAGGAGCACTTATCTCCTTTTATTGTGTGCTCACTGTTGCCGAGAAGTGCAAGGGGGAGGGGGAGAGTGCGATATTCTGCTGATGCATGACAACATCTTGTGAAAGTAGGGCACACCCGTAGCCCTTGAGACTCATTAGCATAATTTAAAAAGTTGATTTTAGAAGAAGGAGGCCATGGATAATAGATATAAGAAGGTTAGCACAGTCCCGGTGCCTGGATCTATGAGTAATGTCCCTGGTTTATCAGGATGGATTTTTATGGTAAACTTTCTTTTATGAAGCCTATAGCAAATTTTAGGTTTGGCTGCTGTGTCCCTTTAAGTAAGGTGTCACTTTTACCAGTCAATGAGCCTTCCACACTGGCTGGTCACACCATTTCACGTATATATCCCCTACCTCTTGTAAACAAACTTTTGGGCAAAATAGGTGACAGAAGAGACGCTGACTACAAAATCAGGGTTTGTAGTCTGTTGTCATGGAGATCTGCATAGGAGTTGTAGACACGGTTGTAGATCCTTTTTAACGTACACTTTGTTGGAGCCATAAAAACTTGACACAAGACCCCTTTGAATTTATGAGGCCTTCAGTAATATGTCATCTGAATATGTAAACCCAGGTGTAAAGAGTTTGTATGTTCTCTCCGTGTTTGCGTGGGTTTCCTCCGGGTCCTCCGGTTTCCTCCCACACTCCAAAACATACTGGTAGGTTGATTAGATTGTGAGCCCCATGGGGACAGGGACCGATTTGTCATGCTCTGTGCAGCGCTGCAGAATCTGTGTGCGCTATATAAATAAATTATTATTATAATGTATAGCTTGATAAGTGACCGTTCTTCTCTAGGATAGATAGTTGTGAATAATAATTTTGCCTCTTTTTCCATGTACCATTAGCATTAGTTATGTCACCGTTCGGTCCATGTTTATATGATGTTACACTGGATCCTCCGCCGCTCACATGTCATGTACTGCACTATTGCAGATTCCTCTCTTCTGGCCACTATCTGAGGAGAGGAGCATTGCCTAATTTGGTAGGGCTGATGGTCTATGGAAGCCTCGTGTTACCAATGATCTCCTCTTCAGATGGATCCTGTCTGTGCTCCGTTATTACTTCACCGCCGTGACCTATCCGCAAAAATCCCAAATATGTTTTACTATATGATTGTTACAGTTGAGAAAAATTTGGGATTTTTGTTTGATGCTAATGTACTTTGCAAATCTTAGCGCCCTGTATCCTCTCTCCGAAGACTTCCATCTAAATTTAGCAGAATTTTGTTTCTATTTTGGGCGTTTCACAAAAAAATTTAAAACGAGTCGACTTTCACAGAGCGAAGAGTTATGTCTTTTCGGAAAAAGTGTTTATTGAAAAACCTTCTACGATACTTCAAATAAAATCAGAGGAAATAAATTAGGAGGATATCTTATAATTCTACCATGACAAGTCGTGGGCGGTTACTAGAGGTTACGAGACAATTTAGAAAATTTAGGATCTGATTGTAAGAACTTCATGTTTTTGTAACAGTAGACTACACCTAGTAGTACAGGCAAAGTAGAGAGCACCTAGTAGTACAGGCACAGTAGACTACACCTAGTAATACAGGCACAGAAGACTACACCTAGTAGTACAGGCACAGTAGACTACACCTAGTAGTACAGGCACAGTAGACTACACCTAGTAATACAGGCACAGTAGACTACACCTAGTAGTACAGGCACAGTAGACTACACCTAGTAGTACAGGCACAGTAGACTACACCTAGTAGTACAGGCACAGTAGACTACACCTAGTAGTACAGGCACAGTAGACTACACCTAGTAATACAGGCACAGTAGACTACACCTAGTAGTACAGGCACAGTAGACTACAGCTAGTAGTACAGGCAAAGTAGAGAGCACCTAGTAATACAGGCACCGTAGACTACACCTAGTAATACAGGCACAGTAGACTACACCTAGTAGTACAGGCACAGTAGACTACACCTAGTAGTACAGGCGACAGTAGACTACACCTAGTAGTACAGGCGACAGTAGACTACACCTAGTAGTACAGGCACAGTAGACTACACCTAGTAGTACAGGCGACAGTAGACTACACCTAGTAGTACAGGCACAGTAGACTACACCTAGTAGTACAGGCACAGTAGACTACACCTAGTAGTACAGGCACAGTAGACTACACCTAGTAGTACAGGCGACAGTAGACTACACCTAGTAGTACAGGCACAGTAGACTACACCTAGTAGTACAGGCACAGTAGACTACACCTAGTAGTACAGGCACAGTAGACTACACCTAGTAGTACAGGCGACAGTAGACTACACCTAGTAGTACAGGCACAGTAGACTACACCTAGTAGTACAGGCATAGTAGACTACACCGAGGAATACAGGCACAGTAGACTACACCTAGTAGTACAGCCACAGTAGACTACAACTAGTAGTACAGGCACAGTAGACTACACCTAGTAGTACAGGCACAGTAGACTACACCTAGTAGTACAGGCATAGTATACTACACCTAGGAATACAGGCACAGTAGACTACACCTAGTAGTACAGGCACAGTAGACTACAACTAGTAGTACAGGTGACAGTAGACTACACCTAGTAGTACAGGCATAGTATACTACACCTAGTAGTACAGGCACAGTAGACTACACCAAGTAGTACAGGAACATTAGAGTATACCTAGTAGCCTAGTAGTACAGGCACAGTAGACTACACCTAGGAATACAGGCACAGTAGACTACACCTAGTAGTACAGGCACAGTAGACTACACCTAGTAGTACAGACATAGTATACTATATGTAGTAGTACAGGCACAGTAGACTACACCAAGTAGTACAGGAACATTAGAGTATACCTAGTAGCCTAGTAGTACAGGCACAGTATACTACACCTAGGAATACAGGCACAGTAGACTACACCTAGTAGTACAGGCACAGTAGACTGCACCTAGTAGTACAGGTGACAGTAGACTACACCTAGTAGTACAGACATAGTATACTACATGTAGTAGTACAGGCACAGTAGACTACACCAAGTAGTACAGGAACATTAGAGTATACCTAGTAGCCTAGTAGTACAGGCACAGTAGACTACACCAAGTAGTACAGGCACAGTAGACTACACCTAGTAGTACAGGCACTGTAGACTACACCTAGTAGTACAGGTGACAGTAGACTACACCTAGTAGTACAGGCACAGTAGACTACACCAAGTAGTGCAGGAACAGTAGAGTATACCTAGTAGCCTAGTAATACAGGCACTGTAGACTACACCAAGTAGTACAGGAACAGTAGACTACACCTAGTAGTACAGGCACTGTAGACTACACCTAGTAGTACAGGCGACAGTAGACTACACCTAGTAGTACAGGCGACAGTAGACTACACCTAGTAGTACAGGTGACAGTAGACTACACCTAGTAGTACAAGTACAGTACACTACACTTAGTAGTACAGGCACAGTAGACTACACCTAGTAGTACAGGCACAGTAGACTACACCTAGTAATACAGGCACAGTAGACTACACCTAATAGTACAGGCACAGTACACTACACTTAGCAGTACAGGCACAGTAGACTACACCTAGTAATACAGGCACAGTAGACTACACCTAGTAGTACAGGCACAGTATACTACACCTAGTAATACAGGCACAGTAGACTACACCTAGTAGTACAGGCATAGTAGACTAAACCTAGTAGTACAGGCACAGTAGACTACACCTAGTAATACAGGCACAGTAGACTACACCTAGTAGTACAGGCACAGTAGACTACACCTAATAGTACAGGCACAGTAGACTACACCTAATAGTACAGGCACAGTAGACTACACCTAGTAATACAGGCAGAGTAGACTACACTTAGTAATACAGGCACAGTAGACTACACCTAGTAGTACAGGCACAGTAGAAAACAGCCAGTAATATAGGCACAGTAAACTACACCTAGTAATACAGGCACAGTAGACTACACCTAGTAATACAGGCACAGTAGACTACACCTAGTAATACAGGCACAGTAGACTACACCTAGTAGAACATGCACATTAGACTACACCTAGTAGTACAGGCACAGTAAACTACACCTAGTAATACAGGCACAGTAAACTACACCTATTAGTACTGGTACAGTAGAGTACACCTAGCAGTACAGGCACAGGCACTTTTGACAATGCCTAGTAATGGGGCCACAGTAAACTATACAGCAGTTAGGGCACAGTTGACTACACCTTGTAATCAGGGAACAATGGACTGAGCTTAGTAATAGGGGCACAGTGGGTTACATCTAGTAATTGGGAAACAGCAGATTATATGTAGTAATAGGGTCCAAGTAGACTACACCTAGTAATAGGGGCCAGTAGACTACACCTAGTAATAGGGGGCCAGTAGACTACACCTAGTAATAGGGTCCAGTAGACTACACCTAGTAATAGGGGGCCAGTAGACTACACCTAGTAATAGGGTCCAGTAGACTACACCTAGTAATAGGGGGCCAGTAGACTACACCTAGTAATACGGTCCAGTAGACTACACCTAGTAATAGGGGCCAGTAGACTACACCTAGTAATAGGGTCCAAGTAGACTACACCTAGTAATAGGGTCCAGTAGACTACACCTAGTAATAGGGGGCCAGTAGACTACACCTAGTAATTGGGGCCAGTAGACTACACCTAGTAATAGGGTCCAAGTAGACTACACCTAGTAATAGGGTCCAGTAGACTACACCTAGTAATAGGGGGCCAGTAGACTACACCTAGTAATTCGGGCCAGTAGACTACACCTAGTAATAGGGGGCCAGTAGACTACACCTAGTAATAGGGTCCAGTAGACTACACCTAGTAATAGGGGGCCAGTAGACTACACCTAGTAATAGGGGCCAGTAGACTACACCTAGTAATAGGGGGCCAGTAGACTACACCTAGTAATAGGGTCCAGTAGACTACACCTAGTAATAGGGGGCCAGTAGACTACACCTAGTAATAGGGGGCCAGTAGACTACACCTAGTAATAGGGGGCCAGTAGACTACACCTAGTAATACGGTCCAGTAGACTACACCTAGTAATAGGGGCCAGTAGACTACACCTAGTAATAGGGTCCAAGTAGACTACACCTAGTAATAGGGTCCAGTAGACTACACCTAGTAATAGGGGTCCAGTAGACTACACCTAGTAATAGGGTCCAGTAGACTACACCTAGTAATAGGGGGCCAGTAGACTACACCTAGTAATTCGGGCCAGTAGACTACACCTAGTAATAGGGGGCCAGTAGACTACACCTAGTAATAGGGTCCAGTAGACTACACCTAGTAATAGGGGGCCAGTAGACTACACCTAGTAATAGGGGCCAGTAGACTACACCTAGTAATAGGGGGCCAGTAGACTACACCTAGTAATAGGGGGCCAGTAGACTACACCTAGTAATAGGGGCCAGTAGACTACACCTAGTAATAGGGGGCCAGTAGACTACACCTAGTAATAGGGTCCAGTAGACTACACCTAGTAATAGGGTCCAGTAGACTACACCTAGTAATAGGGGGCCAGTAGACTACACCTAGTAATTGGGGCCAGTAGACTACACCTAGTAATAGGGTCCAAGTAGACTACACCTAGTAATAGGGTCCAGTAGACTACACCTAGTAATAGGGGGCCAGTAGACTACACCTAGTAATTCGGGCCAGTAGACTACACCTAGTAATAGGGGGCCAGTAGACTACACCTAGTAATAGGGTCCAGTAGACTACACCTAGTAATAGGGGGCCAGTAGACTACACCTAGTAATAGGGGGCCAGTAGACTACACCTAGTAATAGGGGGGCAGTAGACTACACCTAGTAATAGGGGCCAGTAGACTACACCTAGTAATAGGGGGCCAGTAGACTACACCTAGTAATAGGGGGCCATCAGACTACACCTAGTAATAGGGGGCCAGTAGACTACACCTAGTAATACGGTCCAGTAGACTACACCTAGTAATAGGGGCCAGTAGACTACACCTAGTAATAGGGTCCAAGTAGACTACACCTAGTAATAGGGTCCAGTAGACTACACCTAGTAATAGGGGTCCAGTAGACTACACCTAGTAATAGGGTCCAGTAGACTACACCTAGTAATAGGGGGCCAGTAGACTACACCTAGTAATTCGGGCCAGTAGACTACACCTAGTAATAGGGGGCCAGTAGACTACACCTAGTAATAGGGTCCAGTAGACTACACCTAGTAATAGGGGGCCAGTAGACTACACCTAGTAATAGGGGCCAGTAGACTACACCTAGTAATAGGGGGCCAGTAGACTACACCTAGTAATAGGGGGCCAGTAGACTACATCTAGTAATACGGTCCAGTAGACTACACCTAGTAATAGGGGCCAGTAGACTACACCTAGTAATAGGGGGCCAGTAGACTACACCTAGTAATAGGGGCCAGTAGACTACACCTAGTAATAGGGGGCCAGTAGACTACACCTAGTAATAGGGGGCCAGTAGACTACATCTAGTAATAGGGGGCCAGTAGACTACACCTAGTAATAGGGGGCCAGTAGACTACACCTAGTAATAGGGGCCAGTAGACTACACCTAGTAATAGGGGGCCAGTAGACTACACCTAGTAATAGGGGGCCAGTAGACTACATCTAGTAATAGGGGGCCAGTAGACTACATCTAGTAATAGGGGGCCAGTAGACTACATCTAGTAATAGGGGCCAGTAGGATGGACAGTCAGGGGTTGGAAAAAACTGTCTGGGGCCACCTACCTGACAGAGAGCCTAGCTGCCATATTGGATTGCAAAACTAATTTCTCAAGAATGGTAAGGGCTACAGAAAAATTTATACTGTGCCAGAATTGGTCAAATGAGTCCATTAAAGGATGCAATAAGTTGGGGGTGATATTATGTGTTGTGTCTCGTCTGTTACATATCACTGGTTTTTGTCATAAATTGGAGAGGTTGCAGGTCTAACCCTAACTACCACATATCATTCATGGGTTTTGGTGTGGCAGGAGTGGGGCTATAGTGCTACCTCTGCACCTTCTTTAGGCCCATTATTACCTTAATTGTAACAAATTCTTCTGTTTTTACTTTCAGGTCAAGCCAGTTGCATTTGCCGTCCGGACGAATGTTGGCTACAGCGCAGCTCATGATGACGAGGTTCCAGTTCCTGGAATGGCTGTATCATTTGAGGCTAAAGATTTTTTGCACGTCAAAGAGGTAAGACCCTAATGGATTATCTGTGGATATCTGGATTCTCTGAATATTCTTTTTATGTTTTTTTTTTATGTATGAAATACATTTGTATGGTGCTTTTTCACAATACAGGAGGTCCCCTACTTAAGGACACCCGACTTACAGACAACCCATAGTTACATACAGACCCCTCTGACCTCTGGTGACCTCTCTGGATGTTACTATAGCCCCAGGCTGCAATGATCAGCTGTAAGGTGTCTGTAATGAAGCTTTATTGATAATCCTTGGTCCCATTACAGCAAAAAATGTTTAAATTGTCACTGGGGCAAAAAAAAGAATTTTGCCTGGATCTACAATTATAAAATATACAGTTTCGACTTACATACATACAAATTCAACTTAACAACAAACCTCCGGACCCTATCTTGTACGTAACCCGGGGACTGCCTGTACTGGTAATTGCCTGTATCCCAATAGAATTTTTTAATCTTTTAAAGATGCTTCCCCCATTTTCACAGCTGTGGTTTTCAACCTTCTTTCTTTTTTATTTTTCTGCTTTATGAGGGCTTGTTTTGAGTGGGACAAATTGTACTTCTTCGTGGTACAATTTAATATCTTGTTAAATGTACTGGGAAGCTGGAAAAAATTCTAAACACGGTAAAATTCACAAAATAATGCAGTTGCACCAATTTCTTGTGGCCGTTGTTTTATGGGTTTCTTTATGTAGACCATAGGGATGAGAAGATCCTTCAAGGTTCAAGTTTGGCCAAACCTGAAAGTTCAGTTGTCTACGTCGCGGGGAATAACAATCTTAAGGAAAATGGTGGCTGGTTTTGCCCTCAGCTTTAAAAGAGTCAACACCTGCAATTGGTTCCAGCTCCGATCGTGGGTGTTCACGGTGGGGGGGTGAACCAGAAAACCGAACCTGAAGAAATGGCGGCAATTCTTGTGCATACTTTTCCTGTTCCAATGTTCCATTGTATGAAATAATAACTTTTTTTCAAGGATTTTTATCAAGGAATCTTATAAAAGATTTTGGGACACTGTGATAGCTGATGTGTTTGTGATCTTTTTTTTATTTATATATTTTCTGCTGCAGAGAAAACGAAATTTCTAAAAATTTTTAATGTTTTCATATTTTTGCCTTACTTTTACTTTACACAAATTTGAAGACCCATGGAGTGTTTGAACCCTAGGAGGCCTGATTGCTCCTACCATATACTGTGGGCGGTGGATTGGACTGCCCTGGGCCTTCCTAGTACCGTTTAGGGGAAGGATATAGACTTATTCTTTGCCATGTGCTGCCTGGCATAGAATCGCCCAATATTGCTATTGTCTGTTGGATTTATCAAGATGCCGGAGCATTCCAATAAATCCGATGTGGCGGGGGAGGCTGGGCTTACATCATACACTGGCTCACTATATGCCCGCAGATGATAAATCTCCCCCTATGTTTATTGTATGTTTATATGTTATATGTTTTCTTTTTTTCTACTATGTATTTCTTTTTTTCTTTAGAAATTTAACAATGACTGGTGGATAGGTCGTCTGGTAAAAGAAGGCTGTGAAATAGGATTTATCCCTAGTCCAGTGAAGCTGGAGAATATGAGGTTTCAGCATGAACAAAAGGCCAAGCAGGGAAAATTCTACACAAGGTAATCCTAATATTTTAGAAAGGTGATAATAGAGTGGAGGGATCTCATAGCAAAATAAATCCTCCCCCCAACCGCTAAGTGCTCCATCCTTTGATGATGCCCCGTCCCCCTGCTGGATCTATCAGGAGGCTTTGGCCTTGTGGCAGTTTCCTGATTTATGCCTAATTTGTATTTCTCCTGCTTCCAGATGTTTGCACCTCACTAACATAGATGTGCACCTATAGGGGCGCAAATAATTGCGCAATAACACGCCTGACCATGCTTAGGAAAAGCAATGGTGTGATTTTTTTTTAAATGTGGACCTACTAAAGCTAAAAAAAACCTACATTTGTCAAAGAGCAAAAAAGACAAATGAGGTACAAAAAATAGACTCACAAAAGGTGCAAAAAGAGCTCGGGGAAGGGGGAAATAAAATAAATGACCCCCATAGTTTTTGGTTCCCTGTAGAATTTTCTATGTGTCCCCCTACCCCCATCCCATCTCTGGCTCTTATAGTGTGTATGTTCGGGATCACTGGGTAAATAATGTTTTTACAAACTGATCTCTGGTTTCCTCATTAATCCGTGGCTCGGCATTTTAGGGGAGTTCAGAGACCCCTATTAGGATGGGATTATTTTTGGCTGCTTTGATATTCGCTGTTTGGCAGAGGTTTAGAGAGCATAACATGATGTCGGAGGGAATAATCTCGGCTCTGCGGGGGCACAGTCCTAGTACTAAGAGAATGTTGGGCACTGTGTGTGGTTTATGTGGTTGGGGGAGGGGGGAGGTCAACAATTGTATTTTTTCGGTGAGATGTGTGTTCGCAGGGAGTGACATAATACTATCTGTTTCCATGTAATAGTAAAACCGGAGGAAATTCTTCTTCCAGTTTGGGTGATGTGGTACCTAGCTCTAGAAGATCAACGCCACCGTCGTCTGGTAAGTTAGTATCATCAACCATATCCCAGTGTGTCTAGATTACACTAAATTATGCAACTTTTTAAAAAGTTACAACATTCTGGTGCTCTCACTCCAGTAGAGGATGGAATGAAAAGTGAAGCAACATCTCAGGGATGATTTTTTGATTTGGTGGTGCTATGGTCTATCAAAATTGTGGAAAATTTTGTAAATTCACCACCAATAAAGACTCTCCAACATTGACTTAAAGATTTCTCTTACGTTAAATTCCCCCTTCTATCAGAGTAATAATCTACCTACCAGAACATACATATGTTAACACATTTTGATGTCCTCAACTATGGACAAATTTTTGCACAAGAGTTTAACCCTATAACAAAGTGTTTTCATATTTCCTTTACCGTGGAAGGAAAGACATCTGCAGATGCACTGAGATGGCCCCACAAGACTCCCACCAATGAAACATTTTTGGTATACTCATCAATAGGTATAGTGTAAATCTCCTATAAAGGGGATGTTTAAAGTAGACACTTGCCCACTATCCACGGGAACCTACACTCCATTCACTTCTAGGTTAGGTTCCAGGATCTGGAATCCCATATTGGGAATTCCCATAGAAATTAAATGAGCTCAGGTCAAGGATGGCCAGCTGCTTTCCTTTGACTATGGGATAATTCAGTAGACAATTGCTGAGGGACCCAGTGTTCAGACACATAAGCAGATGTTAAATGTTTATTTCAGAACAACCCTTTTACTTGTGATGCCCAAAAACAAAAGGTCTATGCTAAAGATGGACACCGGAAGCCATGGGCTGCTTAGGTTCCCCCACAAAGCAAACTAGGCCTTGCTCACAGATTTAAAGCCTTACTTGTTGACCAGTGGGATACTCAATGATGGGACCCCCACAGATCACAAGAACAGCATCCAATGTACCCTCGTCGCACCCCCAGATGACCGGGCTGCCCCGCTCATCACTATGGAGCTGCTGGAGATGGTGAGTGTGGCACTTGGCAAACTCCATCAGCTCCACAAAGATGAACTGGGCAGTTGACACATGCACAACAGGCTGCCCCGTTCATCTCGAGGTGCGACAGGGGTACATTGGACCCCCGTTCTTGTGATCCGTGGGTGTCCCATCACCGAGACCCCCACCAATCAGCAAGTTAGCCCCTATCCTGTGGATAGGACCTAACTTGCTTTGCGAGACAAGCCATTTAAGAGTATAAGATAACTCTTAGGCCCCACAGTTTTATGAACATCTGAACCTTAGGTGGAACAGACAGTGAACAGAAGACCTTCTCTTCACCTTCCATTTGGAGTTTTAGTTATGCTCTTCTATAAGAGAAAATTAAGGTCTGGTGTGAGCTTAGTCTTAACCTAATACAGGGCACATCCACTATTATTTTTCCTCATAATATACATTTTTTTGGGGGGTGCCAGAACACTCCTACAGAACATACCAACTCATGCAGTACAAAATACACTCAGGGTTTTAGTTGACTAATGATTGTAATGTCATAAAAATTTTAAGCAATTATTAACTACATGTAAGATTAATGTAATAACTAATCTGCCTTATTTAAAGGGGTTATTCTACTTTTGACTTCTAGAAGACATGTTCGTTCTTTTCTAAATACCTATATTATCTTTGAAATAATATAATACGGATGAATGCATTGTCATTCAGCTATAATTCCATCTGGAAATGTATAAGGACATGTCCCCTCTGACATGGGAAACTGTAACACCCGGTTGACAATACACCCGGTTTATTTATACATTAGTAGAAGGTAAAAACAAAAAGACAAAGTAACATAGAGTTAAAAAAAAAAGTTTCTCCGGAATTGTTACTTCACGGGGAATACAAGTAATAAGTAAAACAGACATGTCAGGGGTGGTGATAGGTTCCCTTTAAATAAATTCTAATGTATACATTAACATTTGGTTTCTGTTTGTTGATCTCAGAAAGTATATCTATGGGGGGGACACACTTTTCATATATCTCCCTATATATATTATGTAGGTTGCTAAAATGAATGTGGATAAAGGAGCCTACAAATGCACAATTACAAAAGAAATACCCCTTTAAATTGACTTTTCGGGTCCGCAAACGGTCACTAACTTTTCAACAAACTTTGTATGAATCAGTTGTAGAGGTGAATATAAGAAACTGTATAAGATCTATTAGAGGAAAGTGTTTCCTTCTCCGCTTACTTTGGCTCTTACCATCCTCCCTCATTTGTACCTAATCTGCTTTAGGCTATATTCACACTGCCGTTGCCCGCCCGTACCGTACCGTAGCGGGCAACGGCAGTGTACGGGGAGAGGAGGAGGAGGTGAGCGCAGCTCACCCCCGCCCCTCTCCATAGCAACCTATGGCGCACGGCCCCGTATTACGGGAAAAGATAGGACAGGTCCTATCTTTTTCCCGGGTACGGAACGGTACGGTGCCGCACGTGTGCGGCACCGTACCGCTCCCGTAGGGTGCCGTGCGCCCATAGGAGTGTATGGGGGACGTATATCGGCCGTATATACGTCGGCCGTATATACGTCCCCCATACGTTCGTGTGAATATAGCCTTACTCTGAGATTTCCCCTAATTCCATCTTGCAAACAAGAAGACGGATGATCACTAAGGTGTCTGATCACTTAGACGTTTATGGAGAGGGAAGGGGGAACAGTAAGTCACAGGTGCACTTTCGGATACAGACTGCAATGAGGAAGACTATAATAAAGTCACCAGAAACAGTGTTACTCTTCATGTACATACACTGAACTACTGATTTCTAAAAAGTTTGTTGAAAAGTGGCGTACCCTTTAAGATAAGGACGGACCGCCTGTACCTTGTTGATCTGCAGAATTAACGCAAGCACAGTGCTACATATAATGTGCCACAAATATATGTGGCTGAACCTGGTACTGCAGTTGCATCTGAATCACCAGAATTCGGGCATTACTTTGTGCCGGAGCAGCCCCTTCATTCTGCTGTTCACTTCTGAGGGTTCGATCCCCATTGATCAAATATATGAATAATTGACTGTTTTTAATGTTTTTTGTATCATAAATCGATCCTTCCTTTCCAGATGATGTGATGTGACTCCATTCTTCTTCTCCCTCTGATAACTGTACATGATTTGTCTGTATGTAGCTATAGACTTAGATGCCACTGGCTTAGAGGCAGAAGAGATTGAAATTCCTGCGAACCATCGCTCCCCTAAACCCAGTGTAAACAGTGTAACATCACCCCACATGAAAGAGAAGCGAATGCCTTTTTTTAAGAAGGTAACCGCCAGCTCCGGCCGGACGCACGCCTTGTGTACAGCCGCCACGTGCCACATTTCAAGTCCTGTTTAACGTCTTTGTCTCTTTCGATGTCAATAACATGCATGCTTTGTTGTTCTCTGTTTCCTTTCCATGCTGCTTGTAGCTAAACAGAAGCAAAAATCGGTAAGTGCACCATAAGAAAGCCTTAGAGGGTACAATGCGGCGGGGGTCATGAAGATCAGGGGCATACCCGGTACCGATATTCTCGACAGTCTCTAAGGAGTAACATCACCGAGATGTGGTACGATGTGGGCGATATCACTGATCTTTAATGACTTCATAGAACCATAGTTGATAAAGTTTAAAGGGAACCTGTCAGCAAAAAGTGACCTAATACACCACTACCAATGTGTCATCCAGCAGATGAACGCCTTCCAGATCGTGTTTCTTTCATTGACCAGAATGGTGGCATCATCCAAAAAAATCAACTTTAAAGTGAGATCTAAAGTGGTTGTATAAAGTCAAAGAGGTGGAGAGCACTGAAGGCAAGCTCTTCTAACCTCAGGACATTGTGAGCTTGACTTCAGTGCTAGACTCTCCGCCTCCTTGACTTTATACAGCCATTTTAGATCTCTCTTTAAAGTTGATTTTTTTGGATGATGCCACCAAACTGGAATATAAAAGAAACATGATTTTTAGGGTATTTAGCTGCATGACAAGATACTTCTAGTGGTTTAATAAGTCAATTTGTGCTGAGAGATTCCCTCAATGAATATGGGAAAGCCCCAAGGGGCCGCGCCTGGGTAAGAAAATAAAAAGGAATACATACTTACCTGCCATGGCTCCTGGTTTCTGCCATGGTTCAGGTACTTCCTGTTTTGGACCCTGTGTAAACTAGAATTTATGGGTGATTACAGGACATGCTTCATCCAATGACTGGCATCTGACTGGTGGACAACAAGGAAAGTGAAGTCCATTGGAATATGTAGGTGATGTTACGTGTCTGAAGAAGCCACTCATTGGATGAAGTGGGAACCTGTTTGATAAACTAACCAACCCTAATTAAACATATCTTTGAAAATTGTTATTATAGAGCAGCACAACTATCCCTATATTGTTCCTCCCCATGCCTGTAAAGTTCCACAGTCCGTTTGAAAGGTTGACTCACCATCTATGCATATTCATGTTCTATCAGCTCAACCGCGCCTCCAGCTTTCTGATTGACAAGAGGCGGTTTTGTCTTCAGCTAAGTGAACTTGGCTCTGCTACATCATTCACCCCTCCCTGAGCAATGAGAGAGATGCAGGCTGTGTGTGATTGATTCGCTGAGGAGAAATCAGTTCCCTCATTCACCCCTTCCTAAGTGAGTCCCACAGCCAGTGTCTCATTCCTGAAGAAGGGGGTAATGAGCTCGAGGCCTGCCTGACCTGGGGGGGCATGAATATGCCAAACTCAGCTCATAGAAAAAACAATGATCAAACTCACATGGGGTCATTTGCATAGCTGGTGAGTCAACTTTATGAATGAACTGGGATTGGTGGAACAATATGGGGATAGTTGTACTGCTGTATAATAGAAGTTTAGTTAGTGGGGGTTACTTTAAGGCCTCTTGCACACTAGCGTTGCGTTTCACGTGCGGGTGCAATGCGTGAAAAACTGACGTTTTGGCTGCGTTTTTGTTCCATTTTTCCTTGGAGTAATTTGCGTTTTTTTTGCGTTTTCGGCGCATTTTTGACGCGCGATTCAATGGGAGACTCGAGCATATTTCAAAGGGACCATGGTTTGGGATTAAAATGTGTTATTTAATTGAAAAATAATGTCTTCTGATAATTTGCAAACATCGGCGATCTATTCTTCACTGTTCCGCGCGTATATTATCTCCCGACAATTTAGCAGATGTGAAGAACAGTGAAGAATAGAATAAAAACATTGTACACAGTGAACACAGTGAACACAGGATCATTTAAGATAAAAACACAGTGCAGAACACAGTGCAGAATAGATTACAGATGTTCGGCACATCTGCTTACTTGTCGGGAGATACGCGCGGAACGGCGCGAACAAAATAGCATGTGAAGAACAATATATATGTGTGTGAAGAACAAATTGCAGATGTTTAAATACATCTGCAATGTCTTCTTCACACATATATATTGTTCTTCACATGCTATTTTGTTCGCACCGTTCCGCGCGTATCTCCCGACAAGTAAGCAGATGTGCCGAACATCTGTAATCTATTCTGCACTGTGTTCTGCACTGTGTTTTATCTTAAATGATCCTGTGTTCACTGTGTTCACTGTGTACAATGTTTTTATTCTATTCTTCACTGTTCTTCATTGTGTTTTTTTAATTAAATGCTCGATCGCGAGCAGGGGAAATAATGTTATTCTGGTCACCTAGCAACCCTTACGTTTAAAACGCATTGCACTCGCATTGCACTTGCAATGATTGCGAGTGCAATGCGTTCTTGATGCATCTCCATAGACTTGAATGGGGCGTGAAAAACGCGCGTGACCCGCAAAAATAGAGCATGCTGCGATTTTGACGCGCGTGCAAACGAACGCAAGCACGCGCGTTAAAAACCACGCTAATGGAGAAAGACCCATTGAATACAATGGGACAGAGTGCAATGCGAGTTCTGAGCGTCAAATGCACGCGCAGAACTCGCGCGTGAAAAACGCCAGTGGAGAAGGGGCCTAACAGGCTGGTTTCCTTAAAAACACAGGTCTAACAAGTCCAACCTATAATCCTACAATGTTGATCCAGAGTAAGGAGAAAAAATATGTAAGGTTGGTCCAAGGTGGTAAAAGGGTTAACTATAATATCTCTTGAGCCTCAAAGGGGTTGCCCACTTTCCACAAATAACTGATATTGTTTGTGTAATGAATAGTTATACAATTTTCCAATGTATTTTATTTATCAATTCATCATGGTTTTCTAGATCTCTGCTTGCTGTCATTTTATAGGAAGCTTCATCGTTTCCACTTCCTGTGGATGCAAATCATTCCATGGTCATATGATGTCACACAGGGGCACGGCTTCTTATATTCTTGGTCATGTGATGTCACCCATTTGCATGGCTCATTATATCCCTGGTCATGTGATGTCTCACAGGTGCACAGCTTGTTATATGCCCAGTCATGTGCTGTAACACAGGTGCACGGCTCATTATATGCCTGGTCATGTGATGTAACACAGGTGCATGGCTCGTTTTAACCCTGATCACGTGATGTCACACAGATGCATGGCTCGTTATAACGCACTGCTCTGATATAACGAGCCATCATCTGACATCACATGACCAGGGATATAATGAGCTGTGCACCTGTGTGACATCACATGCCAAGGAATTTAATGAGCCATGCACCTGTGGGATATCACATGACCAGGGATATAATGAGCATTGCACCTGTGTGACATCACATGACCAAGGATATAACGAGCTGCTCACCTGTGTGACATCACATGTCAAGGGATATAACGAGCCCTGCACCTTTTTAACATCACATGACCAGGAATATAATGAGCCGTGCACCTGTGTGACATCACATGACCAGGGATATAATGAGCCTTGCACCTGTGTGACATAACATGACCAAGGATATAACTAGCCGTTCACCTGTGTGACATCACATGACCAGGGATATAACGAGCCCTGCACCTTTTTAACATCACATGACCAGGGATATAACGAGCCGTGCACCTGTGTGACATCACATGACCAGGGACCGGTGTTTATCCACAGAAGGTAAATAATGAAGATTCATATAGAAGGACAGCAAGAAGAGATCTAGAAAACTTTGTGGAATAGATACAGGAAGTATATTGGAGGATTGAATTACTTTTCATTACACAAACAATACAAATTATTTGCTGGACAACCCCTTTAAGCTAGGTTTAGGTTAGAAGAGTGCGAAAAAACTAATCTACAACTACTGTCCTGGAGCCCTGTATGTAGGGGACTACTAAGTGACTCTGCTTTTTGTTGCTTTATGTGCTTTATATACATTTTCTGCTAGTGTTTTCTGTTTGTCCGTCTCACTTATCATTTTGCAATGTAAAGCAATACTAAAAGTGTGAAAATGTTAAAACACGAATTTTATAAAATATTGTTGTATGCACAATGCTATACTAACCATGAGCTTCCAATGATCACTTGTATATGTTTTATTTAAAGGACATCTACCACCAGGATGAAGGATTGTACACCAAGCACACAGACATGCTGGTGTGTGCCCCCTCTGGCAGGATCTGCTCTTCTTTTAGCTTTAAAATTATGCAAATGAGCCTGAGAGGGTCCTGGCTCCATTAGGTGCTTTGTAGCTTGGAGCCCCTCAGACTCATTTGCATAATTTCAAAAGCATTTTTTTGTAAAAACCAGGGCATAAAAAGCTAAAAGCAGATCCTGCCGGAGGGGGCACACACCAGTATGTCATTGTGCTTGGTTTTCAATCCTTCATCCTGGGAATAGATGTCCTTTAAGATGATTTATACTAAAACTAAACGACCAATACGCATTCATTTATCAAAATTCTGCTGCTCAGTATTGGAAAACTTTGAAAATATTGGTGATATGATTCTGTAGTGCAGTGAGACAGCAGAATTGTGAATGCAGCTCTGAATGATACCTCTTCTTTAATATAGACTCAATATTACATATATATATATATATACACTATATACAGGCATCTTTTACTTCTTGCATATTTTCTAATTGGAGGGAGCAGTGTCCTGGTGCCCGTATCATCTCAGTTCACAGAATACTGACTGCCATAACTATCATCCATATTCTGATGATAGACCCAGGAGCTTTAGACATTCTGTCATTATTACACCGTCATGTAGAAGAAACCCGCACAGCTAAAAAATAGTTTTAAAGTATCAAAAGCGGCCAACACACTATAATGACAAATGTAACAGCAAAAAGACCGAGAGAAGTGTGTATAGGCCAAAAAAATATATACAAATCTTTATTCAATATTGACACCACACAACAAGCATTTAAAAGCACCTAAAAAGTACATGAGTACATACAAACGTGACCCATGTATAAGATCACAATAGATCCATACAAATCACATCGCCCCAATAGACAGTAAATGTATTGGGGGTCATTTACTAAGGGCCCGATTCGCGTTTTCCCGATGTGTTACCCGAATATTTCCGATTTGCGCCGATTGTACCTGAATTGCCCCAGGATTGTGGCGCACGCGATTGGATTGTGGCGCATCGGCGCCGGCATGCGCGCGACGGAAATCGGGGGGCGTGGCCGAACGAAAACCCGACGTATTCTGAAAAACCGCCGCATTTAAAAACCGAAAAAGTGTCGCTTGGGAAGCGCTTACCTTCACCTGGTCCGAGGTGGTGCATTCCGGCGCGTTGAGATGATTTTCAGCGCAGCAGCGCCACCTGGTGGACGGCGGAGGAACTACCTTCATAAATCCCGGCCGGACCCGAATCCACCGCAGAGAACGCGCCGCTGGATCGCGAATGGGCCGGGTAAGTAAATCTGCCCCATTGTCTTATGTGTCCTGTAAAAAGTGAGTAAATAGGAACTCTAAATCATGCACAATAATCTTTGAAGTCAATAGATGCACTTCACCTTTAGCAATATGCATACAATGCTGTAGGAACAAATGGCACACTCTGAAGTAGGGAATAGCTGATCAGCGGTACATAGTTACCCATCCATAATACTTGAGACAAACAGAGCGTAGGTAAGGAGCTGAATGCGACTTCCTCAGGGGTCCATATGGCTTTTAAATGCTTGTTATGTGGTGTCAATATTGAATAAAGATTTGTATATATTTTTTGGGCCTATACACACTTCTCTTCGTCTTTTTGTCATTATTACACCGGTCACTCTTAAAAGGAGCCTGTCACCAGATATTACCCATCAAAGAGCAGCCCCCTCAGGTAGAGTATGAAATTCTTTTTCTCGAATCCCCTCTTTTATGTGAAATCTCACCTGTCTTCCTATTAAAATTCACTTCCAAAGCCATATGCAAAAGAGCAGAGAAAAGCCACTTTTTGCCTGAGATATGTCACATTTAGGCTTCTGAAGAGGGAGTGTTACTTCAGAGGCCCCTACATTGGGCCCAGAGATACAGGCAAATGTTGGGAATGTGAGCTGCTGATCCAATTCCCAACTATGTCTTTAACTGATGCGATTGTGGCAAAGAGGGACTCTTTTCAGCTCATTTGCATATGACTTTGGAGGAGATTTTTTAGAGGTAACTGGGGATGATTTAACCTTAAAGGGAACCTGTCTGTATAAATATACCTAATAAACCACTGCTAGTATGTTGTCAAGCAGCAGAACACCTTTCAGATCATATTTCTTTCATGGCCTAGTGTGGTGGATCATCCAGAAAATTTTAAGTGAAATGTAAATTTGTTGAATAAAGTCAAGGAGGCGGAGAGTTTAACACTGAATTCAAGCTTCAGAAATCTCCCTTCACTGTAATTGATGGTCCTGCACACAGAGAAATCATTAACCAGATCTCCTGATCTCTCCGCCTCCTTGACTTTATACTACCGATTTACATTTCACTTCAAAGTTGATTTTCTGGGTGATGGAACAATGTTGGGCTATGAAAGAAACATGATTTGTAAGGGGTAAGGCTTCTAGACAACATATTGGTAGTAGTTTTTAGGCCAGTTTCTGATGACAGGTTCCCTTTAAAAAAGGGAATTTTTGAAAGGATATTTTATACCCCATCTGAGGGGACCAGTAGTTTAGTGGAGTAAAAGCTGATGACATTACCTCTTTAAGATGGCCAAGGTAGGTACAAGGTAGGTTAATGTTAGATGAACCTACTGGTTTCCTTAGGATAGGCCAACCATCTAATGTGGAATGGAGGCTACCAACAAAAAACATAAAAACCATAGAGGAGCAAAAATTTCATGGAATTTTTCTAATATCACAACTCCTTCGTCGTAGTGATTGGGGGTTAGACCCCCACTGATCAGATATACCCCTGTGCCGCCAGGACGGTCTATGACCTTATAATGATGATAGCACATTGCAGACGGGAACGAAAAGGACAGATTGGGATTTGGTCTGTACCCATTTGCTGTATTATCAAATATTCTGATCTTGTGTTTCTGTTGTTCCTATTTCCTCCCTGCACAGACAGAGCACATCCCTCCTTATGATGTAGTGCCTTCTATGAGACCCGTAGTCCTAGTGGGGCCTTCTTTAAAAGGATACGAGGTAAGACATGAATCGGTAATGGATTATAATATAGGCGGTTTGGGGCGGCTGCCCGGGGCCCATAGCTTCTAGGGAGCCCATGACCACCTGAACCATAATAAAGAGAAGGACCTCCAGCCATAAATCCTCAATATGTATATATACAAGGGTTTTTTCAAGGACCTTTGAGGGTCCTCCAAAGATCTTCAAACTGCAGAACTTAACGTGGACATAAGAGACATATTAAGGAAGTAAATTCCAATAAATAATTACTTGTAATGGCCCATAATTTTCATAAAGCCCAGGTAACATGGCCGTCCTCATCCGCCACTGATCAGAGATTACTGACTATGTAATAAATGTATAAAGCTTGCACAATATATGACTGTAGCAGTAGTAATGTATTTGTAATATGTGTGTATTTTTTACCCATAGGTGACGGATATGATGCAGAAAGCATTATTTGACTTTCTAAAACATAGATTTGAAGGACGGTAAGTAATGGATGATAGTTTGGGTGCTACGTCACATGGTGATATCGGCAGAGGCTTAGGGACATGGAGTAGCCTCGTCTCGGAGCGGTAGTAAAGATTACTCTACACCCCAGTAACCTGAGTTGATCCACCACCCAAGCCGGAGATATGAACATGAGCCAGATTCATTCTGTTATGTTGCGCATGCGCAAATCGCCGGAAGCGGGATGAGGCAGTTCAGCTGAAGACGCACTGCTAGAAGGGGTCAACTCAGGGTCAACTGGAGTAGCCTTTACTCCCGCTCCACGGCTAGACTACTCCATACCCCAATAGCTGCTGCCCATCATTTACATATATCAAAGATAAGGTTTTTAGGTGACATTACTGAATGGTAGGGTTATAGAAAAACATTATTGAAGTGATAATTATTGCAGGAACCTATCATCCCTATTCGGTAGATCCATGATGGTAGGCTTCCTTTCAATAAAGCAGCTTCTCTGTGCCTTGTATCTGTTCCTTCTTTCTCCTTTAGTGAGCAGTGTATCTGAAAACCTTCAGCACTCCGCCCACTTCAGATAGATAAGGAGGCTAATGATAAACTCTTTCCACATGATGAAACTATATCCTATAAGGATTCAATCCTGTGAGGCGATTACAATATCTGTCTGTAAGGAGTTAAGTCGTTACACTCTTCAAGTACTTTTATCTCTCAGCTGTCGGTGGATACAGGACAGAAGCTGATTTACACAAATTGCTTAAATAAGGAAGAAAGAGAAGGACACAGGAACATATTTCTTTAATAAAGTATATTACAAAGTTTACTATTACCATCTGCACTGCTGATTTATACATTTTTGTTATAATTTCTGTTACGCTTTAATAAAGTTTTGTAGTTTTTATAGGTTGGTTATGGGTTAAAATTAAAATTGGAAATCCCTGGTGATCTATGGCGATTTAGTGATGAAAAGTGTTAAATATTATAAATTGTGAGGAATTTCCTTGCTATATTCTTATCTTCATTATACCTCATTACAGCAAAACTGAAACAAATGCTTTAATTTGGATAAAACAGCTGTGTCATAAAATATGCATTGTGCTTAAATTAGTGATAATTAATTTTGCTTTTCTTTTCTAAAAAAAAAGATGTGTGATTTTTGCCTTCAGATGCATTCATGAAAAAATAAATGCAGTACCAGATATAGTCTATAGACCACAGAGTGGCGCTGTTCCTATGTTTATGCAGCCCTTAAATGCCTTCCAATTAAGGAAGTCCACAGGATAGGGGATAGCAAAGTGATTAGTACTGGTCCAACTAATGGGACCCTCGGCAATCTGGAGAACAGGGGTCCTCTTCTCACTAATGGGTGGAGCAGCAGGTCCAGCCATTTAATTCTATGGGAGTGGTCAGAGATTGCCGAGCATGGTGCTCAGGTCTCTCTTACCCATTCTCTATCACTGAGAGTGTCAGAGATACCCGAGTGCACTTCCATACTATTAAAGGGGTTTTCCGACGAACTAAAGTCAGGCCCTATCCATGGGGGACCTAACTTGCTGACCAGTGGGGGTCCCAGCGCAATTTCCATCAGTTCCATAGAGATTAATGGAGGAGACAACGGTCATGTGCGGCTGTCTGCGCAGAGTGACGACGGACCCCTCGCTCTCACGATCTCTCACTATCCCGTGGATAGTGCCTAACTTTAGTTAGTGGGAAAACCCCTTTAAATAGAGCGGCAGGAGAACACATGCTTGATCTACAGCGCCACCCAATCAGACGCCCTTTGCCGGATCACTGGGGGTCCTGTTCTCATGATCCTGAGGGTCCATCTCACATGATTGGTGGGGGGTGCCAGCAGTTGGACCCTCACTGATCACCTTGCTATCCCCTATCCTTTGGGTTGGCACAAACCCTTTAAGTCTGGATATTAAAGATTACATTGGCTGCTCCTAGTATCAGACAATTATTCTCATATGTATGAAGTTTGAACCCATCTGGAAGCCTTCACAATGGTCAACAACATGAAGAATAGGGGTGCTTTCATCAATTTTTCACAGTTTCGGGTGCTGTTCATGTACAGTATATTGCACAATATAGGAACCAAAAATATGGCCTACTAAACCAGGCCTTAATCTATGTATGATGAGGAATATCTGCTCTTGAGGGAAAGCTGCTGCTTGGGCCTGTCTGTACCTGGGGTTTATATGAGATATTTTGCAGTAATAAAAAAGAATAACAATTGGAAAAAGTGTGTATGAATCCTATACATAACACCTCCGACACAGGGAATGTTATCCTCAGAGCGCGGTCACGCGGGTCGGTGTTATGTATTGCCGTACTGACTGTACCAGTCTAGTTATGTCCAGTTCCGGTCGGTGTTGTTTTCTTCAGACCAAAAAAATGTGGGTTGGTAATATCTGTCATTGCCATTTGAGGTTTTTCCACTTGCTAATTAACATTCCCTTAGCATTTGGAATAGCGGGCGTGCTTTTAGGCAGCGCTGTACTGACCTGGAAAACATCAGGCAGACAATACTTGTTGGGCCTCCAGGAAGATAAACCTTGTTCCTTAAAGCGAATCTGCGAGTTTTTTTTTACTGCTCTATGAGGGTAGGATTAAAGATGAGCTCTGGGATGTATAGGTTGAAATAATTTGGATTTCTGAGTGAAAAGCAGAATAAATACTGATTGCTCCTCCCACACACAGTGATTGACAGTGAGAGTCTTGATTACTCCGCCCACACACAGTGATTGACAGTGAGAGTCCTGATTACTCCACCTATACACAGTGATTGGCAGCGAGAGTCCTGATTACTCCACCCACACACATTGATTGACAGTGAGAGTCCTGATTACTCCACCCACACACAGTGATTGACAGTGAGAGTCCTGATTACTCCACCCACACACAGTGATTGACAGTGAGAGTCCTGATTACGCCACCCATACACAGTGATTGACAGTGAGTCCTGATTACTCCGCCCACACACAGTGATTGACAGTGAGAGTCCTGATTACTCCACCCACACACAGTGATTGACAGTAAGAGTCCCGATTACTCATCCCACACACAGTGATTGACAGTGAGAGTCCCGATTACTCCGCCCACACACAGTGATTGACAGTGAGAGTCCTGATTACTCGACCCACACATAGTGATTGGCAGTGAGAGTCCTGATTACTCCACCCACACACAGTGATTGACAGTGAGAGTCCTGATTACCCCACCCACAGACAGTGATTGACAGTGAGAGTCCTGATTACTCTGCCCACACACAGTGATTGAAAAAAATGGGGGCTGATAATTCTTGAACCCAGGAACTAGAGGAGTAGAAGAGGTCAGGCGTACAGTTGTCTGACATACAAAGAAGCAAAAGGCAGACAGTGACTGAACAAGACGAGATCTCAGCAGACTGTCGATTTCTAAGTGCAGATGTGCATTAATAAAACGTTATTATCGGAATCACTTCCATTATCAGCGGGAGTAATCTGAAAATAGAACGCGGCCGTCTGTGTAGTTCACATTTGTCAGCGGTCTACAGGTTGTTTACGACCATCTCTAGCCCGCGTTTCATTCGCTAAGGGTAACCGTGGGGGAAATTAAAGTACCCTGCTCTATTTTCGGATTGTTCCCGCTGATAATAGGAACATTTCTGCTAATAACAATATATTAAGGAATTGTGGTTTATGCAATTCCCTAAAGCTTCCTTCAAAGTACCTCCAAAAATAGGATTTCGGATTTTGTTCGGAGTGGAGGCTTATTGAGGTTTTTTTTTTTAAATATCACCTAATTTGGTCACAAACTTTTTTGCTGATCTCTATTGTGGTTGTGGTTATAAATAAACTCCAGTCCCACCACATGGAGGTAGTATAAAAGGGGATGTGTGGATTTGAGAAGAATAATGAAGGCCGGGTCGGAAAAGAGTTTACCAGCTTTGACATTGGCCCACCAGTTGTTTAGAGAAAAAAGTTTCTAAGTGCATTAGGGGTGGGGCTGTGTCTGCTGGTGCACTCATTTTTCACACCTCATGGTATGTGAGTCATTGTGTAAGGGCTAGTGCTGGGTGATACATCAGGTCAAAATGGGTGCATATCCACAGCCTTGGTGCCCTGCTCCTGGTGGTCCTTTTTTCCTGTACTCCTATAAATCCCTTTAAAATGGAACCAGGAAGTCATTGAAAGCATACCTTTATGTGTGTTGTTAGCATAAGGTATAATCCAGCTCTGCAGCTTTTGCAAGGGCTCTGGCCGGGTCTATCAGCCTGAAGAGCTTTCTGCTCTATGCACTGAGCTGCGCCACAGCCCTTCCCCCATGCTATGAGTAGGAACTGTATCAAGATTTTGGTTGGATACTTACTGCAGTCACTCCGAGCAGAGGGGAGGGGCTGTGGATCAGTTCACTACATAGAGTAGAAAGCTCTTCAGACCGAAAGACCTGCCCAGAGCACAAGAGCTACAAACCTGGATAAGAAGTTCACAGTCCTGCTACTTCTTACTACACACACAAAGGTTACACAACTCTCCATGGTCTCTAACTAACACTGTATGCAGTTTATTATGATCACAATTGATGACAGATTTCCTTTAATAATCACCATAGCTTTTATTGATTGATTTTATTGATTGATTTTTTTTTATTGTTACATTATTCTTTATCATTATCAGCCCTGCACTTTTGTGATTATTTTTTTCACTAACTCATCCTATTTAATTTCTTTTCCCCCAGAATATCCATTACTCGGGTCACCGCTGACATCTCGCTTGCCAAACGTTCAGTATTAAATAATCCAAGTAAACATGCAATTATAGAGAGATCCAATACACGATCAAGTCTAGGTAAGTTCTGTTCCGTTTTACTTGTTTGTTGTGTAAAATAATTTTTTAGTTTTTTTAGAGCTTTTCTTCACTGTCTGATTTTCTTCTGTGCAGTCACCAAATATTTGGCAAGATATATCTGTTGTATGTAGTGTAAATGGTAGATATTGGCAAAATTCAGCCCGAAATCTTGAGTAAATTTAATTTGGAATGTGACGTGAAACTTCACTGTGATTTTTTTTTTTTTTTCTATAAAATGCCACTGCCCCCCATTCCATCCGTGCACCTGTAATACCACCCCCCATGTTGCATGAGCTCCTCATAATGGTTGTAGTTGAACTCATTATTCTCTTCATTACTGCCCTCCACGTCAGATGGGTTTGGTACGTACGTAATACACTGTACAGGCGGTCCCCTACTTAAGGACACCCGACTTACAGATGACCCCTAGTTAAAAACGGACCCCTCTGCCCACTGTGACCTCTGATGCTTTACTATAGTCCCAGACTGCAATAATCAGCTGTAAGGAGTCTGTAATAAGGATTTATTGATAATCCTTGGTCCCATTACAGCAAAAAATTTTGAAACTCTGATTGTCACTGAGGCAAAAAAATTTTTTGTCTGGATCTACTATTATAAAATATACAGTTTCGACTTACATACAAATTCAATTTTATGAACAAACCTACGGACCCTATCTTGTATGTAGCCCGGGGACTGCCTGTATTGTGCTTGCAGTGTATTGTTTTCTGTGTGTGAAGTGAGCAACCAATCCAGGCGCAGCTTTCATTTTACCAGAGCAGTAGATGAAAAGAAAGCTTTGCTGTGATTGGTTGCTACGGTGCAACAGAGATAGTGATGATAATTGAGGCCTAGTGTCAACTCTGATGATCCATTTTTAATAATGATGATAATATGATATTATAAAATGGAAAGTCACACTAAATTTGTGTCAAGAGGTTGATATCATGTATAGAGTATACTAGGTACAACTATGGGATGTTGACCAATTTTGTTTGTATTGGACATTACTTTTAGGGGTGGATCCCGACATTGTATCCAAATATCTATTCCCTCTCCAATAACCTCTGTTGGACTCATTGATATGAATGGGGGACACTCCAGGACCCCATTTTTTTATGCTCAGTTTCAGTAATCTCGTGAGGTCTTCTGGTTTTCCGTAAACATTTGATGAGAGGTTATGTTTCATCACTTTAAGGATTACCCTACTACAATGTATTTAGGCTCCATGTCGGTCTCCTATGAGTTTTGCAGTGTTACTTCTGCATGTGCTTGAAAGCTTCTCCTGTGACTGCTGATTTTTAAAAGTTGACTTTATTTTATACCAAGGAATATATGACTGCCTCTAAAAAGTAGTTTACATACTATTTCAGTACGTACCATGTAATCTGAGTTCTTAAAGGGGACTTCATGATAAATATGCCGCACCTCCTGTACTATAACATGCTGCCTGCAGATAGGACACTATGTACAATCTGCTCAGCTTCTCCTGTTCTATAACATGCTACCTGCAGAGAGGAGAATATATACAATCTGCTCAGCTCTTCCTGCTCTATAGCATTCTACCTGCAGATAGGACACTATATATGAGGAAAATATATGAGTCTACTCATATCCACCTGCTCTGTGACATGCTACCTGCAGATAGGACACTATGTACAATCTGCTCAGCTCCTCCTGCTCTATAACATGCTGCCTGCAGATAGGACACTATGTACAATCTGCTCAGCTCCTCCTGCTCTGAAACAGGCCACCGACAGATAGGAAACTATGCACAATCTGCTCAGCTCGTCCTGCTCTATAACATGCTGCCTGCAGATGGAACACTTTGTACAATCTGCTCAGCTCCTCCTGCTCTATAACATGCTGCCGGCAGATGGAACACTATGTACAATCTGCTCAGCTCCTCCTGTTCTATAACATGCTGCCTGCAGATAGGACACTATGTACAATCTGCTTAGCTCCTCCTGCTCTATAACATGCTGCCTGCAGATGGAACACTATGTACAATCTGCTCAGCTCCTCCTGCTCTACAACATGCTGCCTGCAGATAGGTCACTGTGTATAATCTGCTCAGCTCCTCCTGTTCTATAACATGCTGCCTGCAGATAGGACACTATGTACAATCTGCTTAGCTCCTCCTGCTCTATAACATGCTGCCTGCAGATAGGTCACTGTGTATAATCTGCTCAGCTCCTCCTGTTCTATAACATGCTGCCTGCAGATAGGACACTATGTACAATCTGCTCAGCTCCTCCTGTTCTATAACATGCTGCCTGCAGATAGGACATTATCTATATTCAATTTGCCCAGCTCCTCCTGCTCTGTAACATGCTGCCTGCAGATAGTACACTATATACAATCGGCATCATCCAGAAGAACTGTGACCCCTTTAAAGGGGTTCTCCAGTGGCTATAGAGGTAAGTAGAGCACCCGGCGTATGAACAATTGGCTGCTCTATTCACTTGGGGTACAAAGGGGATACAACGGACCCTGTTCTCATAATCCATGGAGGTCCCTTCCCTGAGACTCCCACCAATCAGCAATAAATAGGTGCTAAGCTGTTTAAGCAGCTGATTGGCTAAGAGTTGCTCTCCTACTGTCTTTAAGGCTTTTTTTATTCTTCATTGTCTGTTTTCAGCTATAAAAAAGTTTTCAAAACTTTCATTTAATGTGAACCAGATTTGAAGAAGACAACTTTTTTCACTTTCTTCCTGGGAAATGATCTGTTGTTAGAAATGGAGCTTTAACAGGAATGTAGGGCACATGACTTTGTGTTTCTTACACACTAGCGCCCTCTATTGGAGTTGTGCAGATATGCTTTAAACTTTTTATATTTTTTTTGCATTTGGGCCACATTGAGCTGCGTTCCAATATACGTTACATTTTGTTTTATAAACATGCAACTTTCATTTCATTCTTTTTTTTTATTGGCAGCGGAAGTTCAGAGCGAAATTGAACGGATCTTTGAGCTAGCAAGGACATTACAGCTCGTAGTTTTAGACGCCGACACCATAAACCATCCAACGCAGCTCAGCAAAACCTCTCTAGCCCCCATCATAGTCTATGTCAAGATTTCTTCTCCGAAGGTAAGTGGAATTTTTAAAAAAGATATAATCTATAAGGTCTTCTACCAAAAACTAGATCGCTATGTGTACACAGAATTTAGAGGGGCACAATGCAAAACTTTGGATACATCAATGAACGCCTCCTAGGGGCGGCGGCATGAAAACTTTAGGACTGCTTGGTGGCAAGTAGTTTAGAACTGCGCCTTCGCATTAAGTGTGTGCTCAGCCTCATCAAGGGTATACCAGTAAGAAGTAAGTTACATTATTGATATATTGCATCTTTAAAGGGGAAAACAATTTTATGGGTGGGGAGGGAGATTGCTGAACAGAGCGCCCAGGTCTCTCCAGCACTCCCATTTACTGTCTATGATGGTGCCGGGATAGCTGAGGCAGTTTCTGGTGCTACCATAGTACTGAATGGAGCAGTACCTCCACCTGTCGCTCCATTAAAGGGAACCTGTCATCAGGAAGGTCATTTTTACATTATTCTAGGTTTCAATATCCTCTGGCATGTTGATTTAAAAAATACCTTTGTTGTGATTCTGAATAAATCCACTGAAATATAGTGGATCATTTTTGTATTGTGTTTTTAATGAATATCATTTTTATTAAAGGTTTTACAAAGGCTGATAAAATCCAGAGGAAAATCTCAGGCTAAACATCTAAACGTCCAAATGGTGGCAGCCGACAAACTAGCGCAGTGTCCTCCGGTAAGTCGTGTTCTCTGTCTCTATTGTTTAGATGTTGATCGATGTTGATCCTTTCACCAAAAAAAACAATAGTGCTATCGGTTGTTTCATCTTTGGCTGGAAGAAGAAATCCAACTCCACCGTGTAAGAATAAGCCCCTCCTCTGCACTAAGCTCCTCCCATCCGTACTAACAAAAACACTTTTTAAAACAAAATTTCTAAAATATTGCTTGTTTGAGGAGCCTGTGGACATCTAGGTAAACTTCTAAATATCTTTAACTTTAGATGTATCAACATTGAATACCTGATCTTATGACTTTGGGGGCATCTATAGTTGGACCCCAATAATCTGCAACTCGTCCATGTTTTCTTCATGGGTTTTCACTAAAGTGTCTTTGCTGACCCCATTATATATATGGACATTTATCCCGATGGGGCCAAAATGATGTCTTTTTAACATCATCCGTTTGAAAAAACCTCTGCAAACCCCTGTGTGCAACCCAACTGGCAATCCAACTAAAAAACGGCTCGTATAGGGTGGACAATAGAATGCCACCGTATATGTATATTTCTTGAGGTCCCATAGACTTCTATTGAGATGAGGTAGCGTAAAAACGTCCAAAAATATGACAGGTTCTTTCTCTTACATTGCAGTTTTGCTTCATGTTCACGGTATGGTGAGAAATACAGTGATCATATAAGTCGCCGTATTTCCCATTAAAGTCAACGTGGTAATTTTACGTGGGAAAAAAAAATGATTGTGGGCCATTTTCTAAAATGTAATGTAATCTCCAAATTTAAAGTGAACCTGTCAGTTAAACTAACTCACACTAACTCAATATATCTTACAGCAGTACAAATATCCCTATATTGTTCCTCCCCATGCTTGTAAAGTTCCACAGTCTGCTATGTATATTCTTGTTCTTCCAGTTCAGCCACAACTCCAGCTTCCTAATTGAAAAGGAGCAAGCTGACTTTTTAGCCAAGTCACCGTAAATATCTCGGCTCAGCTAACGCATTCCCCCTTACTTCAGGAATGAAAGAGATGTTGGCTGTGTGTGATTCGGCTCCCTCATCCCCATCCCTCAGGAATTCTTTTCAGTCGATCAGTGTCTGTCTAATACCTGAGGTGGGGGGGGATGAGATAGCTGAGCCGTGTCTCGGCTGAAAAGAAAACACACCCCTTGTCGATCAGGAAGCTGGAGGAGCAGCTGAGCTAGAAGAACATGAATATGCCGGACTCAATGATTGGACTCACATGGGGTCATTTGCATAGATGGTGAGTCAACTTAACGAACAGACTGTGGAGCTTTACAGGCATGGAGAGGAACAATATGGGGATAGTTGTAGTGCTGTATTTTCAAAGATATGTTTAGTTATTGTGGATTTTTTTTAACTAACAGGTTCCCTTTAACATTGGTGGTCTTCCCTTTTGATCTGTAGTGACACCCATAGACAAGTGGATGTGTCTGGTACTTCAGCCTAGTGGTAACCTCTTCATCTGCAGACATTAGCAGGAGTTCAGGACCTGTGATGCCTAGTTTACAGTTAGCATCTGAGACATCCCTCCATCTTCAGAAAGCTCAGATAAAGTGTACATGTACATTCCCTGTCACAAAAGCAATTAACATCAGAGGTCAATGGTACGAGGGGGCCAGCCGGCACCACATATTCCACCATGCAAAATAAGGTCTTCAAGTTCAACTGAGTTCCCTGTTTCTGAGATCCATCCTTGAAAAAGCAATTTAGAAACCAGATTCATTTAGCAATGGGGATTCTACTTTGTAATTGTCCTTATGTCTCAGTCTCATCTTCATCCCCTGCGAATTGATAGGGTACAGACTCATGAATAATTCATCATCAAGCTGCCTAGTGTCGCTGTGTGCCGGGGGCAGGTTCTCCATGTACCAGCCGTCCGGTATAAGATTATATAGTGATAAGCAAATCAATAACAATCAATCATACAATGGCCGACTGGTACAAGGGGAACTTTTTTCATCTCTTTCTTTACATTAGAGGAAGCAATAAATCCAGGTCTGATATTGATATTCAGGTTTTTATGGATTGTCAAGGATCATTACTTGTAAGTGGCCACACACATCAGGATAAAAGTGGATGATTTAGACTAGAACAATCATACATCAGTCAGGTTAGTGGAGGAACAGAATTGCTCTTCAAAAAAAAAACACATTAGGTTGGAAAATTGGTGGGGTCATGCTGGAAGCTTTTGACTGAGCATTTGATCATTTTGCATAGACCTGCCCAAAAGAGTTATGGAGGAAGTGCAGCTCTGCGGATTAAGGCAAATAGTCAGTGTACACAAGCCACAAATGGGTGGTTTAACGTGAAATCATTGAGCTTTGTTACTACCAACTGCACATTGACCGGTAATTTTCTGTTGCCACTGGACATTGGGTGACTTAAAGGACATCTGCCACCAGATGAGCGGTGGTAGACTCTCCTAATAAGGCTTCACATGACCTCTAGAGGATGATGGGGCACCTTTTCACTAAATTCAGCTCCTCTGGTGTTCCAAGAAAAGAAGTTTATTAAAATATGTAAATTAGCCTGAGGTGCTCCGGCACACATCACCAGAGCACCTCATGGCTCCGCCACACCGTAATTATGCACCCCCATCCCATTTGTATTCACCCCTCCGTCCCTCCCTTGTCTTTGCAGACAGCCTGTGACGTCAGCCGGCTTTCTGCAAATCTTGCGCATGCACGAGAACTTGTTCCTTGCGCAGCCACACTAGTACGGTAAGCTGCGGCTGTGCAAGGAACGAGATCTCGTGCAAGCGCAAGATTTGCAGAAAGCCAACTGATGTCAAAGGTTGTCTGCGAAGACAAGGGAGGGACTGAGGGGTGAATACAAATGGGGGTGTGTGTGCGTAATCACGGAGTGGCGGAGCCTAGAGGCGCTCAGGTGATGTGCGCCTCAGGCTTATTTACATATTTAAAGTTGAAAGTTCTTTTCTCGGAGCACCGGAGGAGCAGAATTGATTGAAAATGTGTCCCATTATCCCCTAGAGGTAACGAGCAGCCTTATTTGGAGAGTCTACTTTTAAAATGTAACTAAGATTTTAACCAAACAGCATGAGCCGATGCAGATAATAATAGAATACTTTGTAATTTACTTTATTAAAGAAGAATATTTCCTGTTCTTAGTAGTGTGGATAAATCAGCTTTCCTTCTGGAATCAGACTGATAGATGAGGAGAAGCTGATAAGGTTTCTAAAGACTTAACTCCTTATAGTCATTGGAAAATCTTATCCCCTTGTACAAAGTAGAACGAAATAGCATTTTAGCCAAAAACCCTCAAATGTATATGACCACCTTAAAGGATTCTTGCAGGCTAAAATTCTTAATGACTTATCGTAAAGGTGCTATCAGTTTCTGCAGTGGTGTCCACTATTTTGCTTAAATAACTAATGCTGCAATTTTTTTCTGGCAAATATGAGTCTGTGACGAATGCTGTAAATGCAAAAAAAAAAATTAACAGGCCGTGCTACAAAATAATATCATAATGAAGTATAAGTAGGTTTTTAGACTAAGGGTAAATGGTAATGTTTTGATGTCAGCTTTGGAGCTAGACAATAGGGCACATTTACTAAGGGTCCGTCAGACACATTTTCGTCGGGTTTCCCGACGATTTCCGTCGCCACATAAATCGGGGGTCAGGCCGTCGGACGACCCGACTGATTCGGACAAACCACGAAATTTAAAAAAAGAATTCAATCGCAAGATCAAGCACTCACATGCACCAGGAAGAAGCAGGTGAACTTCGTCGGACTTTAGAGCGGAAGCGACGGATGCAGGAACTCGGGTGCACGAGCTTAGTGAATCGTGGCAGACCCGAATCCTCGTTGGACAACGCACCGTGGGATCGTGACAGGACCGGGTAAGTAAATCTGCCCCAATGTGTCATAGATAATGTTGGAGATCCACAATGTTTACCCTAAAATTAAATGTTCCCCGCCACATGTTGTAGAATTCAAAGCGTATCCTGTATATCCAGGATCTACTGATGTTACCGGACTAGGACTGACACTTTGGCCAATGTTGGACTGCCCTACCAAAGAGGATCCACCAGTGGGATGATTTGATGGCCATCGCTTTTTATTAGGGTTTATTTCTCATGGGTTAAATAACAAATTCTGTATATTTTTGTGTACTTTAGAGTGTAAAATCTACATGTTCTTCATAAATTGAGTTAAAGACCTCAGAATGATGGCCTTCGGTGGAGACATACATGGCCGTCTGAGATGTGCACTGAATGATTTGTCTACTTACAGTATCCAACTTGTTGTTTAGGAAATGTTTGATGTCATCTTGGATGAAAACCAACTAGAAGATGCCTGTGAACATCTAGCGGACTACCTAGAGGCTTACTGGAAAGCCACCCATCCCCCCAGCAGCAACCCGCCAAATGCACTCTTATCTCGGACATTAACTACAGCGACGCTTCCTGCAACTCCCTCTTCAGTCTCAAACGCACAGGTAAGTGGGGTTTTCTGCAGGGAAGACATAAATGTGTCATAATTTCTATTATCCCCTCACCCAAAAAAATTGCCCATATGGTTTTCCTTGGCAATGGAGTACATGAACGTTGCTAGGGAAAATCTCTACAATACAGTAAAAATAATGTCTCTAATATTGTTATGGCTGGGCCAGAAGTGGTCTTGGTGATGTCACGGAGCAGGGTAACTACACCTTATTTTTTACTGACTGTTTGCACCGGCGAATCTTATCAATAATTCTTGGAAATCCCCTGTCATCTGGTTTATGGTTGGAAGGGCTCTGAAAATATATGGTCACAATATTTTTGACTAACCCATACTGTATCCCTAATACATTATCAGGGCTCCCAAGAAGAACAGAAGAACGACCCTCCAGCACCTGAGAAAAGGGCGTCCATAGAAGAGGATGCACCTCCTGAAGAAAAAGTGACAAGAAAGTCTCAGCACCGATCTTCCTCCTCCGCGCAGCACCACAATCATCGAAGTGGGGTAAGCAGAGGCCTCTCCAGACAGGAGACGTTTGACAACGAGACCCGAGACACCAGAGACTCCGTTTACCTAGAGCCAAAGGATGATTACTCTTCCGAGCACGCTGATCCTCAGGAATCCCACCGGGATCACAATCATAGAGACGAATCCCATGGAGGTAGTGACCATAGACACCGAGAGTCTCGACATCGGACAAACGATCAGGACAGGGACCAGGACCACAACGAATGCAACAAACCCCGCAGTCGCCACAAATCGAGAGAACGATATAGCGAAAGGGACGGAGAGGTTTCCAGGAAACGCAACGATAACGAGTGGAATCGGGAAGTTTACATCCGTCAGTAACTCTAGACAGCTTTCTATGTCTTGACTTATTTTTTCAATCTTCTTCTATACAACCCCCCCTACAACTCGTTGGAACCCCCGTTGTGAGACACATAACGCCCCTTCTGTATTTTCTATGTTTTTTTTCTACTATTTTTGCTTTTTCTTTTCGACTATTGCCGAAACGGCGCCAGCTTGGGATCTTCTTTTTACTCTTTTCGAATCCGATTTGCCATGGTTCCTCTACAGATCTGTTACCAAACCATGTGTTTAGCCGTTTTCCGTGACAACCACTTGAATGCTGTACGTTGCCATCAAGATATTGTTGCTGTTCTAAAGCAAGTGATGATGTTTTGTAACCTTCTATTTTTAGAAAAAAAAAAAAAAAACTATTTCGGGCATAAAAATGGTGATTTCACTTTTATTTTTTTTCCCCTTCCATACGTGTTCCACTTTTGCACTGTTAGATCTCTATATTAATAATATGTCGTGGCTGCAAAAGTGATATCAGACTTGTGAAGAGACTACTAAAACATTGCATTTATTTTTGTATTTTTTGGAATGCACCCACCTACTTTGAATGTTGATTTCAAAGCCACTATTTATTTTATATTTTATGTTTTTTTTGGGGGGGGGCGGAGTTTCGTTCTCCCGTCGTCCACATTTGAGAGTTAAATATTGCCTTATACTCACAATGTATCAGATGAATTTTCTATGTGATGTTTCGCTATGTTGGTTATGTTTTTGTTGTTTTTTTTTTTTAGCCCTGCATGGTTAATCGTTTGACTGTACGGCGTTGTACGTTTTTTTTTTTACATCATGCTTTAATAGTCAGTGACTGGAATTAGCATGGAGACGTAACAGTTAGGACTCTTTCAATTGATCGATAGGTAGAATTATGAATCCGCCGCTTTACTGGATTTTCACAGGAAAATGGTGGATTTGTCGATAGTCATGATTTTAATATTATCTGTATGTAATTTATTCTTTTTTTGCAGAACCGCTATTATAAAGGGGTACCTCTGAAGGCAAATGCAGGCATACAAATGGAATGATACCTGAAATTAGTTTTCCTATGCGTCTCTCAATGTGGCAAAAAATTCCTTATGAAATGTTAAAAATGGTTTTATGGGCTTGAAATATTGATACACATAGGTCATTAATATGAGATTCCAACCCATAGATCAGCTTTTCTCTGTGGAAAAGGAAGTAGACAGCTCCATTTCCTGTGTAGTGGCTGAACAGGAAGTAGACAGCTCCATTTCCTGTGTAGTGGCTGAACAGGAAGTAGACAGCTCCATTTCCTGGGTAGTGGCTGAACAGGAAGTAGACAGCGCCATTTCATGTGTAGTGGCTAAACCAAGTCACTGCAGCTCTGCTCCCATACAATGAATGGAATCTGATCTGCAGCAACCTGGTCTGACCACTTCAAAAACAATAGCGTTATCTGCTTTTGGTTTAATTCTTTGCTGAAACAGCTGATCTGTTGGAGAACTGGATGCAGAACAGCCAGCAATCTGAAGATCTATTTTATGAATATGTCATCAATATTATTAGCCTGGAAAACCCCTTTAGTATTCAAACTTATGTTCTTGTTGTCGATAACAGCGCCACCCTTGTTTATGGATTGCGTCTGGTATTGCAGTTCAGCCCTATTCACTTGAAATAATATGAGCTGCAATACCAGGCACCACCCATAGAAAAGAGCGGCGCTGTTTATTAAAAATCTTTTGTAATTCTGGATATGTTGGGGGATAGGGATCTGTTTGCATTATTTGCAGAAAACCAGTTTGGAGTGGATTTTACTTGCAGCAAAAAAAATATATATTTTTAGATAATTTGGGGTAAGGGCTTGATATTCTGCAGTTGGGTCCTTACTATTTTAAAAGTCTCAGGAGATGTGGTATATAAGAGATATATAGTAGATTTATTATTAAATATATGATGAAAGGAAACAGAAAGGCAGCCATTGGCTCCTGGCATACAATGGAGGCGGTCATTAACAGGGGTTAAACATATTGAAGTCACTCCCAGGTTCTGTTCCCCAAGAGACATCATCATTCTAGCCAGCAGAGTCTTTTTTGCCGATATGGTCCGAAATCCTGGCAAATTGAGACTTTCCCAGTCTAAAGGAGACAGCGTATGCTCAAATCTAAATCTGGTTGCTCGTGGGTGGGGTTAGGCCAGCCCAGGAGGTTGGACTTAAAATACCTGCCTACAAAGATCATCTGTTGCTCTGGAGGACCAGTAAACCTGTACGTTACAAAAACAGGCCCTGATTAGAATAGGCATCTTGTAGTAATTCATTCTTCCTCTGGGGGAGCTGTAGGGAAATTAAACAAACTTGCAGTTAGATTTCCTCCACAGATTATAACCGATTGCAGGATGCCCCGACACCAGATGATGAAACTACAAGTCCCGGCACAGAGTTGTAAACATACATAGGGTTGTAGTCTTGAGTTGGAGGTGTAAAATAAGATCACCTACCACCAGCTTGACTCACCTTTTCCTACTGTTTCAGTCGAGTCTTTCCTGATCACTTTGGGCCAATCACTGGTCTTATCAGTTACAAGTGCATAGATGTCATCACTGTGACCACTAAGGCTGGTGAATAGCCCAAAGGGGTCTTGGGAGCTGTACATGGTAGGGGGGTACAGAAGTAGTAAACACTAACTGCTCTTGGAGCTTCTACTTGTCCACGATGACATAGGAAGGCCCCCAAAGAGATAGTGGTGTACATGGTAGGGGCTACAGAAGTGGTAAACACTACCTGCTCCTGGAGCTTCTAGGTGTCCTGCATGACATAGGAAGACCCCCGAAAGCGGTAATGGGAACTTTACATGGCAGGGGATACAGAAGTAGTAGGCAGCATATCGTACAGGGCTGCCCTGGAATCAATCACCTGGGGTAAATGAGTTTTTATGTTTTTAAACTCACATCTGTCCCATGGATGCCATGCTTTTAAACCAAGCACAATTATATGCTGGGGTGTCCCCCCCATGAAACAGTTCAGTTCTTCTTTTTCCTGTTAGTTACTTTTTTTTAGAGTAACGTCTTTTGAAATTATGCAAATTAGCCTCAGGGGCTCCTGGCTACATCATAGAAGCTTATTCTGGTTCCGTCACTTCTTCATTCGGCTTGTCTCTGCCTCCTCCTAATGGAGTTGTGAGTAATTGGCAGATGCTGGAGCCAGAAGGTGTTTATGTGATGTGAGCAGGAGCCCCTGAGGATCATTTGCATATTTTAAAGAGAGGTTTTTCTCAAAAACTAAGCACCTAGAAGCAAAAAATAAGAATGGATCTTGGTTGAGGAAGCACACCCCAGCATGTAAGTGTGCTTCGTTTAGAAGCACTCCACCCATGTGGTAGTTTCCCTTTAATAATTTAAAGGGCCACAAATGTACAAGATGGCTCCCTCCATTGTATACCAGCAGTAAGGTTCTATATGGATCCCTCGACGGTAACCCCTCAATATTTAATAAATTGCTCAGAGTTCATAAATATACCTGTAAATATCGACAAAATATCTATATTTATATTTGTAATATTTAAGAGAAAATATTAGACTGAAATCTACACTTGCACCAGTGAGTATTATCATTGCCAAGCAGCATTTTCCTCGATACCGCTCATTCTAAAAGTCCTGAAATCTTATTGGGTAAATGAAGACGATAAAACAGTTTTTGGTAAAAATGTTTTTTTTTTTGTGATTTTTTTTTTTTTTTTTCAATCTAAGCTTTGTTGAATACTGTATATGCATATTTGTGGGAAGTCTCTTTATTTTCATGAATCAGATTTGTAAGCGTTTGTACATACTTCAGGACGGCCTTTGTACATATTGGACTGTAGGTTTCCGTAGACATGTCGGACTGTTAATTGGATTTATTTATTATGCTATATTACAAATGGTGGCTGTGAAAAAAACCCACATGTTATTCTTAACATGTAGACATCTACAACAAACAAGAGAATGATGTTCCAATAAATCGAGTGGGGTTTTTATTTTCCTATTTAAAAAATAAAAAACTTATAGGAAACCTACCATTTGATTTGATGCCTTATGAAGCAAACATACCTTGAGAATGCTGTAGCTACACTGATGCAGGATCATATCTTGGTTAATCCCTGAGCTGAGTGGTTTTGCTGATAAAACAGATATAACATTATGATAATGAAGCTCTGTTGCTTCTATGACTGCTTCAGCGCTTCTCCCAGCATGTGAGTTATTCTTTGCAGGAGAGGATGATGTAATCACTGTTCTCCCTGCCAGACAGAATAATCAAATGCTGCACCAACCCCCAGCTGCTGTGTATGAGTGATCCAGCTCAGGTTGATTAGTCCCGTGTGTAATGTGTTTATATAGGCAGCCAGCCTGACCCAGCTTTCCCAAGGTCCTGAATGTTATAATTGTTTTTTCAGCAAAACCACTCAGCTCAGGGATTAACAAAGATATGATCCTGCATCAGTGTAACTACAGCATTCTCAAGGTATGTTTCCTTCATAATGCATCAAATCAAATGGAAGGTTTCCTTTAAGTCTGGCATTGGAAAATCTGACAACATGGTCTCTGAATGGAATTTTTTGTGGTTTCTTTGTTTATTTTGTTATTTTTCTAATAGTAATCCAATTATCCAAAGTAGCTGATAATATGGTCGCTATAAGGTCCCAGTTATGGCAGATTCAAAACTTTGTGTGAATCACTAGTCCACTGTATGTCCATACGATTTATGGACTCTTACTCATAGACCCAGGCACCGGGACTGTGGTAATGTGGCTGCCTTCTTCTAAAATCAGCTTTCAAAATTTTGCTAATGAGGGGGTGTTTCCAGAACACATTCATATATATTACACACACTTTTAGTACATGAAAGCTGCACAGGAAAGCTTGAGACAAGGCATAACCCCAGCAGATCAGTTCTCCTGCTTCCTGTGTACACAACTCAGCACCCTCCCCCATCCTCTTCCTCTGACTACAGAGCTGTATTACTGTAAATACAGCAGCTTTCCCTGCTGTGTACAAAAGACACTGTGCTGAAGAACAGCTGAAGGAGACTGTAAGGAGCTTGATCACACATTTCTCAAAACCTCTAACTGCCGCCCCCCTGAAAGTGCTCTGCAGTGCCGCCTGAGGCCAATGTCTCAAATGTCCTCATGGTAAATACGACACTGGATTTATTTTATAATATGGTTAAACTGGTTTGATTAAATATAGAAAAAATGATTATGACTATGTCCCTCACCAGGCTAAAATGGTACAGTCTCCAACTACTTACTTGATGCTGTGCTGAGGCATTATGGGATTGATAATGGGCAGCACAGAGATTGAGATGATGGCTGATTAAAGCAGACAGAGGGCAGGGAAATGAAATGTGTGTAATATACACAGCAATCAGGTAACGAGCACAGAGGTGGAATTTATTTGCTTTTTATTTTGCTTTAACCCTGTTACAGTTTTGTTTGTACGGCTGAAATATATGACATCATTTCATTGAAATTCATGTGAATAATGTGAAGTGAAACCTTTCTGGTAGCTAAAAGCCTGAATCTAGCAAGGCGGGTCCTCCATGACAGGAGCCCTCAAACCAGCCGTAATCTTATTCCACTAATGCAATGTCTGTCCTTTATTTTATCCATCATATCTGGAAGCAATTAATGTAGCAAGGACTTCACCACCTTGTGCTGTCTGACTGTTTATGGCGACTCTGCCCTTCATACGCTCATTTCCATCTCCTGAAACACAACATTATTTTGTGGGTAGACTTGTACGTAGCATCTATCTAGTTACCATGTCCAGCCAAAGAGGATTCACTTTGAATCAGCCAGATATTAAAGGGAACCTGTCATCAGGAACAAATACAGATTTGATAAATGCTTTTATAGGCAATCTTCATGGTCCCAGTAAGATATTAGAAAAGTTTACCTGGTTCCCTGGCAGCAACCTCCAGTGAGTCACATGGGCGTCGCCTTCAAAGGCTCGAGTCCTCACCCCTCCTCCTCTGACTACATGAGCTGACCACAGCAATCAAATCTCGCGCTTGTGCAGTCAGCTCCTGCACACGGAGCAGTGAAGTTTGGTCACCCATGCGTCACTTACCTCATCTGGATGCAAGGAAGTGAGCGGATATGCAACTCTCTATGGAGTTTGTGTAGCACCGGTGCCTCACTGTCTAGCCCCATGTCATCCCCATGAACATGACAAATAAAAGGAGCTGACTGAGCAAGCGCAAGATTTTCTTCCTGTTGTCCGCACGAGGCGCCATGGGTAGGGAGCAGTAGGAAGGGGGGGGGGGGATGAGTGAGGAGGAGGGAGGATGACTCAAGGAAACAGGGACTTGGGCCGTTGAAGCTGACGGTCCCGTATCATGCAGGAGGTTGCGGGCAGATAGGCAGGTAAACTTTGATATACTTTTATATCTTTCTGGGACCATAAAGGTCGTCTATAAAAGCATTTATCAAATCTATATTACAATGACTGTTGTAACCAGTCATCAGCTAAAAATGTTATTCCTGATAACAGGTTCCCTTTAAAAAAAAAAAAAAAAATTCAAAAAAGAATCTACATCATCTTGACATGATCAAACCTTGATAGAGCCTTGATTGTGGGACCCCAACAGTCAGACACATATTTTTTTACCATGTTATATACTAACCATTCTCTACTTAGCTGTTGTTATTAAGGGGTTAACCAAAAAAAAAAGTTTTCATCTCCCTTTTTTTTATTCAATGGGTTATAGTGACCTCTGTAAAGTGATCTTGGTGATGCAGAGGAATAAATCTGAGGAATTAGGCTGCGGCGCTCTCATTTGCAGGGCAGGGTAATTACACATGGACTCGGAGTTCTGCCTAAATGATCTCCACATTGAAATGAATGAGATGAATTATGATGCATTATTGGTGCGTATGTACAGGATGTTATTAGGGGAAGGGAAGGTGACTTTGTCATCCCGCATCCTCCTATCTGCTCCTGACTCCGTATATCCATCACACCATGTCCTTCCAATATTACATATGAACCATTGCTGCCAGCTATTCCCTCTGCTAAAAGGAAATCCACCATCAAAATCCATCATAATAAACTGTGGAAATCTTCTCATATTTGTTATCCTCCTTCCTTCTAAAATCAACAGTTATGCTAATAAGCCAGAAGGGCTCAGAAATGGGGTGATACCAGAGCCCCTCCATGTTGTAGCTTCATAAGCTGTTACACAGGAGCACTTCCCCCCTCCCACTGTATGAGATTACATCAGGTAGAGGGAAAGGGAGGTAGTTTACCAGCTTGTGAAGCTATATATAGCACAGTGGGGCTCTGGTAACGCCCCCAGGAGTGCTTCCGGCTCATTAGCATAATTTTAAAAGTTGATTTTACCGCATTGCCTGGATTAAGGAGGAAGTGTCTCTGATTTATCATGTTTAAAAGGTTATTCCAGTTATTTCAAGTTATCACCTATTGATAGGATAGGTGATAAATTGCTAATCAGGGGGGGGTCTGACCCTTGGGACCCAAAGCTGCCATTAGAAAAGGGGCTCCACAACTGAACAGAGTGACTGCATACGCAGACATTTCATTCAAAAAGTCCCAAGACTCCCTTCTAGTTAAAAAATAGGAACACGAGTGATATATCTGAATATGCACGTACAGGCGACACCCGACTTACAAGTGACCCCTAGTTACAGACGGACCCCTCTGCCCCCTGTGACCTCTGGTGAAGTCTCTGGATGTTACTATAGTCCCAGACTGCACTGATCAGCTGTAAGGTGTCTGTAATGAAGCTTTATTGATAATCCTTGGTTCCATGACAACAAAATTATGAAAATCTAATGGTCTCTGGGACAAAAAATGTTTTCTTCTTGAGCTACAATTATAAATATACCAGTTCCGACTTGCATACAAATTCAACTTAAAGGAATGGCCACTTTACCTCATGTTTTTGTAATGTGTGTGTAAGTGTAAGGGGCAGGATATGAGGTAATTTCCTAATATACATCTAGTAATAGTTCTGCTCCGCTTCCTTGATATGTAAAGTGAAGCCTCCTGTCTTTTACCTCATCAGCCAGAGATTCCTGTCCATAAAATGGCGGCAGATGGAGGGTCATGTGATCTCTAACTGGCGCTGGCTTATGGACAGTTAGAGATCACATGACCCTCCATCTGCGGCCATTTTATGGACAGGAATCTCTGGCTGATGAGGCTTCACTTTACATATCAGGAAAGCGGAGCAGGACTATTAATAGATGTATATTGGTAAATTACCTCATATCCTGCCCCCCCCCCCCACACATCACAAAAACCATGAGGTAAAGTGACCAACCCTTTTAAGTAAAAACCTAAAGAACACATCCTGTATGTAACCTGGGACTGACTGTAATGGCGAAGGGGCGTGGGGATATCATTTAGGCCATTTCTGAAACATGGCCACCATCCTGAAAGCTCCAATCTGCAGATCTCTGCGGACCACCTTCACTCAGGTCGAATAGTAAGTTGGCCGGACGTGCATGCCCCCCCCCCATTCAATTCTACAGGAGGGGCGACACTATCCGAATACACAACGAGATTCATCACTCCCATAGACCCGCATAGAGCCGCCGGTAATTCCTGAACATCTGGCAGACTGTCTGCTTCTATGGCAACAGAGATATCCATTTGTTGTCACGGTAACGCTGCGACAGCAACGAAAGAATGCGTCGCTATGTGGTTCAGTCACAAAAATAAGCAAAAAATGTAAAAAAAAAAAAAAATCAACTATTTTTAACAAATTTAGCAATGAAGAAACCAATGGTATCCGTGTTTGCTTGCAGAGTCCAGTCGTTCTCTGTACGAGTCAGGTCACTGACGTCCAGGTCACACAGATCAGCGAGGGACGGATCAAACCTCTGCAGGAGCTTCAGCTGATCCGGGGACAGTCCTGCGCCCCTCATACCCTCTCCTCCAATATGCGGCTCCTGTGTTACATCAAGACAAGCAAGGTTTATAAAATCTGCAGGATACTACCCGAGGATAAGCAGGTCTAGATGAACCGAGCAGCCTCTTAATTATAAATTATCCAAGTGGTCGTTATATACAGCTCCGATACAGACAATGCATCTCCATGGTAACAGACAACAAACAATCTTTGTGTAGTCTGGTCCCGCCCTCATATTTCTTTACATCTGTCCTCTACTTCGGGCTACAAATATACATCAGCACAAAGAAGAAGAAGCATAAGACAGCAAGCAAATTGTTAAAGTTTTCTATGAGTGGCCAACCCCTTTAACAGAGTATGTATAAGACCCTAATAGGGTCAACCATATTATACTATTATAAAGTTTCCCGTTCGTTGCCAGGAGTTTTGGTTCAAATGACACTAGGGCAGCAGGACTCAGGACTTCCTGTGAAGCCCCGTGTCCTGCTGCCTTCCGGAGGATGGATGAGGCCGTGCAGCCCCTTTTATCGCTCAGAAGCCAGCAGGACATGGGGGCGTCACAGGAAGTCCCGAGTCCCGCTTGAAGCCCGGGAGACACTTGAACCACATCTCCCTGCTGTGAACGTGAAACTTTAGAAGTATAAAATAGATGGCCCTATTAGGGTCTTATACTTACCCTGGTTACATTTTCTAGAAGTGGCCAACCCCTTTAATGTACTTTAATGTACAGTAGGGCACTTTAAGGGGAGTAAGGTTAGAAAAGTCCTTGGGCGACTCTTCTCATGCCCTGTCCTCTATTCTCCAGTGCAGAGGTCCCCAACCTTTTTTGCACCAGGGACCGGCTTTAAAGGAAACCTACCACTTCTGAAGGTAGGTATGAGATGCAAACACCGGGCACCAGCTCACCGGGTATCGCGGTTTTAACACTTTTTAAACTTTCTAGCAGAAACTGCTTCGCCGCTGCGTGCGCACGATCGTGCGCGCGCCTACATTGGAAATGCCGCAGGCGTTGCGCGCGCACGGTCGCGCGCAGCGCCGAAGCAGTTTCTACTATAAAGTTTAAAAAGTGTTAAAACCGCGATACCGCGGTTTTAACACTAACGAGACAAAGCACCGGCACCAGCTCACCCTGAGCTGGTGCCCGGTGTTTGCATCTCATACCTACCTTCAGAAGTGGTAGGTTTCCTTTAAGCTAGACCAGTTTTCCATGGCCTGGTGGGGGCGGGGCTTTGATCATATGGGGTGGGGTTATGGAGGGGTGGAGCTTAGTACATACTTATTATATAATTATGACATTTATAATGAGAATGTGATTCAACTTACCATAGGTTCAGAATGAGTGGGAGCACCAGGCTTGTTTCCCTGAATCAGTGGGAGCACTGGGCTTGTTTTCCTGCACCCACCCGCCCCACCCCGTCCTGCATAATGTTCTCTGCCGGGAGCTGCGAGCTGTCATGGCTATGGCAGAAAACATTATAAATCCACACAGAGCGAGCTCTGACCAGGCGCAGGGGGCGCAGACCGGCTGATAAACTCCAACGGCCCGGTCCTGGTCCGCAGACCGGCGGTTGGGGACCTCTGCTCTAGTGGGAATTGTGACCTGTGGACAGCAGGTAACATTAATTTGGGGGCCATCCCTTTAAAAATGTTGGGGCAAAAAAAAAATAAAAATCTACTGTTACCTGTGCCTGAAGCTGTAGGCAGGGAAATGTCTTTAGAGCCCAGGCCACTTGTTCTTCGTTTTCAGATAAAGTTATGGTGCATGTGCTGTACACCAGTGTGCCCCCAGGTTTTAATAATGACACCGCCTAAAAAAAAAAAAAGACAAAAAAAAAAAAAACCCTTTAATTTCACAGTCAGTTTTTTTCCTTTAATGACATGTCTCCCTCCCCCTGGACCCAAAACTTTTAAAATTTTTTTACATTGATATAGCTGTATGCAGGCTTGTTTTTTGTGGGATGTGTTCTATTTTTCTAAGGCAGAATTTTGTTGCGTCTACCCATCTACTAATCGGCTACAACGTTGTCACTGTTGTTCATGTTTTCACTGGTCATCTATACTCTGAGGGCCCTGCAACCAAAATAGTGCTAGGACCCAGAAACCCTCACAGAAGGGAGGGCTAGATTACAGCTTGATTTTTGCAGTATGAGCTGTAGTTTTTATTGCCACCACTTTGGGATACACCATGTGGGGCAGCCATATTTCAATATTTTATAAACATGATGGTGCAGTGTTTTTTTTAGAATTTTTTAAAATTTATTTTTGTTCATCTTTAGCTATATATAATTTTTTTTTTTCTATTGGGGTTTTTAACCCATAAGAGAAGATGAATATGACATCTCACCGCACTGAATAGTTTACGTTGCAGAGGCTGATAAGACGTTACTTCCTTTAGCGATAAAGCAAAAGCCATATTAGGTCGTTGTCCCATTCCGCTACAAGGGGCATCGAGAAGGACACGATCAAAGGACTCTGGCGGGAATGGAGGACCTAAAATGGAAGGGTTAAATGTATAATAACATAGTAAAAATAAAAGAAACTGGACAAGAACTTTAGATCAAGTCATCATTAATGAATGTAGACAGCCCCTCCATACTGATAATGGACCCCCTAAGACCATAGCATTGCCTGCGATAGGAGGTTAAGTCACTTTATGACCCAAACCTCAATGTTACCCCAAGGGAAAACAAAAAGTTGCAATAAAATTGGAACCACCTTCTTGGTTCCATGAAGGGGCAACAGAATTTTCAATCCATTTAAGACAGAATTCTGCTACAATTTGCACTGGAAAAAAAACTTCCTTGGAACCACATTCATCAAGGGTGTTTGAGACTTACAATTCATTTTATTAAAGGGGATGTGTCTTACAGGGGAAGGGGTGGAAACTAATCCTATTAAAAGAAGGTGCTATTCTAACCCCCATGGTTGCTGAGATATCAGTCCTGGTATCTGACCTTTATAACCCTCTCCATCGTCAGAGAGGAGAAGCTGGGAGGGGGATGTGTTGTGCTAAAGTTCTCAGACAAGTAGAAGATTCTAATAAAACACGCCCCCCACCTCGGCTCCAGCTCCTCCTCTCTGACAGTGGAGAGGATTACAATGGTCAGATACCGGGACTGATATCTCAGCAACTGTTGGGGCTAGAAAAAAATTCAAAGTGTTCATCTCTACATGGGTAAGGTGATGAAATGTCCTCTTTAAACCACACTTGATTTATCATCCACTTTTAGACATGGACTGTCTAGTATAACCAGTGTCGGACTGGCCCAGCGGAGTACCAGAGGATCCTCCGGTGGGCCCTGTCTCAACCCAATACTGAACACCAGAGGTCCATCAGAAAACACCACAATTTGGAGACTGCTAGAGTATATTCCCTGGGGGATAATGAAGAGTGGGCCCCCAGATTGATTTTCTCTGGTGGGCCTAAGGAAACCCGGTCTGACACTGAGTATAACAATTAGACACGTTAGATAAATTGACCTAATTGAATGAAAGGAAATCTACCTTCAAAATACATCATAATCCAGGGGCAGTTATTCATAGATCCAGGCATTGCAACTGTGCTAATCTTCTTATATTTGTTATGCATGGCCTCCTTCCTTCTAAAATCATACATTTAAAATTATGCTAATGAGCGCCTTAGTGATTTAGCTTCACAGGTTGTTACACTGTGCAGGAACACTTCTCTGTCCCTCTGTGTGAAATTACAGCAGGAAGAGGGAGCAGATGGAGAGGCATGCTCCTGCACAGTGTAACAGCCTGTGAAGCTAAATCACTAAGGAGCTCTGGTAACGCCCCCAAGAACTCTACAGGTTCATTAACAATTTTCAAAAGTTGATTTTAGAAGGAAGGAGGCCATGGATAACAAACATCAGAAGATTACCACAGTCCCGGTGCCTGGATCTATGAGTAATGTCCCTGCTTTATCATGATGGATTTTCATGTTAGATTTCCTGTAGCGCACATGGTAACATATCCCATCTTACCTTGGCCATTGTCACTTTGGTCGTGTGTCACAGCCTTAGTGCTATTATAACAGTAAGCCTGGATGCTTCGGAGGTTAAGCACTGACGCGTTTTGCTTTATCTTCTCCACCTTATTGGCGATTTTGTCCATTGCAATGACTTCTCCCTGAGGGTCAGAACCGTCCACGGAAATAAAACTGGTAGATTTTTCTTACACATCAAATTTACCAGTGTTACAATGTAAAATGTTACAATTTTATTATTAAATTTTAATATATAATATTATTCGGTACATTACTAATAACCGGCCATTATGACTCAAGCATTAGGGAGGGAAGTCTTTAAAAGAGGTTAAAAAAAAAAAAAATCTCACTCCCTCTCGATGACTACAAACTTTTACCAATGTGATCGGCAGAAAGCTCTGCGCTCAGGCATCAGATTCCTCTCTGTGACTCCCTCCCCCCTCTCACAGCATGCAGTCACAGACCGACGCTGAAGCCGCATCCCCCTCCTCCCTCTCTGTAATTTAGTGTTTGACACAAGATCATAACAACTTACTAGCATTGTGTAGGACACTTTGTAGGCTTTCCCAACATACATTTCCCGTTAATCTGTCATTTTATGATAAATTCAATTCATAAATTCATAAAAATTATCTTCTCAGTGCACTCGAGGATTGGCTTTGTCTCTTGGGGTACTCGTTTTCTTCTCCCTGCCCCTTATTTCTAGAGGTGACAGCGATCATTGTGTAAAGGAGCCGTGTTAGGTGGCAACAGGCAGCATGGAAACCAGTGCACACAAAGATATAGCCCCGCCTCCAGTGCACTGAAAAGCTCATTTGCATAAATACAAAGACGGGACTTTCTCTGAAAGGACACATCAGAAGGAAATGGGAAAGGTGTGTCTGAAGAGTTTGTAAGGTGTCCTACACGATTCTCATTTGACTTGTGAGGCTATTTAGGAGCTAGTAGAAATTTAATATTAAAGGAGGTAAATAATTTTAAAAATTTGTCACCACGGTGGCTCAGTGGTTAGCATTACAGCCTTGCAGCGCTGGGGACCTGCGTTGAAGTCACAGGGTGAACATCTGTAAAGAGTTTGTATTTTCTCTCCGTGTTTGCATGGGTTTCCTCCGAATCCTCCGGTTTCCTCCCACACTCCAAAACATACTGGTGATTGATTAGATTGTGAGCCCCATGAGGACAGGGTCTGATGTGACAAGTTCTGTGCAGCGCTGCGTAATCTGTGCGCGTTATATGAACAAAGGAATTATTATTAAAACAAATTGTCAAATTTCAGATGCTGCCTGCAAATAGTTGACTATGTAGACACAGAATTCTCCACCCGCGCCTCATTCCAGGCCTCGCAGAGGAGACTGAGCCGCGGATGTAACGTATACAGCCAACAATAACTCCTCGCTGTGCAATCTAGTAAAATGTTAATTGCTGTTTTCCATAAGGATAAAATCCACAGAAATAAGCTGCTGATTATTTACAGAGTGCAGCATTAAGCGGCAGGGGTCGCAGCGAATCCGAGGAATATTTAGACAAATTACCACTTTAGTATGGGAACACTCTCCCGGATTTAGTCACCATGTATGGAAAATGGTGAATACATTAATGGAATTTCCCTCCTGCACCATGATAGACAAACAAGTAGCCCCCATAAGCCACTGCAGTGTAAAAGGAAACAGTAGGAATGTCCTATCAGCAGGAAACAGAAGACCCAAAGGGGTTGGCCACTCTTACATAAGTTGTTTTTGTGCCATTACGACCATGTGGATAATCTCTGAATGTTTATTAAGTGAGCTCAGCTGAATAGGAGGAGCTGTAGCAGGAGAGTTATGACTCATCCTGCTCCCTCAGTGTTAATGGACTGTGAGAAGAGAGGCACAGTGGGTGACGTCACATGGAGGATGTGAGAGACAGGAAGCTGTGTATATATGCAGAGGGCAGCATGGCAAGCACAAGGAAAGGCTGCAGCTATCACAGGAGGCAAAGATGCAGGTACATCGTGCAGAGACATGTCTAATGGAAGAGATTTATTAACCGCTTTAAAGCGGTCTCCCAGTGAAAAAAGAAAAATTATAAGAATATTTTAAGGAAAAAATTCCAAGGAGAGATATGAATCATCCAGTGAGTCCAGTGAAATATCATGCTGTGATTCTGTGAAAACTGCTGCCGTGTGTGAATGGCATTCAACGAGAGAAGAGGGGAGTGGCTGAGGAACAGTTTATTGCAGTGAGCGAAAAGCTCTTCAGACTGAAAGACCCGCCCAGAGCACCTGCAGGAGCTGCAGACTTGGATTAAAAATTTACTTTTTATGGTCCACACATTTTTACTACACACACACAAAGGTATGACTGCACAGATATCCAGGGCCTGTACGTAACACTGTATGCAGTTTATTATGGTCAAAACTGATGATGGATTCCCTTTCAATAGGCAAGGCACACAATGCCTGGTGGCTGACAAATCCATTGTTCACAAGACCAGTTAGTGTGAACCATGCCTTAAAGGAAACCTACCACTAGGATGAAGGACTGTAAACCAAGCACACTGACATACTGGTGTCTGGCCGGATCCACTCTTCTTTAAGATTCTTATGCCCCTGTTTTCAAGAATAAAAGATTTTATAAATTATGCAAATGAGCTTGAGGGACTCCATGTCTATTATAATCAGTTGAGCCCGGAGCACCTCTGGCTTATTTGCATAATTTAAAAAATTTTGTTTGTTTTGTTAAGAGAACAAAGATAAGCCACAAGAAGAGCAGATCTTGGGCGCACACCAGTATGTCAGTGTGCTTGGTTTACAATCTTTCATCTTGGAGGCAGATGTCCTTTAAGGCAAAGAAAAGCCAAACAACCTCAGAAGATGTGTCATAGAGTCAGCGTAAAGCTGAAAGTAGTCATAAAATGCCATTCTACAGACCTGGATGGACAAATTCCAGACGATTACTACTGTGCCTAGGAGTGGTTATCCTCCGAAGAACATACAAAGTGCATAATGGGCAATACTGTAAGTGACCTACCAAAGGTCCATTAACTGCTAAAACCTCTATTTATGTCCATAACTGTAGGAAGAAACTGTACAAGAATGATGTTGATTGAAGGACACCATAAGATTGAGGCCAGCTCAGGTCCATCTGGGGGGGTTCCAGTGCTACGACTGGAGTAGAATACCAACATCAAAACTAAAGCCCAACTGTGCAGCCTGGTGGTGGAAGCCTCATGGTTTGTGGTGACCTTGTAGGATCGGAGCTTGGATGCCCTGAACACTCAGAAAACAACTATTTGTAAGGTGTATCCTGGACATCTTCTAGGAGAATGGAATGGAAGCCACCTATGACCCCAAGCTCAAGAGTTTGGTGATGAAACAATACAACGTCTCAACTAAACAAAGACAGTAGAGAAGAAGTCATGGTTGTGACCTTATTCCTAAGATGCTGGGGCATGACCTGAAGAGGGCGCCGCATACAAGACATCCCAGATGTCAGGTTACCTGGTCGCTCATGAGGCTGGCGATGTGAGTGGTCTTTCCTCCAGGGGCAGCGCACATGTCCAACACCCTCTCACCGGGCCGAGGATGTAACACGTGGCTCACCACGGCCGATGGTAAATTCTACAAACAAATGCGGGTAAAGACAGAACATTATTTAAAAAAAAAAAACCCTCAGCCAGCTCACTTCCCAAAGTGCAGTGTTAGGTATCATGTAACCATACCTTGGAGAGCTGTGTAATCATACCTATTAGTGTAGCAGCAGCAGGACTGTGAAAAGTGAACTTTCAATCAAGGTTTGCAACTCTCTTGCCTTTCAGCCTGAAGAGCTTTCTGCTCTTAGCCCTGAACTGCTCCATAGCCCCTCCCCTCTGCTCTGAGTGACAGCGGGAACTATTTAACCAAAATCCTGATACAGCTCCGACTCATAACAGAGGGGAGGGGCTGTGAAGCAGCACAGCACAGAGAGCGGAAAGCTCTTCAGGATGAAAGACCCGCCCAGAGCCCTTGCAGAAGCTGCAGAGCTGGATAATAACTTCACTTTTTACTGTCCTGCTACTAATAATTACACACATAAAGCTATGGTTACACAGATCTCCAGGGACAATACCAGGTTTCAAACAGCTGACGGATTCCCTTTAGAGTGAATTTACAATAGCTACAAGTTCCTATATGTCACATTTGGGCAGAGCTCAGGTAACATTCGCCGAGTCTCAGGAGTCCCATCAGAACTTGGACACCTACCTACCAGACTATCCTGCTCATATATTGCAAAAACTGTAAGTTTTGAAAAAATATTAAAGTTTTACCTGTAAGAATATATATCCAGGGAGGACATTATCAAAAGACGGACTCAAGTACACGGGTTCTGTCATCCTGACGCCTTTTCCCCTATGAAAGAGGGCAAGGGATTATATAGGTCTGTATACATCTACATCATAAGAGCGGGAAAAGAATAGGTTTTATGGTTTTCAAGTGGCTAACTACAGTAAAAAAAACAAACAAAAAAAACAAGACCCCATAATTCCTGCTGGATGTGAGTTTTATGTGTCCAGTCTATCTCCTGCATCCATGGGCTTCATCCTTCTAAAAAAAAAATAAAAAAAAAAATCAACATTTAAAATTATGCTAATGAATTCTCAAATTCCCCTCCATGCCACAGCTTTACAGGTTGTTACACTGCGCAGGAGCATTTTCCTCTTCCACTGTGTGAGATTACTGCAGGCAGAGGGAGGCTGAGACAGTGTAACAGCCTGTGAAATAAGAGCATGGAGAGGCTCTGGTAATGCCCCCCTCCCCAAAGCCCTTCTGGCTCATTAGCTTAATTTTAAAAGTTGATTTTAGATGGATGGAGGCCGTGTAAAAGAAATATAAAGAGATGACCATAATCACAGTGCCTGGATCTATGAGTAATGTCCCTGGTTTATCGGGATGGATTTCCTTAAAAGGGGTAAGTAGAAAAGTCTTAAAAGGGTTCTCCCAAGTGCTGATCAGTGAGGGTCTGACTGCTGGGTCCCCCACTGATCACTTTAACAGGATCCAGTTCTTACTGATGGGTCGAGAGCATGCACCGTGCCGCTCCATTCACTATCTATAGGGGATAACTTATATACCTGGAACAAGTGTTGGACTGGCCCACCAGAATACCAGAGGATCCTCCGGTGGGCCCCAGCTCAACCCAATACTGAACCCCAGAGGTCCATCAGAAAACACCACAATTTGGAGACTGCTAGAGTATATTTCCTGGGGGATAATGAAGAGTGGGCCCCCAAATTCATTTTCTCTGGTGGGCCTAAGGAAACCCAGTCCGACACATGATGGAACAACCAACTTGTAAATGGGAGGCTGCCGGGCCGTGCAGGTCGTGTACACGTGAGTCTGAAATCACGTACACGGGTGATGACACCTTGAGAAAATAGCCGCTGCTTGCAGGGCATGACTGTGCAAAGATTACACTGTTTGCTGATACTATTTACATACATGTGCAGGTCACCGTATGTTTGGACGACGTGGATCATGGAAAATCAATATGAAAGTCAGACTATAAAACAGGAGGTAATGGAACGGAAGGTTCTACTATTGTATAAGATTCCACAAAATACAATCAACAAAAATATTGAGTTCTTGGCATTTGCTTTTCCATTCGGGCCGAACCTTTGCATACATCAGTAGAATAGTGAGTGGAGACTCATTCTGGTCCTACTCTATATTTTTAAGCAGTTTCGCCCTCTATAGGCTCTATCTATTATTAAACATACCTGGGCTAGCACCGGGGCCCAGAGCTGCTGGGAGGGGGGGGGGGGCAACAAAAGGCTGTACATAAGGAATCCATGGGGGTGAGGGGGGCTATATCTAATTAATCCATAGGGGCTTAGGGGGGGGCTTTTAAAAATAACCATGAGTGGCTGTTTATTATGATAAACTAGGGAATATTTTAGGACAGAAGACAGTTCTAGTTTCTGAATTTTGAATGCAGCTACGTCAGTTGGCTACAAAGGGGCCCATTGAGGCTCTGCCGCCCAGGGGCCTACTGAAACCTGGAGCAGACCCTGCCCAGTGGTCTCCGAGCTGAAGAATGATGTCTCCCATACATTGCACATAGCATCACTTATCACAGAGAAAACTTTAAAGGAAATCTACCATCAAAATGATGATAAACCAGGGACACTTACTCATAGATCCAGGCACTGTGACTGTGGTAATCTTCTTATATTTGTCATCCATGGCCTCCTTCCTTCTAAAATCAACTTCAAAGCCCAGTAAACTGTGCAGAAGCACTTCCTCCTTGCTTCCACCGTACTACAGGAAGGAGGGGTGCTAAAGGAGTAGTCGAAGAATGAGACAGTGTAACAGCCTCTGAAGCTACAGCTTGGAGATCCTCCAATAATGCCCCCTAAGACCCTCTGGGCTCATTAGCATAATTTGAATGTTAATTTTAGAAGGCCAAAGTTCATGAATAACAAATATAAACAGATTACCACAGTCCCGGTGCCTAGATCGATGAGTAAGTGCCCCTGGTTTATCATGATGGATTCTGATGGTGGTTTTTCTGTTACAGTTTCTGTCATCATTCTGCTAGCTTGTTAGCCCTCTGAGCTCCCACAAGTCAAATCCATCTCTTAATTGTCAGATCACATGTCTGACAACAGAGTGGGGAGGATGTGTTGTCTGTTGCCATGGACAACCAGTTAAATTCTGATCCTGTAAGCCAAGTGCTCTATGTAGTCTGAATTTGCGACTCATCCAATTTTATTTTATTGTTAAAGGCTCTTTCCATATACAAATATTAGTAAAATCCAATACCCAACTTACAGAAGTCACTACAGGCAGTGACTGATCATGTGGTGTGAACTTTTTCCATTTGACAACCCATCTAAATGTGCTTCCTCTTCAGTTAAGGTAAAAGTTAATTTTTTCTACTAACATTTTCATCTTATGATGACGGTTGGGCAGCCAATCAGAACTCAGCTTACAAACTGTTGTGGGAAAACGAAAGCTAAGCTTTGATTGGTTGAAAGTACAGTTTTGCGATTGGTCAATTCTGATTGTATGAAGTTGTCCTGTCCAGTATTGGATTCCATGACTTACTTTATTGGGCCGTCTGAACAGAAGATTTCGGAACGACTCAACTCCGAAATTCCGTTCCCGATGAAGACTTTGATTCCATCAAACTCGGTGGCGCCCCGCTTACATTGTCCCCCGATGTCAGAGTAAACGGAGACCCTGTCACCCGCCTTCATCCCTGCAGTGTCCACAACAGAAAGCAGTCACTTTTGTATGAGAATTAAGTTCCACAAATGTATTAATTTTCCCATATATTTTAAGATCTAGTGCATTATTGCTGAACTCTAGAGGCCAAAAATATTGATGGGCTATAGAACAGCTGAGACTTTGTTACAATTATATCAGATCTACACTATATTTTGAGAGCTAAACAGGTGAGACTTCAGCTGCGCCAACACTGGGATAAACTCAGGGCAACTGCAACATGTTCACGGGAACCTGTCAGCAGGTATGATCAGGCAAAACTGCATGGAGATCTGTGTAACTGTACATGTGTGCATTGTTAGTTGCAGAGGAAAGGGGCTGTAGGCAGCTCAATGAAGCGAGGTGTGGGGACAACTGACCAGATACTGACTCCTACACCCCTTCATCCTCATAGATTGCAAGCTCTTGTGTCACCCCCTCATCCTCATAGACTGTAAGCTCCTATGAGCAGGGCCCTCATTCTTATTGTTTCATACAACTGTTTGTACTCTGTAATGTCTCATTTTATTTGTATGTGTCCCCTATGATCTGTAAAGTTACGGAACATGATTATTACTTGGGTACAATGACATTTGGGCAACTGAATATTTTCAGAAGATTTAGTTACTAGACTCCATTAGGCATAACACTCACATTTTGAGGCAGACAGAATCCCTGCTGAGTAGACATGGGCGCCTCTGAGGACAGCACTTCCACACTGCGCTCCTACAATTACTTGTATCGGATGTTGCTGCAGCGCTCTCCTAGAGATAACAGCTGAAATATGGGTAAAGGGGAAACAAAACCTGCGCCCAATAAAGAATGTACAATATACTGTACAAAAAGTGGTCACTGAATATTATAGGGTAAGTATGTAGAAAATAAAAAGGGCTACAGAGGGAGAATTATTTAAGACACCCCCAAATTTTGGTTCTACAGTACCTAGAAACATTCTTCTAGGGTCATATTAAAGATAAGAATCTCATCTTTCAAATCACATCTACAGAACTTTGGCTGTGTGTGACTTGCTGAAGAGAACTCCTGAGGGAGGGGGGGATGAGAGAGTTGAGAGAGACTTTGGCTTGTGTAACTTACTAAAGAGAATTCTTGAAGGAGGGGGAAATGAGGGAGTTGAGAGAGATGTTGGCTGTGACTCACTGCAAAGAATTCCTATGGGAGGGGGGAATGAGGGAGTTGAGAGAGACTTTGGCTGTGTGTAACTCACTGCAGAGAATTCCTGAAGGAGCGGAATAAGTAAGTTGAGAGAGAAATTGGCTGTGTGTGACTCACTTACTACCACCAGGATGAAGGATTGTAAACCAAGCACACTGACATACTGGTGTGTGCCCCCTCTGCCAGGATACACTTTTAGCTTTTTATGCCCTGTTTTTATTTTTTAAGAAAAAGCTTTTACAATTATGCAAATGAGCCTGAGGGGCTCCAGGCTGCATTAACACCTATGGAGTCTGGAGCCCCTCAGCCTCATTTGCATAATTTTTAAAGCCTTTTTTTTCTTAAAAACATGGGCAGAAGAAGCTTAGAAAGGAGTGGATGCTGTGGAGGAGATTTATGAATATAATTATATAACTTTGGGAACAGAATGTGAAAGTTTATAGACAACAATTTAGGGATGTTTGTACTGCTCTCGAATAGCTGTTTATAAAAATATGTTTATTTAAAGGGAATTAAATTTGCTGACACTTCCCCTTTAATCAGGTCATTTAAAGGGGTTAAATGGGGTCTGTAGGTCGAGGACAAGGAGGACATTGGTCCTAGTGAGGAAGTTGATGGATTAGCCCTTTAAATAGTGCAATGATGTTCTTGCTCCATTATCCTCCGGAACTTTGGTCACATCAATAATCAAACGACCGAACTACAGGACAACGAGCGGCGACGCGGATCACACATAGAACTGACCTGGGCCCAATAACTGGGATTAGTAGGAGGTCATTAAGCTGCGGATGACGATGAATTGGGATGACGACATCGGGGAACTGCTGTAGAGAAATATCACAAGTAACATTATCATCATGCAAAAGTAATGGACTGTGTGCACAAGAAATGTGTTCTACATTGTTAAAGGAAACTAACTGGGAAAATCCCTCATGATAAATCAGGGACACTATCCGTACTATAGCTTCACAGGCTGTTACACTGTCTCCCCCATCCCCCTCAGCTCTTCATCCCTCCCACTGCTGGCCATAATTTTACACCGTGGGAGGGTGGAAGTGACGTTGCACAGTGTACAGCTATAGCATGGAGGGTCTCTATTAACACCCGAGGAGCACGTTAGACTCATTAGCATAATTTAAAATTAAAAGTTGATTGTAGAAAGGAGGAGGATATGGGTAACAAATATAAGTAGATTACCACCGTCACGGTGCCTGGATCTATGAGTAATGTCCCTGGTTTATCAGGATGGATTTCATGGTAGATTTCTTTAAGGGTTGGTCCAGACTACACATTCAGATTACTGTATCCCCTGTTCCGGTTCTATGTCAGACTCTCATTTGACCAAAAGTTGGTGAATGGGGACAAGTTCCTATGATGTCTTCTGTACGCTGCACACAGGAAGTCACTGAGATTCTGCTCCATAACTCAGATAGATGGATAGATAGATAGATAGATATGTGATAGATAGATAGATAGATAGATAGATAGATAGGAGATAGATAGATAGATAGATAGATAGATAGATAGATATGTGATAGATAGATATGAGATAGATAGATAGATAGATATGTGATAGATAGATAGGAGATAGATAGATAGATATGAGATAGATAGATAGATAGATAGATAGATAGATAGATAGATAGATATGTGATAGATAGATAGATAGATAGATAGATAGATAGATAGATAGATAGATAGGAGATAGATAGATAGATAGATAGATAGATAGATATGTGATAGATAGATATGAGATAGATAGATAGATAGATATGTGATAGATAGATAGGAGATAGATAGATAGATATGAGATAGATAGATAGATATGTGATAGATAGATATGAGATAGATAGATAGATAGATAGATAGATATGTGATAGATAGATAGGAGATAGATAGATAGATATGAGATAGATAGATAGATAGATAGATAGATAGATAGATAGATATATATGAGATAGATAGATATTACATGTATATATTACGCTGCTCCTTTAAGTTCTCAATAACCTGGAGACAGTCGTCTTGTAGTCTGAGCCCCTCCCTGAGTAAACTCCCCAGCACAGGACAGTCCCTGACTACAGGTACTAGAGGGACTGATGGGAGGGAGCGGTCAGGTTTCAGGTTTCTCAAGATTTAACCCTTCAGTTTGACCTAGAAAACAGACACTGAATGTAATTCTGCATGGGGGGTGACAGCGCAGCGCGGCTCATGTCTCCGGAGCAGCTCAATCCTCTGCACTAACAAGTCTTCTCTAATTGATGGGGGCAAGTAAAAAGGCCAATGTTATAACTTACAGAGGAGCCGCGCCTGTCCGTACGGAGACAGGGGCCGCCACAAGCCCCTCCGTACGGAGACAGGGGCCGCCACAAGCCCCTCCGTACAGAGACAGGGGCCGCCACAAGCCCCTCCGTACAGAGACACGGGCCGCCACAAGCCCCTCCGTACGGAGACAGGGGCCGCCACCAGCCCCTCCGTACGGAGGCACGGGCCGCCACAAGCCCCTCCGTACGGAGACAGGGGCCGCCACAAGCCCCTCCGTACAGAGACAGGGGCCGCCACAAGCCCCTCCGTACAGAGACAGGGGCCGCCACCAGCCCCTCCGTACAGAGGCACGGGCCGCCACAAGCCCCTCCGTACGGAGACAGGGGCCGCCACAAGCCCCTCCGTACAGAGACAGGGGCCGCCACCAGCCCCTCCGTACAGAGACACGGGCCGCCACCAGCCGCTCCGTACAGAGACACGGGCCGCCACCAGCCGCTCCGTACAGAGACACGGGCCGCCACAAGCCCCTCCGTACAGAGACACGGGCCGCCACAAGCCCCTCCGTACAGAGACACGGGCCGCCACAAGCCCCTCCGTACAGAGACACGGGCCGCCACAAGCCCCTCCGTACAGAGACACGGGCCGCCACAAGCCCCTCCGTACAGAGACACGGGCCGCCACAAGCCCCTCCGTACAGAGACACGGGCCGCCACCAGCCGCTCCATGCAGAGACACGGGCCGCCACCAGCCGCTCCGTACAGAGACACGGGCCGCCACCAGCCCCTCCGTACAGAGACACGGGCCGCCACAAGCCCCTCCGTACAGAGACACGGGCCGCCACAAGCCCCTCCGTACAGAGACACGGGCCGCCACAAGCCCCTCCGTACAGAGGCACGGGCCGCCACAAGCACCCTCCGTACAGAGACACGGGCCGCCACAAGCACCCTCCGTACAGAGACACGGGCCGCCACAAGCACCCTCCGTACAGAGACACGGGCCGCCACAAGCACCCTCCGTACAGAGACACGGGCCGCCACAAGCACCCTCCGTACAGAGACACGGGCCGCCACAAGCACCCTCCGTACAGAGACACGGGCCGCCACAAGCACCCTCCGTACAGAGACACGGGCCGCCACAAGCACCCTCCGTACAGAGACACGGGCCGCCACAAGCACCCTCCGTACAGAGACACGGGCCGCCACAAGCACCCTCCGTACAGAGACACGGGCCGCCACAAGCACCCTCCGTACAGAGACACGGGCCGCCACAAGCACCCTCCGTACAGAGACACGGGCCGCCACAAGCACCCTCCGTACAGAGACACGGGCCGCCACAAGCCCCTCCGTACAGAGGCACGGGCCGCCACAAGCACCCTCCGTACAGAGACACGGGCCGCCACAAGCACCCTCCGTACAGAGACACGGGCCGCCACAAGCACCCTCCGTACAGAGACACGGGCCGCCACAAGCACCCTCCGTACAGAGACACGGGCCGCCACAAGCACCCTCCGTACAGAGACACGGGCCGCCACAAGCACCCTCCGTACAGAGACACGGGCCGCCACAAGCACCCTCCGTACAGAGACACGGGCCGCCACAAGCACCCTCCGTACAGAGACACGGGCCGCCACAAGCACCCTCCGTACAGAGACACGGGCCGCCACAAGCACCCTCCGTACAGAGACACGGGCCGCCACAAGCACCCTCCGTACAGAGACACGGGCCGCCACAAGCACCCTCCGTACAGAGACACGGGCCGCCACTAGCCCCTCAGTACAGAGACACGGGCCGCCACTAGCCCCTCAGTACAGAGACACGGGCCGCCACTAGCCCCTCAGTACAGAGACACGGGCCGCCACAAGCCCCTCCGTACAGAGACACGGGCCGCCACCAGCCGCTCCGTACAGAGACACGGGCCGCCACCAGCCGCTCCGTACAGAGACACGGGCCGCCACCAGCCGCTCCGTACAGAGACACGGGCCGCCACCAGCCCCTCCGTACAGAGACACGGGCCGCCACTAGCCCCTCAGTACAGAGACACGGGCCGCCACTAGCCCCTCCGTACAGAGACACGGGCCGCCACTAGCCCCTCCGTACAGAGACACGGGCCGCCACTAGCCCCTCAGTACAGAGACACGGGCCGCCACTAGCCCCTCCGTACAGAGACACGGGCCGCCACTAGCCCCTCCGTACAGAGACACGGGCCGCCACTAGCCCCTCCGTACAGAGACACGGGCCGCCACTAGCCCCTCAGTACAGAGACACGGGCCGCCACTAGCCCCTCAGTACAGAGACACGGGCCGCCACTAGCCCCTCAGTACAGAGACACGGGCCGCCACTAGCCCCTCAGTACAGAGACACGGGCCGCCACTAGCCCCTCAGTACAGAGACACGGGCCGCCACTAGCCCCTCAGTACAGAGACACGGGCCGCCACTAGCCCCTCAGTACAGAGACACGGGCCGCCACTAGCCCCTCAGTACAGAGACACGGGCCGCCACTAGCCCCTCCGTACAGAGACACGGGCCGCCACAAGCACCTCAGTACAGAGACACGGGCCGCCACTAGCCCCTCAGTACAGAGACACGGGCCGCCACTAGCCCCTCAGTACAGAGACACGGGCCGCCACAAGCCCCTCAGTACAGAGACACGGGCCGCCACTAGCCTATCTGTTCCAAAATCACTGAGATATTGGAAGGGTTTTCTTTATAAACCCAGTATGAATACATTTTTTTTTCAGTTTGAAGAAAATATTTTGAGATCCACTTTCAGTAAATAATTGTATGTGTAATGAAAAGTTATAAAATGTTCCAATATACTTTCTGTATGAATTCCTCAGAGTTTTCTAGATCTCTGCTTGCTGTCATTCTATAGGAAGCTTCATTGCTTTTATTGCACAGCTCATTATATCCCTGGTCATGTGATGTCACACAGGTGCACGGCTCATTATATCCCTGGTCATGTGATGTCACACAGGTGCACGGCTCATTATATCCCTGGTCATGTGATGTCACACAGGTGCACGGCTCATTATATCCCTGGTCATGTGATGTCACACAGGTGCACGGCTCATTATATCCCTGGTCATGTGATATGATGTCACACAGGTGCATGGCTCATTAAATTCCTGCTCATGAAGCTTCCTATACAATGACAGCAAGCAGACATATAGAAAAGTGGGAGGAATTGATGCACAATTGTAAATTGCAGAACATTTCATTACACAAACAATATAATTATTTGCTGAAAGTGGACAAATCCTTCAAATCCTTAGTACAACTCCTTTACTATTAGCCACAACAACACAAACTGCTGCAGTCCTGGAAGTCAAAGAAGGTCCAACAAGCTACCAGGTGGGTGACCAATAGAAGAAAACCGCTGTACAGACAGTCCCCGGGTTACGTACAAGAAAGGTTCTTTAGGTTTGTTTGTATGTAAGTCGGAACTATATACTTTATTATTGTAATCCCAGCCAACATTTTTTCGGTCTCTGTGACAATTGGATTTTAAAAGTGCTGGGTTGTCATAAGAACCGGGATTCACAATAAAGCTTCATTACAGACACCTGTGATAACTGTTACAGCTGATTATTGTAGCCTAGGACTAAAGTACAGTAATTACCAACATCCAGAGGTCCGTTTGTAACTAGGGGTCGTCGGTAAGTTGGGTGTTCTTAAATAGAGGACCGCCTGTATAACATAGATGTCTGACCTTGTGTATTTCGTAACCAAGAAGCCGCATGACATTCTCTACGGTCGTCTGTTTCGTATTTACACGGACGGTGGTAAAAGACGGAGGGTGGGATAGATGATCCTGCAGACGCACAAACCTTCTCTCTGCTTCCTCTGCCCCCAATGCGGCCACAAGCTGCAAAACAGCAAAAACATTCGGGGGATTAAAGGAATTTCCACCATATCAGTAGTTCTCATTATCACGAGTAAGGACCTTAGTGTCCGAAATACGGAAGTGGGAGGCGGTCATTCCCCCCCCCCCCCTGTGGCATGGATTATATCTTGTTTTTAATATACTGTTTGGAATAAATTATGGATTTTCTTTATTTTGGAGACCTACCTGATAAACCAGATTAGTTCCTCCTTTAGGACTTCTACTCAAGAGGTTCTGATAAGGACTGGGTGAGCTGGAGGGTCTTCTACAGTTGTTATTCTTATGTATACGGCATTCATGCCCATTAGGCTTAGTCATGGGGTAAGGCATTAAATGCCGTGTGCACCTTTGCCAACTTTATTTCTACTCTGCCTATTGTATTAATATAGAGACTCAAATTATTTTACCAATAGGGATGTATAAAAATGTCCTACCCTTTATGCCAGGCAGCTTGTACAAACTTCAGTTATAAGCTCCAGCAAGTTCTGCTGCTCCCATCCACTTTCCGTCCTATCTCACAACAAACAGCTCAGAGTGATAGAGCTCAATCCAGCCGATTCTCTCCCTCAGCCACGCCCCTTCTCACAGCAGAAAGCTCAGTTTGACAGAGTATTTCATGCCATTCCCCTCCCACAGCAGACAGAACAAACCGATACAGCAATTCCTGCTGCTCTGCTCCCTCAGTAATGCCCCCTTCACTCCAATCTTACAGCAGACAACTTAGGCTGCACACATGGCATTTTGAACCCGTTTTTTGGGCCATTTTTAAGCAGTCTGTAAAAAAAACGCATGTGTTTTTTGAAAACGCATCAGCTTTTGAACCGTTTTAATTAAGATAATTGGTAGAACCGGTCAAAAAACGGATGCGTTTTTTAACGGACTGCATAAAACGGCCCAAAAACGGGTTCAAAACGCCACGTGTGCCGCCAGCCTTAGTCTGATACAGCTCAGTCCTGTTGCTTCTCCACCTCGGTTTACGCCTCCTCTACCTCAGTTAACCAGCTCTCTCATCAGACAGCTCAGTCTGATAAGGCAAGTGCTGCTACACCCCACCTCAGCAATGGCCCATGTATTCCAATCATTAAGTAGATAGATTAGTCTGAGGCATCTAAATCCTGCTGTTAGGCCTTCTCCCTTAGCCCCTTAGTGCGCCCGATATCCTGCATGTGTCGCTTCCCCGCTCAGGTCCACTGGAGTTCACCTTCTCCCTCCTGGTGCATGTAAGTGCTTGGGTTGCGGCACAATTTGAAAGTTAAATCCTGCGCTCAGTCCGAATCAGTTGGATCATCCGATGACCCGACCCCCCCCCCCCCGTTTTGTGTAGCATGAAAGCCAGCGCAGCTAAGACACAATCCGATCGCATGTGACACAATCCCCTGTTACAAATACCTGTCACAGCGGTGCAAAACCCGGAAAATACGACGAAAGTGTGGCCGCGGACCCTTAGTAAATAAGCCCCATTGTCTCACAGCAGGCAACTCATTATGACAGATCATGTCCCGTTGCTCCCAACTGATAGTTCCACTTTACAGAAGACAGTTCAGTCCAAACATTAAGCTCTTCAGCTTCCTTCCCTCAACATGCCCCTTCTGTGTGCAACACTCACTCCTCAGTCTTTCCTCTCCCACGTGTAGCAGTGTAAGTAGATAAAGATCTTATGATATATCTGTCTCAGTCTCTGTACAACACAGGGAAGAAGACTTGCAGATATGTAGTGTGAATGGAGCAGCACAACAAGCTTATTCCTGTGTCATTAGGAAAGATGGCAGAGAACATGTGACCAGTGCCAGGGATTGTCCCACAAGCAAAACTCTGAATGAAGAAGAAGCTGCGATATAAGATTATTTATGAATGTAAGACAAGGAGAGGACGCTGCAAAAACAGGTAAGTGCCTCTAATTCTACTACAGGAACCGGGAAGGTGTACATTTTCATTCACAGGAAGCTCACCTCATGGTTGTGAAAGACATGACGAAGATAATCCTCCACTTCCTTTCTCAGGCGTATCTTCGGGAAGAACGACATTTCACGGTCGAGATGGATTTACCTTCTGAAAGCCAACTGGAATAAAAGAGGACACAACCCTCAGTCACAAAGAACAGCTCCTCCTGCTCTATAAGAAGCTGCCTGCAGATTGTACATAGTGTCCTGTATGCAGGCTGCATGTTATAGAGCAGGAGGAGCTGAGCAGATTGTACATAGTGTCCTGTATGCAGGCTGCATGTTATAGAGCAGGAGGAGCTGAGCAGATTGTACATAGTGTCCTATCTGCAGGCAGCATGGTATAGAGCAGGAGGAGCTGAGCAGATTGTACATAGTGTCCTATCTGCAGGCAGCATGTTATAGAGCAGGAGGAGCTGAGCAGATTATACATAGGGGTAGATTTACTTACCTGGTCCATTCGCGATCCAGCGGGTCTTCCGGCGATTCACTAAGGTAGTTCCCCCGATGCCCACTAGATGTTGCTGCTGCGCTGAAGTTCCTCGTAATGCACTGAACTTCACCAAACCCAGCAGGGTGCAGGTAAGCGCGTGTCAAGCGACACTTTTTATTCTTTTAAAATGTGGTGGTTTTTCCGAATCCATCGGGTTTTCATAAGGCCACGCCCCCCCCAATTTCCGTGCACGCCGGCGCCGATGAGCCACAATCCAATCGCGTGCGCCAAAACACGGGGCAATTCTGGGAAAGTCAGCGCAAAACGGAAAAATTTGTGCAACCCGCTGGAAAAACGCGATTCGGGCCCTTAGTAAATGACCCCCATAGTGTACTATCTGTAGGAAAACATGTTATAGAGCAGGAGGAGCTGAGCAGATTGTACATAGTGTCCTATCTGCAAGCAGCATGTTATAGAGCAGGAGGAGCTGAGCACGTTGTACATAGTGTCCTATCTGCAGGCAGCATGTTATAGAGCAGGAGGAGCTGAGCACGTTGTACATAGCGTCCTATCTGCAGGCAGCATGTTATAGAGCAGGAGTATTGGGGTACCGCACATGTTGTCATGTGACAAATGAACACATAAATCCACCTGTGTCCATGGTAACTGTCACCCCTATTTCCCATATTTATAAGGATAAGATGAGAGCAGTACCCTGGTGCCGTGGAACTACGATTCAAAGCATGACAGAATGAATAGAATAGCTGGGGTACATGTTATTTGCAGTTCTGTGGTGAGAAGCAGCTACATGCCTTGTATATAGATATATGTATTATACCTGGGTAAGGAATCTTCTGACCCTCCTCTGATCCTATATTTTGTAAGAAAAATTTGTCTTCATCTCACTACACATGGTAAGCTAGCGGCGGCGGCCATTTTTATGAAGACCAGGCTGTCTTTCCCAGCGCTAGGAAGTAGAAACAGTCAGTAAGAGGCAGAAATCTATTATATTGCAAAGAGGCAAAGACACATCTATTACCGCATTCACGAAATGAACTTCTGACGGATTAACCTTTCTGCTCTTGCGTTTAGATTCTATATTAGAAGCCACGGCAGCCATCTTTGTTGTGGGCACCGCCCGCCTTCCCATGGGCCTCCTATAGCATGCCGGGAGTCGTATATCAGAGAGAACTATAGAGCGGCGAATCACTGACCAGCTTGTATCGGATAGAAGTTCTGTTATGCATTCTCTGATTGGCTGAAAGTGACGGCGGGTGTAGATCGATTGATCCAATGACATTAGGTGATAAAAGTAGGCGGGGTTAGTTTCAGAACGTCTTGACGTCAGCCGCGATACGTGTTGTGGCGTCCGCAGCTGTGGAGGGTTGGAGCCAGCTGTTGAGCGGAGTGTGTGGGAGCAGAGTCTCGCAGTCTCCGGGGTGACGGGGCGGATGGAGACCGGGGAGTGACCCGTAGGGAGAGCGCGTAGCGGCCGCGGAGCCTCCTCTCTCATCATGGGCCTCATCTTCGCCAAACTGTGGAACTTCTTCTGCAACCAAGGCAAGTGCCTGCGCGCTGCGAACAAAGAGCCGGCGCCTGCGTCTCCCTGCTCCCTCCCTGGTGCCTGCTGCAGCTCCCTGCTCCCTCCCTGGTGCCTGCTGCAGCTCCCTGCTCCCTCCCTGGTGCCTGCTGCAGCTCCCTGCTCCCTCCCTGGTGCCTGCTGCAGCTCCCTGCTCCCTCCCTGGTGCCTGCTGCAGCTCCCTGCTCCCTCCCTGGTGCCTGCTGCAGCTCCCTGCTCCCTCCCTGGTGCCTGCTGCAGCTCCCTGCTCCCTCCCTGGTGCCTGCTGCAGCTCCCTGCTCCCTCCCTGGTGCCTGCTGCAGCTCCCTGCTCCCTCCCTGGTACATCCACCAGGAGATTAGATGTGTAGTGGGTGCTGTCCTTGTCTCCACCACTCCCCAGTAGGCTCTAATAAGATGGAGGTTTTTCCTCTTTCCACTGTCTGCTCCTGGGGATCCCATGCTGGGCCCCATGTATTCCTGATATTAAAGGGGTCCTCTAACTCCTAGTTAGATTTACAACTACCAATCAGTCTTGAAAAGGGTTCACAAGAGAGGTATGTAGACACCTGCCTGCCCCGGGGCATCACATTACAGGACATCTTGTATTAAAGGGGTCCTCCAACTTCTTGTTATACACATAAACCCCAAACAGACAGCGTTGAATAAAAGGATCTAGTACCTTCCTGCCCCTCCCCCCTTACTGCCTGGTCCAATGGTATTACACTGATGTGTTTGGTCCTGATGCTAAAGGAGTACTCAACCCCCTAGCTATAACTACAACCCCCACCGGACTCCAAATAACTGGATGCATCCCCCCCTGCTACAATTGACCTGTCATGTGGTGATGGTAACTGTGAGGGTGGGATCCCAATTGTAAGATCCTTCCCCTCCTTACCGAGCACTACAATATGGGGGGAGGTGTGACTATAGGTCAGGGGGTCTCTATGGCTGATGGTGGTAGTGGGTGCTGTACTTGTCTCCTCCAGTGTTGCAGACATTGAAATTAACTTGTGTATCACACAGGTCCGGTGATAACTGATAATGGGGAGAGGGGGGGGGGCTCAGGACCCCTATGTTAGAATTGTTGAGAGCTCCTCCTCTAGGCACCTTACATCGCCGTCACCTCTTGGGATCCCTGTCATGTGGCCTGCACCTGTGATACGACTTCTCCCACATATAGGGGGGGGGGGTTCATTCAATACATTGACCTTCAGATTATTGTTATCCTCCTGCATTGTCTCCCCGGTGGGATCAGGCAGTGGCGGTGTTACATGTATGTGGTGCAGTCCTGTGTCACACGTGAGACGTGTCAGGTTTCAGTCTTGTTTTACTTGATGTAATTCTATATGTTACATCACTGATGTATGTTATGTACGCGGCCAGGAGACAGATATGTATACCTTGCTAATCTCCTAGCCCCCTCAGGTAGGGGATGAAATGTAATTTTTAATTCCCCTCTTTTTATGTGAAAAAACAGTTTACCTAAAGAAAAAAAAAATCTGGAGTCATTTTAATGACTAATAATAATAATAATCTTTATATAGCGCCATCAAATTCCGTAGCGCTTTACAAATCTCATCACCTGTAAAAAATGAGGGGAGAAAGTTTAATGAATGCAGAGATTTCCCAAACCGTCTGTAGCACCCAGAAACATGACACTGTTGTCATATTAAAGATAAGAATCTCATCTTTCAGATTGCATCAGGTTTCCAGAAACTGTGATACAGGAAGCTACAACATGGCACAAAACACAAATTTATGAAAATCCCAATGTCACAGGGACAAAAGCAATTTGTGTGGTGCTGGTGCTTTGTGTCATGTAGTTGTAAAACACTGGGTACAAATTGTACCCAGTGTTTTACAACTACATGGCACAAAGCACCAGCACCACACGCATTGTACCCAATGTTATCCATCTACATGGCACAAAGCACCAGCACCACACACATTGTTTGTGCCAAGTAGTTGTATAACACTGGGTGCAGCGTGTGGTGCTGGTGCTTTGTGCCATGTAGATGGATAACATTGGGTACAATGCGTGTGGTGCTGGTGCTTTGTGCCATGTAGTTGTAAAACACTGGGTACAATGTGTGTGGTGCTGGTGCTTTGTGCCATGTAGATGGATAACATTGGGTACAATGCGTGTGGTGCTGGTGCTTTGTGCCAAGTAGTTGTATAACACTGGGTGCAGCGTGTGGTGCTGGTGCTTTGTGCCATGTAGATGGATAACATTGGGTACAATGCGTGTGGTGCTGGTGCTTTGTGCCATGTAGTTGTAAAACACTGGGTACAATGTGTGTGGTGCTGGTGCTTTGTGCCATGTAGATGGATAACATTGGGTACAATGCGTGTGGTGCTGGTGCTTTGTGCCATGTAGTTGTAAAACACTGGGTACAATGTGTGTGGTGCTGGTGCTTTGTGCCATGTAGATGGATAACATTGGGTACAATGCGTGTGGTGCTGGTGCTTTGTGCCATGTAGATGGATAACACTGGGTGTGGTGCTTTGTGCTGGGTGTAGGATGTGATGGGTGTTTTTGTTGACATGAGAAGTCGCCCGTACAGTTTGCACAACTACTCATAGATAAAACCAGAATTGGATCTGGGCCTGGAAACTCTTGGTGCCGTGACCTCGCGCCCGGACATGGCGCCTCCTATGACTTGGGCTGGAAGACACAACACTGCATTCCCCAGCAGCAATGATCAGTCTACATGATCCTTCATCTCTCTGCTCCTTAGAGGACCTGTCACCTATAAAATCTGCTCCTAGTGCCATTTTTATAGATGACTGGTCCACTTAAAAGGGGATATACCAGCAGGATTGACTACTTGTACGGCAGACAGTGTAGGGTATTGTCCCTGGAGGTCTGCGTAACCATACCTTTTGTGGAGCCTCAGGACTATGATACTGGACTGCTGTTCCAGGTTATATCTTGTCTAAGTGCACTTGAGATGTGTCCTCACACTGCTGTGCTCTTAACTCTCTGCAGACAATTCTGGAGATCTGTGTAACCATAACTCTCTATGTTGGGACCAGCAGTACTGAACAAGGATTTGAGCTTTCCAAAGTGTATTTGGTATGTGTCCTCACACTGCTGTGACCTCATCTCTCTGGAGATCTGTATAATCATACCTTTTGTGGAGGGGCAGGACTGTGATAAATGGACTTGTATTCCATAGTTGTGTTTTGTCCAAGTGCACGGTTTCCTCACACTGCTGTGCTCTTGGCGCTCTGCAAACCCTGTTGTATATTGTCCCTGGAGGTGTGTCTAATATGTATGGCATTAGTAGCAGCAGAATTGTGGTAAATTGGAGGCACATAGTTGTAACTTCCAAGTGCATTGGGGGGGGGGGTTGTCCTCACACTGATGTGCTCTTAGCTCTGGTCAGTGAGCGGAGAGTAAAATGTTTCTAGTATAATATTATAGCAGTTTCTCAGAGTTGAGATGAGAGATTGGGGCCTTGTAAACCTCTTCCCCCACCTGTTGATGGCTTCTCTGGTGCAATGCTTCTCCGCTGCAGTACCACACAAGGCCTGTGGACAGGGGTGGCGCTATTTACCAGCCATGTTTTGTAATCCTTCTACTGTAGCTATACATTGTATATGTAATTGTTGTACAATGGCGTCTGTGATCCGGGTTTACGCCTACAGCGGTGGCTCGGGGCTCCAGGTGACGCGGAGGATTATTTTGTGGTTTAGATGTTATCTTTATGTCACGGAGCTTACTGTAGGTCATGTGATCAGGAGATTAGGGGAGGGCGGCGCCTATGTAAACAAGTCCCATACGATGGTATTAAAGGGATGATGCCTCGGGCTGACCCTTTGTGTTGTCATCAGGTGACCCATTTATTACTGGGTTTTAATTCTTATGTTTTTAGAACTTTTGTAATTCCCCTTGGTAACCATTATCCCCCACAGTCTGATAGTGTTGGGTCATTGCTGACCGTATCAGGAACCCCCCACCTCTTGACACCCACATTTTCAGGAGGGATAACAGAGGTTTCCATAACAGACTTCATCACAAAGATGCTCCAGAATTGTTCTGTTATGGGGAGTCCAGGTGCAGACGTGACCGGAGGCCGGACAGGTCCTCTTTGTGTTTTTGGATTATACTTTCTCCTGATTGGTTCCTTTCCTCATTGCAGAGCACAAGGTGATCATCGTGGGCCTGGACAATGCGGGGAAGACGACGATTCTCTACCAGTTGTGAGTATTAGTTACTACACCTCCTACACGGGAACCTATGCCAGCTCTTTGATAGCCGTTATGTTCATCCTGCGCCTCCTGGTTCATCGGCTGTTTGAAGAGATGGCAGCATTCAGCAGTACTGTTACAGCGCCATGTATTCCATAGTGGCCATTCTGTGTATTGAAGGCTGAGGAATGTGATGATGTCCAGTCACCAGGAGAAGCGGATTATTGAGGGTGACGTATGTGACTTGTGACCCATCTGATATTGATCACGTATCCTAGGTTGATTTAAAAAACAAAAAAAATCCTTTTAAGTGGACGTCATGTGACTGCAGCCTTCAATCTGTTCACGGTTGATACTTTATGTGCAGCCTGAATAGAATTGGGCTAAAAACGTACAGCACGCGGCGGGCTTTCATGGTCCTTGGCTTCTGCCCCTAAAGGGAACCTGTGATGCCCCAATAAAATACCAGCACCCAGTTCGGGTATGAGATGTTTTTTTTCTAGAATTCCCTCTGTTATGTGAAATTTCACCAGTTTACCTATAAAGAAAATCTCCCACAAAGTCGGGCGAATATACACGAGATGAGTCAAGTATAGAGGTGACCTATAACCCCGCACAGTGTGGCATGAACACAGGTAACCTATATAACCAATATTATTTTATTTTTTTTATGTGGGGTCACTATGGGGGAGTCTATTAGTTGTGGCAGGTTGAGACCCCTGCACTCCTCATTGCAGCAGCCTCTGGCAGAGAGAATGGAGCTCCTTCCTACGTGTAGTGGCCAAGCTGAGTTACTGCATATCACTTCCCATTTAATTGAGCAGCAGTTCCTGGGATCAGTCCCTACTCGGGCTTCTCGTTTTCTGGTGCTGTCATTTTATTGATCACGGGGGATTCACACCAAAATGATGTTGATGCGCAATCCTATGTACCCTTAATGGGCGGCGGATGTCAACTCTCAAGTCATAACAAGCTCATCAGTGGGGATCCCCACCAAACCTAATTACGTGGTCCAGCAGGAAGAGCATTCAGTTGTATGGGAATGAGTGAAATGCCACTTGTTCTACTCATTAGTGAGAGACCACCATTCTAAGGATTGCCGGGGGTCACGTTCTAGCCGGGTAAAATCTGGTGACATGATAGACTTTATATTTCGTAATCGATGATTTTAATTTTTTTTTTTCGTTTTAAGTTTAATGAATGAAGTGGTTCACACGTCGCCGACCATCGGAAGTAACGTGGAGGAGATTGTGGTGAAGAATACGCACTTCTTGATGTGGGACATTGGTGGTCAGGAATCCCTGCGATCCTCATGGAACACGTACTACTCCAACACAGAGGTAAGTGGCTCTGGCACCGTGGTGTCCACCCTCCAGTCACTTACCTGCAGGCTGCAGCCACTGACCTGGGTTAGGTGTGACGCCCATGTGTAAGCCTAGCCTCTGTGTACCAGGAGCTCATTAATCCTAGGATATTGCTGTAGTGGAAAGTTCAGGCCCTCAGGAGGCGCCGTAACCTAGGCCATAGGGGAAGATTTCTACTGCTTTGCAATGTCTTAAAGGGAACCCGTCAGCAGGTTCTATCCCATTACACTACCAGCCCCTTCAGGTCAGGGTATGATATGTCCTTCCTAGAATTCCATCATCTATGTGAAATCTCTCTCCCGTCTACCTGTAATTTAAAAAAAAAAAAAATTGTAAATAATTTTTTTAGGACTGAAAAAAGGGAAAAGTCTCTTCCGATGACCCTTATGCCAGTGTTCTAGTAAAGATGAGAATTTCACAATTCTTTAAGTTACCGTAAATATAGATAAATGAAAACTAATTGGGCTCATGTCATTCATCCTCCTTTAGCCTGTACCAGGTGCAGCCACTATACAGTGCCTGGAGCTGTAATTTATGTCCCAACTGATGGACTTCTGGGGGTCCTGCAAATGCTTAGATATTTTTCAGACTATTGATGCCAGGTACTCGACCCCCACCTATCTTGTTGATTTAGCCTAGGGACCGGTGATCCGCTAAAGTCCTAAATACCCCTTTAAGTGTGTCCTCTTAAACTGTCACAGAATAAATGAAATCTACCATCACAATCCATCCTGATAAGCCAGGGACATTACTCATATATCCAGGCACCGGGACTGTGGGAATCTGCTTATATTTGTTATCCATAGCCTCCCTTCTTCTAAAATCAGCATTTAAAATTATGCTAATGAATTATCACACCGCTTCCTGGGGTTGTTGCACTCTGCAGGAGCATTTTCCTCTTCCACTTGCAGGCAGAGGGAGGGGGAGACAGTGTAACAGCCTGTGAAGCCAGATTACGCAGGGGCTCTGGTAACTGTTCCAGAGCCGTTCTGCCTCATTAGCATTATTTTTAAGTTGATTTTAAGAGGAAGATCAGGGAAAACAAGTATAAGACGATTACCACATAGATCACAGTGCCTGGATCCATAAGTAAGGCTGCGTTTTGGTTGAATTAACATTGCGTTTAAAACGCATCACAACGGCTGAGGGGAGGAGATTTTCCCTAATTGCAGAACTGTTAACATTTGCATTACCATCATGGTTTAAAGTGTGATTTTAGCACCTATGTTAACATTGTGCTCAGTGTAACACATTGTTTATATAAGGTTATGGTTTACATCACGTTACTGGTTGCGTTTTGGAAGCGCAAATGTCAACGGTGATGTATTTGGGCAAAACTTCTCTCCTCAGCTGTTGTAATGGAAATGTAATGTAAAACGTAACCGAAACGCAAGATGTGAACGCTGCCTAAGTGTCCCAGGTTTATCATGGTGGATTTTCAAAGATAAGTCATTGAATAATACCTGGTGCGGGGCCTGGAGGGAGGAGCAGGACCCGTTGTCATTGTATTCCTAGGACCTGGAGTCCTGTTCCTCCCTTCAGGCCCTGTAAAGGTATAATTCAATGACTCGGCTGTGACTGGCGAGGATCTCTGGTAATCAAGAATATTTCTTAATCTGAAACTACTAGAACCTCGTAGATGACGGCAGTGACTGCTATGACGCGAGGGGGTAGCCGTCCTCCCACCCCATAGTCTGACGCTCATGTCTTTAATCCGTAGAAGTTTCCGTCATGTGACCTGCGTACATTGTCAGGGATAATTGCAGTGATGTACTTTTTTTCGGCTAATCCTTCTGGAAGGCGTCAGCTGATTGTTGTGACAGAGGGGGCTTTGTAGTCCTAGGAGCCGGGGGATAGTGCGGCTCTTACATGATCTATAGGCATTGTGTATGTACATTGTGAGGGTCATGAGGGCATCGCCAGTAACGTGTCAGCACTGATGACTCTGTGCTGTGGTGGGATATCACTACATGTGCTAGGCCTCAGCACAACTAGGGGGGCCATGTGCAGCCGGAGCCCCACAGGTCACTTGTAGCCCAGTTATTGGTGGCAGCTGTTATATCGGATAAGAACCAATTGTATTATTTCTCCTCAGTTTATTATCCTGGTGGTCGACAGCACGGACCGGGAGAGGCTTTCCATCACAAAAGAGGAACTCTACAGGATGCTCGCTCATGAGGTAGGGGACACTAGGGTTCCCAGGTGTAGTGTCTGGTGAAAGATGGACTTGATGGTCTAGTGGCAGACTTGCTTATTGGTCCTGGTCCCATTCCTCCTGGATAAAAGTAGTGTGTTATGCACTACCGGAGATGGTCTACTATGCAGCGGCAGGACCCATGCTCCACCGGTCACTCTCTAATTTGGGGAAATGGAATCCCTGTTCTCATGATCAGCAGGGATCCTCAATGTGAGCATGTTCTCCCTTATCCTGTGAAAAAGGGGATATTATTATTTTTTTTTTTTCCACCTATTGGCACATATCCAGTAAAAGGGATTTTGGGTGATGTGGTTATGCACAGGGTCTAGTTATGAAGACTGACTACTGGGACATGCAGCACTGAAGCCTGGAGTGTATAGGGCCAAAGGAGTGGAGCGTACCTTTAACCATAGGGGAAAAAATTTCTCTGCCTTGGGTAGACTTTTTTGATATTATTGGACCCTTACAGTCCCCAAGTAGAATTTTTATGTGTGCCTTAACAAAACTATTTAAAGGACATCTACCACCAGGATGAAGGAATGTATGCAAATGAGCCTGAGGGGCTCCAGGCTCCATTAACACCTATGGAGCCCCTCATTTGCATACGATCCTTCATCCTGGTGGTAGATGCCCTTTTAAGTCTGCACTTATTTGCTTACAGCCTCCTCTGTGGCAAGTGGGAGGCTGGCCTTGGGGGCGTCGTGAGGGGCGGTGCAAACGTTTAGGCTTCTATTCTACTTTTGAGGCTGGCTGCATTACCAAGCACACAACATGGTGGAGAATTTTATTTTTATTTTGTCACGCAACCCATCGGGTGTTGGGGCAAGGGCCTTCAGGGTGGCCTTGAGCCATGACGTGATTTGGTCTGTGCTGAGAACCTTCTCCTTAATAAGCTTCAGAGAAGAACTGCGTAGTACTACAAAAGAAACCTGACACTGACTCTTGATACGCGAATCACTTGAATTGTTTCATAAAACAATCTAAACCTCCGTCACTTATCACAAAGCTGAAGGAACAGAGCGATTGCTGCAGACACCTAGAAATATTACATGGCGCCCCAGGGTGTAGGAGGCAATGAAATCCAAGCAGCCTGGTAACAGAAGTGAGGAAAAGCAATAAAACTCTGACAAGTTTTTAAAATTTTTTTACTCCTTTTGAAAAATCGTGCGTCTGAGTAAATACAGCGCTGATGGCAAATATTTGCTTTGCTTTTAGGATTTACGGAAGGCCGCGGTTCTTATCTTTGCAAACAAGCAGGATATGAAAGGGTGCATGACGGCCGCCGACATCTCCAAATACCTCACCCTCAGCTCCATAAAGGATCATCCGTGGCACATCCAGTCCTGCTGCGCGCTCTCAGGAGAGGGGTATGTATGGGGGGCTCAGAGGTCGCTGCATCTGCAACGTTTTTAGCACTGAAAATGTGGCCATCACAAACCTGCCTCCAAATTAGAGGTCAGGAAGTGATGGAGGACAATGCGGAGATGACTCTACTTTACTTTAGAGCCCGCTGTGAACTGTAAGAACTACTGGGAATCACTTTCAAGGTTTAGGAAAAAGTTAGAAGAATCTAAAGTTAGAAACTGATGTCCTCCAATAACAATAGGAAGGGGGCAACATGAGGAGGATAGAAAACTGAGTGAGAGACGACAAAGTGGAGGGTGTAAATGGAACTGGGCATAAAAAGTGGTGGACATTTTGGATCTGGGGACATAGAGAGAAATGGGTGTTAACAATCTATTGGGGGCGTGGCTAGAAAGAGGCGGGGCATATCTGAGTGAGATTGAAATAGAGATTCGTCATTTTGTTGGGGAAAAAAAAAAATTGAATTTTAAGAGTGGCCGAGTCTGTCTGCAAGATTTTAATCTGATCAGTGAAAGACCAACACCTAGAGCCCACTGCCCAGTACAGCCAATTCATGTGGGGTCCTACCATGCCCCCTCTTTGATTTATACATTTGTGTTTTTTATTTTTTTCAATTAACTTTTTTTTTTTTTTAACCCTTCCCATGCCTGCACAGGTTATATCAAGGCCTTGAGTGGATGACCTGCCGAACCGGAGTGAGATAACGTGATGCGGTTCCCTTCTGCGGACTGTCCCGTACCCCTTTTTACACTACGACATCTCCACGCTTAATTTATAAGAGAATCGGACCTGTCTCTGAGCCAGACTTGAATCAAGCGGCCCCCGACGTCAGGAATGTCTGACGGCCCCGCTAGGACTGTGCTACACAACCTCTGCCGGACAAGTTTCATAGCTATTACCATAGTCATTTGTACACCCGGAACTTTCATACACACTGCTGCTGGTTTTGTTTTTTTGGGGGGGAAAAATGGCCGCCGCAGTTTTTTTTTTTGTTTTTTTGTTTTACGGTTCTCCTACATTCTTCTCGTTGGCTGACGGGAGCTCTGCAGCCTCTAAAGGGGCTCAGTTGCCAAATTCTGAACTTTTTTTAAAGGGTCAATATTTTCTGATTTTGTGATGTTGCCTCATGCGCACAACAGTTAGGATTTTTTATTTATTTTTTTTTTTTTTTGCTTATTCTTGAAGCAGCCAATCCTTGAGGAAGATCCAGACTCTTGGGTTGAGGCTGTATGGCGAGATTCGGTCGCCTCGTATTCGTGGCAAAGCTGAGGCTGTAAGTTTCCTGATGGAGTCTTCTCACTACGGCGTCTTTTTGTAAGGTCATGTTCTTTCTTGCGCCACCTACAGGTGAGGATTTTTTTTTTTTCTTGATGGTGGCTATTTTCCATACTTTTTACCCAGGGAGCATTGCCTTATCAGTGGGTTCTCCCTAAGGACTGTCCGTACTACCAAGAAATCGCAACCCATGACCGACTATTACACAATATTATTACACTATTATTTTTTTTTACAAAATTTAGCATTTCTGATAAATTTCACTGCCAGCGGTTTTAGTTTCTGCCAATAGATATATTTCTCGGAATATCCAGAACGGGCTCCTACACACACAGGGGGCACCTTAATCTACAACCGAATTTACTCCTCGTGTTTCAAGCGTTGTAAAGAAAACTGGATTTTTAATGACATTTTTTTTCTTGTATACATTTTAGGTATTTTATTACTCTGTTATGTTGTCATGACGTGGGGCGGATAGGTCAGGTTATTCGGGGGGTCGCCTGCTTGTTATTTTGGGAATAAAGAGGCTTTTATGTAACTTTCAAGGCTCGATTTGACAGGATGTTCTCTATTACGAGGCGAAGCTATAACCTACGTGTTATAACCCGCCCTACAGTGTATATTATGTCTCTCGGGAACCAGCTTTGGCGTGGGAGTCCTAAGAAGCTGCTTCTTCTGAAGCTGCGAAGATTTTAGGTCAATTATGGGATTATTTTTAGGGTTTTTTTTAATGTAGATGTAAAATATTCAATATAGATCCCATATTCGGGGCTTTGTGTAAATTTTTATTCCGCTTATTAACCCTTATTGTGCACTCATCTGCTTATTTGTTAGTTTGGAGTTAGGCCAAGCACGTTTGTTCCATCGGACCCCCATAGTGCCTCAGGCCGGTTAGATCTACAAATTCTAACAGGTTATGGGGGTCATCGGACTGCAGGTCCTTGCCACGGGACACAAGAGATTCCTAGCTGGTTTGTTGAGTCGGTCCACAAATACCTCATTTGTGTAGATACCTTTCACTACCAGGGTGAACATAACCATCGAGCCAGTTCTCACACTCCGGATATTACGTAGACTTGTCGGGTGGTCCAGCAATGGGAACGTCCAAAAGTCTTATTGGAATTTATTGTGTTGTTCCTTTTGAGTTGATCGTCCACCTTGTACCATTTATGGAAAGGATTTTTCTGATGGAATTTTTTTTTTTATTAAAAGCCTTAGTTGGAGTCTCATTGGATCCATCCTTCTCTAGTTTTGGAAGATGGATCATTGTGAAGCTAAATCTACTCCCCTTTAATTTCAGTGTAGGGTTACCCTTGTTGGTGGGACAGGACATGTGTCACTGGTGTGAGGACTGCTCTCGTTTTGAGGAAGATAGAAAGACTATCTGGTTTTCAAACACGGAATAACACCTGGCCTATAATTTTGGACTCGGGCGGTTGTCTCCTACATGGGACGGAGGAACCCGTTGTCAAGTGGGTTAGACGATGGGACAACAGCAAGTACTTCACCCTAAAATACTGCACCAGGCAGGAGAAGGCAATGAATATTTCGGGAGAGGCCTCAAGTCCGGTACTAGGGCAGCATTTGAACAGAAGTTAGGCCCTCTCCCTGCTTTCGAAGCGGACATAAAATGGGCGGTGTCAGTGAGTGGGATTTCCTAAATGATGTAAAGGGTCCAACTTGAGCGGCCACCAAAGATCTAGTTAGTGTCAGAACCAGAGTAGTGGGTGTTGAAGAAGTGCTTTGGCTTTTCATCCCATTTTGAGCTTCATCAAAAAAAAAAAAAAATAGTTGTCAGACTAATCTTCAAAACCAATATCCTCCAGCCCCAACTAGATGAGAATGTGTGTGCTGCAGACTATCGCACATTGGATTCAAGATGCACCCCCAGTGGTGACTGCACGGGAAAGGGATTACCAGGGAGACCTCTTTAGAGATGATCACCTTCACAATGCAATTTAGCAATTTACAGCGATCTTCTGGTGTTGATAATGGTGGAACTTAATTTTGCTGTAAAATTTGGTTTGGATAAGATGGCGGTCTATGCAGCAAGGGGGGTTGTTTTAGATATTTCCTATATTTGGAATCCGCAGAAAGATGACGTAATTTGGCATCAAAATTACAAATGACCTTTGGATCTAAAACTTTCTATAATGCCTGGTGATTTAGAGGATTTTTCCATAATCGGTAATCATCTACCCATGGGTTACACTGTGTACAACAATGGCTGACCAGTATCACCAGAAGCGAAGGTCGTAGGGGGTCCTGCCTATGAGACCCCTGTAGGTAGAGGATAAATGTATTACGAGGAAACTCCTTGGAGAAAAGACTTGGCCTTTCTCGGACAGGTGACTGTATAACCTAATGGGAGCCTGGGCTGTCGGTCTGTCAGTAGAGACTGTGACGCTCTGAATCGTTGATGCCCTCCTGACCAGTTATTGTTACCCTACACCGAAATCCTCATTACAATGAGACCTCTGTCCTACAGGAGGCCCCAACTATGATGATGTGAGTCTGTTCTAATTTACTGGAGTAAACTCAAGTGGTGACCAAATTATGCTCCATATTTTACAGCCTAAAGGTCTACAGTTATATCTGGAATGATCCGCTCGATGAGAACCGGGTCATTCTGACTCACAGGCCCACCGATTATTTCAGCTAGTCCAAAATTATTTTAATATCTACTACCTTAACTCCATTTCCAAACAGTAACGTGTTGTGATACACTAGACGCACACAGAAATTGAGTGCCTTTCGCTATACGCGCCAATACTGGAACGCTCTACTTGTTTGCCTTACGGCTTGGATTGCGTGTGCAGGTTTTTGTGCAGTTTTGAAGCTGCAGCCTGTCGTGGATTGCGGACAACTTGGTTTTTCAGCCAAGCCAGAAGATGACCATGTCCAACACTCCATACGCTCTTCCAACTTACATGGGTTGTCCAAGACCGGAGTCCCCAAGAACCCTCACCATGGTGGTCGGCCTGGCAAGGTGGTGGCCATCTTGGTCACATGACTACCCAACTGGGTAAAATCTTAACCATGAAGACTTGGGGTTTTTTGGAGGAAACCTTTGGATATTGGCAAGAATATTATTGGGATGGTCACGGACAACCCATCCAGTCTGATAGAAACGTTTTAGCTTTTTGTCATTGTCGCCTCCTCCTACATTTTTAATAGATTTTCCAGAATTTTTTTTGTGCTTTAGTAGCTTTAATCAACAGAAGGTCAACCCTGCCATCGTAGTGTTTTTATTTAGTATGTATTATGTATGAGGTGCTTTATGTGTCGCCCTCTTCCTTTCAGACGAATTGGGCGCACTCACTGGTTTCTAGTCATTATAAAGATGAGGACGTAACCGTAAAGTATTGCGTCTTATATCAGGTGATGACGATGCGATCCTGTAGTTGTCTTTCAATAAATTTTTTTTTTTTTTTTAATTTCCAAATAAATATTTAATGAATTTTATCCTCTTTTGTATTTATTGTTCTTTTCCGCTTCGTCCCCCATGACGGCCCAACCTGGAGGATGCCCCTTGACCTCTGCAGGGACAGGAAGAAGAGAGGTTAAATGCTCCCCCCCTTGCATCCTCCCGCCAGTGTTCTTCCTGTCCCTGCCGAGGCAGGACAAGAGAGGTGCCCTCTCTCCTCCAGGGGGGGGGGGGACGAAGTAAAACTTACGGGTAGTCCTGGCTGGCTAAATCCCGGCGGGCTGGGGCGTTCGGTCGGCCTTGTGCCCTCCCTTTCGCCGCCCTTCCAGTCCGTTCGTCCTGGCCGCCGCTCCGCGATCCGTGTGTGAGCGCGCGGCGGCCGAAAAAACTACAATTCCCGGCGTCCTCGAGGTCCGATGACGACTTCCGGTCGCGACCGGAAGTGGCGGCTCACAGGACCGCAATGCATCCCTGGGAACGGGAGCACGGCGCAGGCAAAGTCTACAGGGGGATGGGCTCCCCATTAAGGTATTTAAGGTCACCTGGAGCAGGTAGTCACGCTGATCTCAGGTCTAAGATCTGTGTGTGACGCTGCGGTGCTAGTTTCCTGTGCTGTGTATTTCTGAATTTTCCTGTGCGCTTCCACGGCTTTTATGATGGCTGACGAGGCAGACCCTACCTTCCTGCATCCTCCGGTTTCTGTAAGTGGGATTTTGTGCAGGTTTGGGTTTTTTACTGTGTGTAAAATAGCGGGTCATTTATTATCCTCCGCTTGCCCTTTCAGGAGAAAGACCAAGGGTCTAAAACGAAAGGCAAGGAGGATAAAGGGGATAAGACGAGCAGGTCTGAAAAACCCGAGAAAAGCCGGCTTAGAAAGTGCAACATGTGTGCCCACTCTATGTCCGACTCATACAAAAAGCCGATTTGCAAGTCTTGCATCGACAATTTTATGAGAGAGGAAAAGACATCCTTCTTAGACGAATTAAAGGGGTTTATCGAGGAGAAAATAAGCTCTTCAGTGGCCGCTGCTACGTCCAGGCCTCCACCGTGTAAAAAACCTAGAGTGGAGCCGGATTCTTCTATATCTGAGGGGGGGGATGATTCTGAAGCTCCCTCATGCTCATACGTAGAAGATGATGATCCTACGGACTCACAAAAAACAGAAGATTCACGTCATCTGTTTCAGTTCGAGGAACTCGATGGTCTCTTAAAAGCAATTAGACAGACCTTGGAAATCGAGGAGATTCTTCCCCCTAGATCTAAGGAGGAGGAACTATTTGGGGGATTGAAGGCAAAACGCCAGAGGGTGTTTCCCCTGAATGACACGTTAAAGGAGCTGGTTTCTGAGGAGTGGCAAGAGCCAGAAAAAAGGGTTATCGTGTCCAAAAACTTTAAAAAGAGACTTGTTTTTGAGCCCGAGGAGTCTAAAGTATGGGACACTTGTCCAAAGATGGATGTGCAAGTTACCAAAATAGTAAAGAAGACTGACCTTCCTTTTGAGGACGCGGCCCAATTAAAGGACCCTATGGACAGGAAGTCTGACTCCCTGTTGAGAAAGGCCTGGGAGACCTCCATGCTCAGTCTGAAAACTAACTTGGCTTCCACCTCAGTCGCAAGGAACTTGCTGTACTGGCTGAATGAGTTGGAATCCCACATCAAGGAAGGGACTCCGAGATCAACAATCTTGGAGAACTTTCCTTTGCTGAAATCTGCTACAGCCTTCCTCGCAGATTCTGCTGCCGAGGGAATTCGTTTCGCTTCAAAGGAGGGAGCACTTACTAACTCTACCCGACGGGCGCTGTGGCTAAAACAGTGGAACGGGGACATCAGATCCAAGGCAAAACTGTGCAGTCTTCCCTTCTCAGGGGAGTTTGTGTTTGGCCCAGAGTTGGATGCTATACTTGAGAGAGCATCAGATAAGAAAAAGGGCTTTCCTGAGAGATCGATACCCAAGAAGCAGCCCTTTCGAGACTTCAAAAGGGATTCCTACAAGGATAAAGGGAAAAGGGGACGCTGGAGCTACCCGAAAGGAGGTAAAGGGAGAGGGTTTCTGTTCTCCACCCCAACAGACCCTAATAGAAACAAAAAACAATGATGCCATAGTAGGGGGAAGGTTGCTAAGATTCAGAGGAGAATGGACAAAGGTCACTTCAAATCCCTGGGTCTTAGATATATTACTGCATGGTTACAACATCGAATTCCTCAGACTTCCCCCTACGAAATATATGCCACCTTCACCTTCCATGTCACTTACATCCCACAGTTTAATATGGCAAGAAGTAACTTCTCTTTTGTCTTCTGGAGTGATTATACCTGTTCCACAGGATCAAGAGAAATCCGGTTTTTACTCTTCTCTTTTTTTGGTAAAGAAACCGAACGGCACAAACCGACTAATCATCAACCTGAGAGGTCTCAACGAGTTTATCGTCTACCGGAAATTCAGGATGGAGTCGGTAAGATCAGCCACACACATTATTCACCAAGATGCATTAATGTGCACTATAGACTTAAAGGATGCATATTATCACATCCCTATACACCATTTCTCACAAAGGTTTTTAAGGTTTTCTGTCTTGTCTCCAGAGGGTGCTACACTACACTTTCAATTCTGTGCACTCCCCTTTGGAATATCATCTGCACCAAGGACCTTTACAAAGGTGATGGCAGAGGTGGTGGCGTCTCTCAGACTACAGGACGTACTGATCGTCCCGTACCTAGACGACCTACTCATTGTTGGCCAAGACAGGGGGAGCTTACTCTTCTCCAGAGATCTCACCCTAGAAACCTTAAAAAGACTGGGATGGATAGTAAACTACCAGAAGTCAGAACTTTCCCCAGCTACTGTGAGGAAATTCCTGGGTGTAAACCTGAACTCAGTTTACCAAATGTCGTTCCTTCCACAGGACAAGGGAGACCACATCAAGGATCTGATAACAAGGTTCAGGAGAAAATCAGTGATCTCTATCAGAGAAGCTATGAAGATTCTGGGCTCTCTAACAGCCTGCATCTCCTCGGTAGCCTGGTGTCAGGCCCATTCCAGAATACTCCAGGGATGGATCTTAAGATCCTGGAACAGAAAACAGGAGGATCTGGACAGGAAAATCCCAATCCCACCTGCCGTCAAGGAGGACCTGCTATGGTGGTTGGAAGACGGAAATCTGAGGAAAGGGATCTTCTGGTCAAACAGCCCTTACATCCCAATCCAGACAGACGCGAGCCAGAGGGGCTGGGGGGCAGTGATGCCTCAGCAAATTTCCCAGGGTACCTGGACAGAGGAGATTACAAGAAGGTCCTCAAATTTCCGAGAGTTGCAAGCAGTATGGGAAGCACTCAGCGCGAACACTCCTCTTCTTGCCCACCAACACCTCCTAATTCTATCAGACAATACAACTACGGTCTCCTACATAAAAAGACAAGGAGGAACCAGGTCTCCTCTCCTGAGTACCCTAGCTCGGAAAATATTTTTGTGGGCAGAACAACACACTCTGTCAATATCCGCCACTCATCTAAAAGGCACGGAGAATTCAAGGGCGGACTTTCTAAGCAGAAGAAAGATCCTACCAAACGAGTGGAGCCTCAAGGAGGAGATCTTCCAGCGGCTAACATCTTTGTGGGGTTATCCTCTAGTGGACTTGTTCGCAACAAGGGAGAATACCAAATGCCTGCATTATTTTTCTCTGGAAAAAGGGGAGAACAGGGAACGGCTGGACGCCTTCTCTCACCCCTGGGACATTCCACTAGTCTACGCCTTCCCCCCAATTCCCCTGATCGCCAGGGTCCTGAGGAAAATATTTCAGGAAAATACCAGAGCCATCTTCATCTGCCCGAACTGGCCGAAGAAAAGCTGGTACCCACTCTTGAAGAAGATGTCACCAGAGAATCCAGTCATTCTTCCGCTATCAGAGGACCTACTACATCAGGGTCCAATCCATCATCCAAACCCAGGGAAATTACAGCTGTCTGCCTGGATCCTGAATCCAGCTTCTTAAGCTCTCAGGGACTCTCATCTGAAGTCATCAAGACCCTGAAGGCAAGTAGAAAACCAGTCACCTTTGCCATCTATCATAAGATATGGAAGAGGTTCTGTTCCTTCTGTAAGGACAGTCCACCTTCCCAAGCTAACCTTAATATTTTGCAGGTGCTTGAATTTCTTCAAAAGGGTTTGGAGTTGGGTTTGTCTACCAGCACCCTGAAGGTCCAGGTGTCGGCGCTTAGTGCCTTCTTCGACCAGCCTCTCATCGAACACAGGTGGGTCAAAAGATTTATTAAAGCTGCCTCTAGGTTAAAGCCTCAGACTGTTAAAAAATCATCAGCATGGGACTTAACTCTAGTTTTGAATGCCTTAATGAAGGAACCATTTGAACCTATTGATTCCTCCAGTGTTAAAAACCTGACACTTAAGACAGTTTTCCTGATAGCCATCACTTCTGCTAGAAGGTTAGGTGAACTTCAGGCTATATCGATTAGGGAACCCTACATGAAAATTCTAGATGATAGAATTGTGTTGATGTTGGATCCAAATTTTGTTCCCAAGGTGGTTTCCGACTTTCATAGGAATCAGGAGATTATCCTACCCTCCTTCTGTGAGAACCCTTCTTCGGCAAGAGAACGCGAATGGAGTTCTTTGGATGTAAGACGTTCTGTCCTAAAATACCTACAAATTACAGAGGCCTGGCGTATTGACTCTAACCTTTTCATCCAATTCCAGGGGAAAAATAAGGGGAGGAAGGCGTCGAAGGCGACTATTGCAAGATGGCTGAGACTGGCAATTGCCTCATGTTACGACCTACAGAAAAGCCCGATACCAGCAGGAATCCGAGCTCACTCGACCAGGGCTATGTCCACATCTTGGGCGGAAAGAAGAGGAGCGTCACTAGATCAGATTTGCAGAGCTGCAACGTGGTCTTCATCCACTACATTCTCCAAGCATTATAGGCTGGACTTGCACTTGTCAAAAGACCTATCTTTTGGACGCAAGGTGTTACAGGCTGTAATCCCTCCCTAAAAAAGCTTACTAATTTTGTAAGTCTCCAGGTTGGGCCGTCATGGGGGACGAAGCGGAAATTGTGAATTAGATTACTCACCGGTAATTCTATTTCCGTTAGTCCACCATGACGGCCTATATATTTTCCCTCCCAGCTGGATTTCTTCCTTTCTTTGTATTATTATTTCCAGATATTTTTCCTTTGTATGTGGAGCAAACATACTAAATAAATCTGGTTGTATCTTCCTCAGCATGGTTATTTTGTAATCACTGGCGGGAGGATGCAAGGGGGGGAGCATTTAACCTCTCTTCTTCCTGTCCCTGCAGAGGTCAAGGGGCATCCTCCAGGTTGGGCCGTCATGGTGGACTAACGGAAATAGAATTACCGGTGAGTAATCTAATTCACAATTTCTGGATCCTTTCCTCTAGGAAATCGTTAATTCCCAGGCAGTTGCACATTCTAGATCCTTCACAGTAATTGGGCAGTTTAGTTGAGCCTTAATAGGGAAGATGATGGGGGGGGGGGTACTTTCATATAAAAGATGAGATAAAAAAAACTTTTGTGCCATTGTTGTCGAAGCAAAAATTTGTCGGCCCCTTAGCCGTTACACTCAACACTAATCATTTCCCATCTGACCGATTGGGTGAAAAAAAGTTACATCTGTTTTGTTTTTGGAACTTTTTTTTTTTTTCCACCCAAACAGATGCAACTCTTTTTACTTTTCAAAAGTTATGGCTGTTGTAGATATTATTTATTTATTATTATTATTATTATTATTATTATATTTTTTTTTTTTTTTTTTTTCTGGGTTCACAGAACTTTTCGATTAACTTATCAACCCCACATCGGGGAATGGAATGCAATTCTGATGCTTTCCTATTTTTCATTTCTAGTTTATGGCTCAAGTGCGGTTCCGCTAACTTAAGTTTTCTGGTCAGTATGTTTGTAAAGATGGAAAGAATTTTTTACTTTTTATTTTTTCACATTTTGATAATATTTCTAAATACATTGTTTTATTAAATACGTTTAATACTATATACAGGCGGTCCCCTACTTATGAACACCCGACTTACAGACGACCCCTTGTTACAAACGGACCTCTGGATATTGGTAATTTATTGTGCTTTAGTCCTAGGCTACAATAAACATCTATAACAGTTATCACAGGCGTCTGTAATGAAGCTTTAGTGTTAATCCTGGTTCCTATGACAACCCAACATTTTTAAAATCCAATTGTCACAGAGACTAAAAAAGTTCTGACTGGGGTTACAATGATAAAATATACAGTTCCGACTTGCATACAAATTCAACGTAAGAACAAACCTACAGACCTTATCTTGTATGTAACCTGGGGACTGCCTGTACATCTATATAGTCATTTGAGTGTAGATTGGTGCTTGGTCTAATTCCTATTTTGAGAATTTACTCTTCTGCCTACACGTCTGCTGTGCTACACATTCACGTATTTATGTGTGACAATACTAAACTGTAAAAGATGAGCCCTAAATTAACCATATCCTGCAAAACGGTAGTATAACAGTATATGGGAACACGCCCCCTAGGGTTCTTGTATCCTTGGGGGGGGGGGGGGGAGGCGGGCTTTAAAAAAAAAAAAAAAAAATGTTGTGCAGTCCTCAGAACAGGAGCAATGAAAACAAAACACTGTACCCAAATACGAAAGTTATTGACCATTTTTTTTTTTTTTTTTTAGTTTGAATTAAAATATTAATTAAATAAAATCTTATATAAATTTGGTGCAACAGTGCCACACCTGACATGAGGTAATACAGGGTACTACAACTAAGATCCATTATTTTCTATAGTGCTGAGCTGCAGTACCATCACATACCATGGTCAGGTGTGGCGCTGTTATTTTCCACCTCCCCTTTGATTGGAATGAGAATCGGCAGCTAAATGGAGGTAAGTGATAAAAGGATCTACTAAAAAAATTCTTTTGACTCCATTATTATTATTTTTTTTTCTTTATAGAAAGATTAAAGTATTATGAAGACTCATCGGCCGAGCATGATTTGCGGATCATGATTTGTTAGTTGTAACCATTATACATTTGTTTATTAAAGCTTGAATGTAGTCATTGTCGCTGGCCGGTCACTCGGCTCTGAGTCTGGGGATAATGGCTCTCCCCAGTATAGAAGAGGCTGGAGATACATGCGCTATACCCCAAATATTAGCATCTTTTAGTTGGTATTGTCCCACTGACCATTCCCCAGACTCTATGTAGGCAGGAAGTGTGACATCATCTATAGTGATGTAATGATGGGTCAGTGTTATCTATATAGAGGTCATTGTACAGGGAGGGGGAGGAGATAAGCTGTGACATCATCTATTGTCAGTAGTGAGGTAATGATGGGTCAGTGTTATCTATATAGAGGTAATTGTACAGGGAGGTGGAGATAAGCTGTGACATCATCTATTGTCAGTAGTGATGTAATGATGGGTCAGTGTTATCTATATAGAGGTCATTGTACAGGAGGGGGAGGAGATAAGCTGTGACATCATCTATTGTCAGTAGTGATGTAATGATGGGTCAGTGTTATCTATATAGAGGACATTGTACAGGGAGGGGGAGGAGATAAGCTGTGACATCATCTATTGTCAGTAGTGATGTAATGATGGGTCAGTGTTATCTATATAGAGGTCATTGTACAGGGAGGGGGAGGAGATAAGCTGTGACATCATCTATTGTCAGTAGTGATGTAATGATGGGTCAGTGTTATCTATATAGAGGTCATTGTACAGGGAGAGGTAGGAGATAAGCTGTGACATCATCTATTGTCAGTAGTGATGTAATGATGGGTCAGTGTTATCTATATAGAGGTCATTGTACGGGGAGGGGGAGGAGATAAGCTGTGACATCATCTATTGTCAGTAGTGATGTAATGATGGGTCAGTGTTATCTATATAGAGGTCATTGTACAGGGAGGGGAGGAGATAAGCTGTGACATCATCTATTGTCAGTAGTGATGTAATGATGGGTCAGTGCTATCTATATAGAGGTCATTGTACAGGGAGGGGAGGAGATAAGCTGTGACATCATCTATTGTCAGTAGTGATGTAATGATGGGTCGGCATGCATTGACCATAGAGATTGGGTAATACTGATGTGCATGAGATTAAACAGGTGAGATTTCATGTGAAAAAGGGAATTATAGAAAGGACCTTTTTCCTTTACCTGTGGGGGCTGCCAGTTTAGTGGGGTAAAACCTTAGTGGGTCTTTAAAGCAGGCATTTCCAGCAGAGCTTCTCTTTTCATGACTTTGCTTCTGCGCCTGCCGGAAAACTTCTCCTAACCCAGGATGAAACAATCTGCTTCTTCCATAGGCAGCTGCTTACCTGACGTCTTCTAGCATTATAGTAATTCTCCTGTAGGTGGCGATAGAGAACGTATATCACCTTAAAAGGGTGGTTTCTTAACTCCTAGACTTCTATCTATAAAGATGTTTCTTTTTTTTGTACTATTGTACGTATTATCTGTTGTTTGGTTTCTGCCTTAAAACCACAGAATTAACCTTCCAATTTTTTGGGATTTTTGCAGCGATATCCAAAATGTAAGCGATGGGTTTACTTGTTCCGCTCTATAAACTACAAAAAGCAAAATTCCAGTCAATGTAAGTTGCAAAGTGCTGCATAACTCACTGAGCCAAACACTGACAAAATTAGTAACGGATCGAAATTTGATGAAAAATCATCCGTTTATTTACTGCTTCTGAAGAATATGTGACAATTTCCGGATGAGCTTTGCAGAAATCAGTGAATGAAGCGCCAGCTAGAGGCCGCTTGAAAGAATGTTTTATGGAGTCGGATAAGCGGCAATTGAATAAGATTATCAAAAGGGTCCAAACATTTAAATATTCACATTTGGGAGACCATTTTAAGCCCCAGCCCACCCAAGGACATCCAGTAAATTGGTCAGAGTGTTCTATCTATCGCACACCACAAAAAAAAAATTAACTTTTGGGTGAGATTTATGGAAAATGTGAAAACTTCCCACTGCAGTGATGATATATGGTGATCTTCTCATCTCATACAATTTATTGCAACCAAAGACCAACACCAACGTTCACCCTCCAACCTGAGGGAACTGGAGAGGATCTGCAAGGAAGAGGCAGAGGATCCCCAAATCCAGGTGTGAGAAACTTGTTGCATCTTCCCAAGAAGACCCCTGGCTGCACCAGCTCCGAAGCCGCTTCTACTCAATACTGAGCAAAGGGGCTGAATACTTAGTTTTTCTTGTTTAATAAATTAGCAAGAATATTTCAGTTTTTTTCCTGTCAGGATGGGGGGGCAGAGTTTTTATCAACGAGCAAAAACAAGAACCTTTTGGTTCTTACCAATTGGCTGCAATGAAACAAAGGGGGTGTGAATACTTCCTGTACCCCCTGTACAAATAAATGACACATCATGTACCCTCTGTGAGGCCCTGCACCCTTCCCTCCGTGCACAATGCTGGGGTGTGTAATGATGACCCCCTTCCCTCCGTGCACAGTGCTGTGGCGTGTGGTGATGACCCCCTTCCCTCCGTGCACAGTGCTGTGGCGTGTGGTGATGACCCCCTTCCCTCCCTTTGTGCACAATGCTGGGGCGTGTGGTAATGACCCCCTTCCCTCCCTTTGTGCACAATGCTGGGGCGTGTGGTGATGACCCCCTACCCTCCCTTTGTGCACAATGCTGGGGCGTGTGGTGATGACCCCCTTCCCTCCCTTTGTGCACAGTGCTGGGGCGTGTGGTGATGACCCCCTTCCCTCCCTTTGTGCACAATGCTGGGGCGTGTGGTGATGACCCCCTACCCTCCCTTTGTGCACAATGCTGGGGCGTGTGGTGATGACCCCCTTCCCTCCCTTTGTGCACAATGCTGGAGCGTGTGGTGATGACCCCCTTCCCTCCCTTTGTGCACAGTGCTGGGGCGTGTGGTGATGACCCCCTTCCCTCCGTGCACAATGCTGGGGCGTGTGGTGATGACCCTCTTCCCTCCGTGCACAATGCTGGGGCGTGTGGTGATGACCCCCTTCCCTTCCTTTGTGCACAATGCTGGGGCGTGTGGTGATGACCCCCTTCCCTCCGTGCACAATGCTGGGGCGTGTGGTGATGACCCCCTTCCTTTGTGCACAATGCTGGGGCGTGTGGTGATGACCCCCTTCCCTCCGTGCACAATGCTGGGGCGTGTGGTGATGACCCCCTTCCCTCCGTGCACAATGCTGGGGCGTGTGGTGATGACCCTCTTCCCTCCGTGCACAATGCTGGGGCGTGTGGTGATGACCCCCTTCCCTTCCTTTGTGCACAATGCTGGGGCGTGTGGTGATGACCCCCTTCCCTCCGTGCACAATGCTGGGGCGTGTGGTGATGACCCCCTTCCTTTGTGCACAATGCTGGGGCGTGTGGTGATGACCCCCTTCCCTCCGTGCACAATGCTGCGGCGTGTGGTGATGACCCCCTTCCCTTCCTTTGTGCACAATGCTGGGGCGTGTGGTGATGACCCCCTTCCCTCCGTGCACAATGCTGGGACGTGTAGTGATGACCCCCTTCCCTCCCTTTGTGCACAATGCTGGGGTGTGTAGTGATGACCCCCTTCCCTCCGTGCACAATGCTGGGGTGTGTGGTGATGACCCCCTTCCCTCCGTGCACAATGCTGGGGCATGTGGTGATGACCCCCTTCCCTCCGTGCACAATGCTGGGGCATGTGGTGATGACCCCCTTCCCTCCGTGCACAATGCTGGGGCATGTGGTGATGACCCCCTTCCCTCCGTGCACAATGCTGGGGCGTGTGGTGATGACCCTCTTCCCTCTGTGCACAATGCTGGGGTGTGTAGTGATGACCCCCTTCCCTCCGTGCACAATGCTGGGGCGTGTGGTGATGACCCTCTTCCCTCTGTGCACAATGCTGGGGCGTTTGGTGATGACCCCCTTCCCTCTGTGCACAATGCTGGGGCGTGTGGTGATGACCCCCTTCCCTCCGTGCACAATGCTGGGGCGTGTGGTGATGACCCTCTTCCCTCCGTACACAATGCTGGGGCGTGTGGTGATGATCCCCTTCCCTCTGTGCACAATGCTGGGGCGTGTGGTGATGACCCCCTTCCCTCCGTGCACAATGCTGGGGCGTGTAGTGATGACCCTCTTCCCTCTGTGCACAATGCTGGGGTGTGTAGTGATGACCCCCTTCCCTCCGTGCACAATGCTGGGGCGTGTGGTGATGACCCCCTTCCCTCCCTTTGTGCACAATGCTGGGGTGTGTAGTGATGACCCCCTTCCCTCCGTGCACAATGCTGGGGCGTGTGGTGATGACCCCCTTCCCTCCGTGCACAATGCTGGGGTGTGTGGTGACCCCCTTCCCTCCGTGCACAATGCTGGGGCATGTGGTGATGACCCCCTTCCCTCCGTGCACAATGCTGGGGCATGTGGTGATGACCCCCTTCCCTCCGTGCACAATGCTGGAGCGTGTGGTGATGACCCCCTTCCCTTCCTTTGTGCACAATGCTGGGGCGTGTGGTGATGACCCCCTTCCTCCCTTTGTGCACAATGCTGGGGTGTGTGGTGATGACCCCTTCCTCCCTTTGTGCACAATGCTGGGGTGTGTGGTGATGACCCCTTCCTCCCTTTGTGCACAATGCTGGGGCGTGTGGTGATGACCCCCTTCCCTTCCTTTGTGCACAATGCTGGGGCATGTGGTGATGACCCCCTTCCCTCCGTGCACAATGCTGGAGCGTGTGGTGATGACCCCCTTCCCTTTCTTTGTGCACAATGCTGGGGCGTGTGGTGATGACCCCCTTCCTCCCTTTGTGCACAATGCTGGGGTGTGTGGTGATGACCCCTTCCTCCCTTTGTGCACAATGCTGGGGCGTGTGGTGATGACCCCCTTCCCTCCGTGCACAATGCTGTGGCGTGTGGTGATGACCCCCTTCCCTCCGTGCACAATGCTGGGGCGTGTGGTGATGACCCCCTTCCCTCCCTTTGTGCACAATGCTGTGGCGTGTGGTGATGACCCCCTTCCCTCCCTTTGTGCACAATGCTGGGGTGTGTGGTGATGACCCCCTTTCCTCCGCATTCTCCGTCTCGCCTTGCGCCTGTCAGGGGCTGGAGTTTTAGTGAGCGAGCAATGAAAAACATTGCAGCCTGCAGGTATTTCATTTTAGACTTTCCATATCCCAGGTGACAGCAGAGTCCATTGAGAAAGTATTTATGGATGAAGGAGCTGCGGGCTATCCAGAGGCTGAGCCATAGACACCTGTCATCCGCCATTGCTTTATAGTAGTGTAGAGGAAGATGTGTGCAGCCGTGTATGAATATTCAGACTGGTAACAGGTAATACTCATACATTATCGTCTGCTCCAAAGTCTCCAATCTCCCATCAGAATCCATCCTGATAGACCAGGGACACTTACTCATAGATCCAGGCACTACACTGTGCAGAGAAGGTCTCCCCTCCCCCTTCACTTCCTGCTGCTGCTAGATTACACAAGGAGAGGGAGGGGGGGACATGTTCTTCTCATTGTAACAGCCTGTGATGCTGCAGCATCAAGGGGCTCTGAAACCACCCACCAGAGCCCCTTGGGATCATTAGCATAATGACCAAAATTGATATTAGTAGGGAGAATGCTATGGATAACAAATATAAGAAGATGATCGCAGCCACAGTGCCTGGATCTATGAGTAATGTCCCTGGTTTATTCATGTTTGATTTTGCTTCGTGCTTTATTCTGGAGATCGGTGTAATCATGATACTTATGTCTGTGAAACACGTGCACTTGGGTCTGACTTCACACTGCTCTGCTTGTAGCTCTCAACCCTCAGGAACTCTTAGCTCTCTGTACAGAGCTTCCTCACACTGTTGTGCTTTTAGCTTTCTGTACAGAGATTCCTCACACTGCTGTGCTCTTAGCTCTCTGTACAGAGCTTCCGCACCCCTCAGGAACTGTGGTGATGACCCCCTTCCCTCCGTGCACAATGCTGGAGCGTGTGGTGATGACCCCCTTCCCTTCCTTTCCGCACCCCTCAGGAAATGTGGTGATGACCCCCTTCCCTCCGTGCACAATGTGAGCTCTCTGTACAGGGCTTTCTCAAAATGCCATGTTCTTAGATCTTTGTACAGAGATTCCTCACACTGCTGTGCTTTTAGATCTCTGTACAGAGCTTTCTCACACTGCAGTCCTCTGAGCTCTCTGTACAGAGCTTCCTCATATTATTGTGCTCTTAGATCTCTGTACAGAGCTTCCTCATATTATTGTGCTCTTAGATCTCTGTACAGAGCTTCCTCACCCTTCTGTGCTTTTAGCTCTATATACAGATATTCCTCACACTGCTGTGCTTTTAGCTCTATGTACAGAGATTCCTCACACTGCTGTGCTCTTAGCTCTCACACAATACACGGAGGTTTGTTCTTAAGTTGATTTTGTATGTAAGTCGAAACTGTATATTTTATAATTGTAGCTCCATACAAAAATTTTCTTTTGTCCCAGTGACAATTGGAGTTTGAAAATTTTTTGTTGTGATTGGACCAAGGATTATGAATAAAGCTTCATTACAGACACCTTACAGCTGATCATTACAGTCTGGGACTATAGTAACATCCAGAGACTTCACCAGAGGTCACAGGGGGCAGAGGGGTCCGTCTGTAACTAGGGGTTGTCTGTAAGTCAGGTGTCCTTAAGTAGGGGACCGCCTGTATTGCACATACAGCTCCATATGTACACTACAAGAATACATTACCAAGAATAATATGCAATCATTGTATTCCCCTCACTCACCTTATATAATAAAATACTAAACTGTGTATTGCTCCTATGTATGCGCATTCACACCCCTAATAGCGTCAGGGAAGAAGCATCACCTGAGTCTTTTTTCTTGCATTGTAACTGTATAAACCTGTTGCTGAACACACTCTTGTGTTACATGATTTTATCCTGTAAGGGATGACTTTTATTACTTACAATTTTGTATCAGTCAGTTCTAAGGAAAGGTGGGTGATTTTTTTTTTCTACTTTTTCTGTTTCTAGACCCCCTAGGGTACTGAAACACTAGGGGGTCTGATTGATCCAAACATATACTGCACTACTACTGCATTGCAGTATACAGGGATTTTCTTACTTATCTCTATCGGTGTTATAGATTGTGCTGAGTTACATACCCACAGTCTAACATAGACTCCCTATCCAGAAAAGGATTGATGACCCTGAAGACGTCACGGTGGGGGGGGAGGGGGTGTTGTTTGGGGTGGGCGGTTGGGATCCGACCCAAGTTGGAGGCTCCCATGCTTTGCCAGGATTTTAATACCCCTGGCAGCTTTGTTGGGGGCATTTAAATGGTTAACATCCACAATCCGTGCCAGGACTGACCGCAGGTGTTATCAGTGGGTGTTTGCTGCATTATGCAACATTGGGGAATGTCAGGAATGTCAAAATGTGGCAAGGGGTTAATTATAAAAGCATAATAGGAATTTGTATTAATAAGCCTACATGAAAATGTGAAATCCTGATAAATGACGCCTGTAGAAAGTTTGATTAGTCCGACAAAAAACAAGCCCTCCTACAGCTTGGTGAACGGAGTAGTAGAAAAATGATGGCTCTTAGAAGGCACAAAAAATACATATACTAAAACTAAATTCCATTTAGTTTCCATTGAGTTTGGATCGGTCCTTCCTGTAAGAGGCCAAACATTTACATAATGGAGAGGGTGTAATATGCCGGCGCTGTAAGCTTCCAGTTTTTGTGATTGTACAATGGATGTTTTGGCATAAAATCTGAGAAGTGGGGGGAAAATAAACTTCCTTTATTACTGCCTTACGTTCGCCTCTCTCATCGCTCGGCCATAAATCCTGAAGCAACGGCGCAGCTTTATCTTTTACATTCCTATTTCCTTTCTAGCAGCAGATTTTATGGAAGCGATTTTTTTAGTCTCTGCATAAAATGACAACAGAATTAGGGTTTTAGTGGCCACGTCGGGCTGAGATAAAACTCTGCTCTGTGTTGCCTGTGACAGATTTCCACTGACAAGAACACATTTATTTCTCGTGTTGCTCGGTCACCTGGGTCCCGGCTCGGGAGCTCTTCCCGCTGTCGTCTGTACAGAATGTGCAATATCTTACACATACATAAAGTTTCTAGCAAAAAGTATGAAAAAGTATCTGTTTACTGTAGTCAAGAGTGAATTATGGGAAATGCAAAAGGACTCAGGACGGGACTGGGTTTATAAAAGATGCGACAGTGGATAATAATACGTTTCTTCATAATTGATACGAGCAGAGATAATATTTTTATATACAACTTCTAAACTACCTAAATAACGTGTGGTTTCCAAATGATCTGCCGTAAAGGGAACCTGACACCAGATTTATCACAAATAGAGCTAGTGATAGGTTCCCCTTCTTTGAGCTAAAAATTATTTCCCTCCCCTCCCCATAAAATCAACTTTGTTTTCTTACCTGTCAAACAGTCAGATGTCGCATTGAGTCGGAGGGGGTGTATCTTTCCCTGCCGAGTCCAGCAGCTCCTCCCCATGTCTCATGCCTACTTCTCACTATTCTACAATTGATGTCATGTGACCAGGGAGATGTCATCTAAGGTCCTTTATCCACCAACTTTTGCAAAACGTCTGTATCTGATAACAAGATATCACAGAAGCCTCCATGGACTTCTAATCCTCCCCATACTCCATGGAGGCTGCTGTGATTTCATGTGATCAGATACATACATGTGGTAGGTTTTGCAAAAGTTAGTGGGTAAAGAACCTTAAATGGCGTCACGGGGGCTTAGTGGTTAGCATTACAGCCTTGCAGCACTGGTTCATGTCCCAGGGTCAACATCTGCAAAGAGTTAGTATGTTGTCTCTGTATTTGCGTGGGTTTCTTCCCACACTCCAAAAACATACTGGTAGGTTGATTATATTGTGAGCCCCATTGGGGACAGGGACTGATTTGGCAAAGCTCTGTGCAGCGCTGCGTAATCTGTGTGCACTATATAAATAAAGAGGGAAAGGAATAGATGACATGTCCCTGATCACATGACATTAAGTGCCTAATTGTAAGGATACGTAGGAAGAAGCCACTGGACATGGCCGAGCAGGACACGCCCCTTCAACACGCTGCTAGATTTGTCTGTGTGCCAGGTAAGATAACAAAGTTGATTTTATGGGGATGTGAGGAAAACTATTTTTATCTAAAAGAAGGGTCGCATTTAGTTATTAAGGCTATTTTATAGGGGAACCTATCACTAGTTGTTTTTGAGAAAAATGTGACGACAGGTTCCTTTTAAAGGAAATCTACCATGAAAATCCATCATGATAAACCAGGGACATTACTCATAGATCCAGGCACCGGGACTGTGGTATCTTCTTATATTTCTTATCCACGGCCTCCTTCCGTCTAACATCAACTTTTAAAATTATGCTAATGATCCCCTCCATGCAGGAACACTGTACTGGAGCACTTCCCCTCTCCGACTGTCTAAAATTAGAGCACACAGAGGAAGGTGGGAAGTGCTGATTGGGAGGGGAGACAGTGTGACAGCATATGAAGCTTTAGTATGGAGGGGCTCTGGTAATGCCCCCTAGAGCCCTTCTAGCCCATACGCATAATTTTAGAGGCTATGCATAACAAATATAAGAAGATTATCACAGTCACGGTGCCTGGATCTATGAGTAATGTCCCTGGTTTATCATCGGTAGCAGGGCCGCATCTGCCATGAGGCGAGATGAAAATCTCGCTTCAGGCGGCAGAATGCGGGTCCCTGTAAAGGGCGGCGAAATTCGCCGCTCTAAAGTGGGCGATTCGGGCGTCCATTAACGCCCGAATCGCCCACCAGCTAAATAAACCGCGCCTGTCTCTTTAAGACACAGGCGCGATTTATATGCGGCGCGACGCAGCGCCTTTCCGGCAGCTGCGTCGCTCCGTTCTAAGCAGTGACACAGGCGCCATGACGTCATGGCGCGGCGCCTGTGTCACTGTGCGGAGCCGCGTCTCACAGGAGAGCCGCGTGAACACCGGAGCCGCGGCGAGGGAGCAGCTGCCTGCAGGTGAGTATGATTTTTATTATTTTTCATGTATTTAATTAATTGTGGCTAATACTGCGGGGGGGGGGGGGGCTATATATATATCATATGGGGCCAGAATTATTTTAAACTGGGGGGGGGGGATCATGGAATGCTATTTTATTTGGGGCTATAATTATTTCTTTATTACTGGGGGGGATGCAATATATATTTATATTATTTGGGGCTATACCGTAATCATTTTATACTGGGGGGGGATGCTATATATATATTATTTGGGGCTATGATTGTTTAATACTAGGGGGATGCTATAGATATTATATGGGGCCAGAATTATTTTATACTAGGGGCGGGGGGGGTTCTGTATATTTTATTTGGGGATTTGGAGCTATAATTATTTTATACTGGGGGGGATGCTATATATATATTATTTGGGGCTATAATTATTTTATACTGGGGGATGCTATATATATATTATTTGGGGCTATAATTATTTTATACTGGGGGGATGCTATAGATATTATTTGGGGCTATACTTATTTTATACTGGGGGGGATGCTATAGATATTATTTCGGGCTATAATTATTTTATACTGGGGGGGATGCTATAGATATTATTTGGGGCTATACTTATTTTATACTGGGGGGGATGCTATAGATATTATTTCGGGCTATAATTATTTTATACTGGGGGGGGGTGCTATAGATATTATTTCGGGCTATAATTATTTTATACTGGGGGGGATGCTATAGATATTATTTGGGGCTATAATTATTTTATACTGGGGGGGGATGCTATAGATATTATCTGGGGCTATAATTATTTTATACTGGGGGGATGCTATACATATTATTTGGGGCTATAATTATTTTATACTGGGGGGATGCTATATATATATTATTTGGGGCTATACTTATTTTATACTGGGGGGGATGCTATAGATATTATTTGGGGCTATAATTATTTTATACTGGGGGGATGCTATAGATATTATTTGGGGCTATAATTATTTTATACTGGGGGGATGCTATATAGATATTATTTGGGGCTATAATTATTTTATACTGGGGGGGGGGACGCTATATATATATTATTTGGGGCTATAATTATTTTATACTGGGGGGATGCTATATATATATTATTTGGGGCTATAATTATTTTATACTGGGGGGGATTCAGTATATATTATATGGGGCCAGAATCATTTTATACTGGGGGGTGCTGTATATATTATATATCACTATATCACTAAGCTGGGGGGGCTGTATATGGGATACAGTATATTACTAAGCTGGGGGGCTGTATATAGGATACAGTATATTACTAAGCTGGGGGATGTATATGGGATACAGTATATTACTAAGCTGGGGGGCTGTATATGGGATACAGTATATTACTAAGCTGGGGAGCTGTATATGGGGTACAGTATATTACTAAGCTGGGGGGCTGTATATGGGATACAGTATATTACTAAGCTGGGGGGCTGTATATGGGATACAGTATATTACTAAGCTGGGGGGATGTATATGGGATACAGTTTATTACTAAGCTGGGGGGATGTATATGGGATACAGTATATTACTAAGCTGGGGGGCTGTATATGGGATACAGTATATTACTAAGCTGGGGGCTGTATATGGGATATAGTATATTACTAAGCTGGGGGGCTGTATATAGGATACAGTATATTACTAAGCTGGGGGATGTATATGGGATACAGTATATTACTAAGCTGGGGAGCTGTATATGGGATACAGTATATTACTAAGCTGGGGGACTGTATATGGGATACAGTATATTACTAAGCTGGGGGACTGTATATGGGGTACAGTATATTACTAAGCTGGGGGACTGTATATGGGGTACAGTATATTACTAAGCTGGGGGGGGGATGTATATGGGATACAGTATATTACTAAGCTGGAGGGCTGTATATGGGATACAGTATATTACTAAGCTGGGGAGCTGTATATGGGATACAGTATATTACTAAGCTGGGGGACTGTATATGGGATACAGTATATTACTAAGCTGGGGAGCTGTATATGGGGTACAGTATATTACTAAGCTGGGGGACTGTATATGGGGTACAGTATATTACTAAGCTGGGGGGGGGATGTATATGGGATACAGTATATTACTAAGCTGGAGGGCTGTATATGGGATACAGTATATTACTAAGCTGGGGGGCTGTATATGGGGTACAGTATATTACTAAGCTGGGAGGCTGTATATGGGATACTGTATATTACTAAGCTGGGGGCTGTATATGGGATACAGTATATTACTAAGCTGGGGGGCTGTATATGGGATACAGTATATTACTAAGCTGGGGGGCTGTATATGGGATACAGTATATTACTAAGCTGGGGGGGGATGTATATGGGATACAGTATATTACTAAGCTGGGGGGATGTATATGGGATACAGTATATTACTAAGCTGGGGGGGCTGTATATGGGATACAGTATATTACTAAGCTGGGGGCTGTATATGGGATACAGTATATTACTAAGCTGGGGGGATGTATATGGGGTACAGTATATTACTAAGCTGGGAGGCTGTATATGGGATACAGTATATTACTAAGCTGGGAGGATGTATATGGGGTACAGTATATTACTAAGCTGGGAGGCTGTATATGGGATACAGTATATTACTAAGCTGGGGGGGCTGTATATGGGATACAGTATATTACTAAGCTGGGGGGCTGTATATGGGATACAGTATATTACTAAGCTGGGGGGGCTGTATATGGGATACAGTATATTACTAAGCTGGGGGGATGTATATGGGATACAGTATATTACTAAGCTGGGGGGATGTATATGGGATACAGTATATTACTAAGCTGGGGGGGCTGTATATGGGATACAGTATATTACTAAGCTGGGAGGCTGTATATGGGATACAGTATATTACTAAGCTGGGAGGCTGTATATGGGATACAGTATATTACTAAGCTGGGGGGGCTGTATATGGGATACAGTATATTACTAAGCTGGGGGGCTGTATATGGGATACAGTATATTACTAAGCTGGGGGGATGTATATGGGATACAGTATATTACTAAGCTGGAGGGGCTGTATATGGGATACAGTATATTACTAAGCTGGGGGCTGTATATGGGATACAGTATATTATATGTATATAGATTTTATCCCTATATAATGAAGGGATGTGTTATATGTGGGGTAGCGTGCGGTCAGTTGTGTTGTGAGGGGTATATATTATTTAGGAGCGCAGTGTTGTTTTCCAGGAGACTTTATACTGTAAGTGACTGTGGTATTTTTAGGGACGCCGGGTGGAGATGCTGCACGGAGCTGAAGATATCCGGCCGTGACCTCAGCAGTGATACGTCATGGATTGGAGAACCCAGAATAAAGTCGTCCTGATGGAAGAGATTGTCATCTATAAGGTACTAGATGCCACTAATGACTCTCAGATCCTGTAGTCAGTCACACAGTGTCAGGGAGCTGCCTGTAGGATTGTTAATTGTTAGTAAAGTTTTCAGCATTTACTTAACAGGGAGCGGGGGGGGGGGGGGGGGCAGCATTTTAATATTCGCCTCAGGCAGCAAATATGCTAGAATCGGCCCTGATCGGTAGACCACGGATCCGAGAACATTACGCATCAGAAAGCTAATTACAAAGTTACAATTATTTATTTCTTCGGAGAACCGCTTTAACAATTTCACTACCGAACCAAACCTTTCCGGTGCTCAAAGTGTTAAATAAAGCTTCAGGGAGCAGCCGCTATTCTGACAAATAGATGTGATTGTGTTTCTGCAACATTTGTATCTTTTGTTTCTCAACTTTCTCATTCATTTGGAAAATTAATAAAAAAGCGCAGATCATCAATAATAACCGAGACTCCGGGGATCTTTCAGAGTTATCAAATGCGTGGAGAAAAGGAGAATGCGTTTCGATGCTTTAGTGATCGGGGCCGGTGGAAGCTGCTGGCGATAAATGTATTTCATGCCAAGTATAATAGATGCCGACTCTGTATAGAAGACTCTGCGATCCCGCTCAATAATCGCCAATAAGTGGCTGCTCCCTGGATTACCTTTTAATTGTTAAATTAAGTTAAAGGCATTGATTTATTTTTTTGACATGACTACAAAAATACTCCCCTAGTACAAACACTTCAAGGGGGCGGCTAAAATTACTAAAAACATCAATGCTGTGTTATAATAGACGAACAACATAGAAGGAAAGGTCTATTTGGCGCCAGTGTTTTTTTTTTTTACTAGTAAGAAGTGGCCAATTTCTCTTACTTCTGCCCTTAAAGGGAACCTGTCACTAGTCCAATCCTTATTGAACTACAAAATGTACCTTATATAGTCAGTTGCATGTTCTGTGGTGATGACTTTATATACGGCAAAGAAGTCTGACACTCCCGAAAGTTAGGTGCGCACTCTTCCAGTCAGGGGGGTGTGGTGCCCGGTGCAGTGGTCATGCTGCCACCCCTCTGCACTGCTGAAAACCCACTTCCATCCTTTCCTCCAGCCGCGCCAGGCCATGCCTTTTGCTTCCAGCCGACTCCCTAACCTCCCGTGGGCTCGTGCATGCACACTGAGCCGTCTTCTTTAGTCCGACCATGTGCGGCCATGTACCTAAAATGTGATCCAGAAAAGATGCACAGTGGCACATGCGCAGTGCACCTCTTTCTCCATCCTGGTATGCACAAGGCTGGGGCGGACAAGACAGTTAACTGCGCATGCACAAGAACTGGCGTGAGACCACAGGAGGACAGGGAGTCGGGTCGAAGCAAGTGGCAGAACCTGATGCACCTGGTGGAAAGGATGGAGGTAGGTTCTCACAGTGTTCTTACAGGGGTGGGTGGTTGACTGCTGTACTGAGTATCACACCCTCTGGACTGGAAAAAGGGTGCGCATCTAACTTCATTTTTCGGCATCAGACAGCGCTAACCGTATATAAAGACTTCACCAGATTTTTTTAACTCCCGGACAATCCCTTTAACCTGTCTATAATTTCTGCTGTGTCTCTATCCTCCCCTGTTGGAAGAATTGCCATTTGATCCTGATGACTTCTTCAGGTTTGCATTTTGTTTCCTCAATAATTTTAAGTCTTCGGTTCCAGTTTCACTGCAACTATTCTACGTTTTTAGCATTCTTGCATGAACAGGACCAGCTTCACCTTGTAATAGCAGCCTAACTTGAATTTGTTGTGGCTGTCACATACATCACACTTATCCACAACTTCTCAGCCAACAGGAGGCCATTTGATCCTGGTGACCTGTTCACATTTGCAATATGTCTCCTTTAGGAATTCCAGTCTTCTGTTCTAGCTACAGTGTAACTCATTGGCACATATTTATCAATATCATTGCGCCAGTTTTCTGTATGACTTTGCACCGAAAAGAACATGCAGACTGCTTGCACTCGTATTTAGAAAGTGTTTGCGGCACTTTCAGTTTTTTGTCGCGACTGCTCTGTGTCCACTGTACCACAAGATTAAGGGGAATGCCGGAGCTGATTGGAACCGTGCGCCACTTTTATTACAGCAACTGGACAGAATTATGTTGCACGCTCTGGGGCACATTTACTAAGGGTCCGAATCGTGCATTTCCGGTTTTCTGAATTTTACCGTTTTGCGCCGAATTGCCCTGGGATTTTGGCGCACGTGACCGGATTGTGGCGCATCGGCGCCGGCTTGCATGCTACGGAAACCCGGGGGGGGGGCTGTGGCCATCGGAAAACCTAACAGATTCGGAAAAACCGCGGTATTTAAAAATAAAATGGTGTCGCTTGACACACACTTACAAGCACCAGGAAGAAGAAGGTGAACTCCGGCGGACCTCGGCGCAGCAGGAACACCTGATGGATATCGGGCGCACGACCTTAGTGAATCCAGGCAGGACGCGAATCCACGCTGCACAACACGCCGCGGGGTTGCGAATGGACCCGGTAAGTAAATGTGCAAATGTGATGCACACTTCCTGAGCAGTGCAGGGGGCGCCAGATTCATGAAGACCGTGCGCCAGTATTCAATAATCAGGAGCCCCCTGCACACTCCTCAGACTGCACTACCTTAGGGTTTTGGGATAAAACCTAAAACCTACTGTCATAATTTGCATCAACTTGTACTGTGCCCTCCATACAGTTATAGGATCCAGACGGCTCCTAATGTCCCCGGATTACAACATTTTCTATTTTCTGATGACAAGTCTTCAATTTGTCCAGAAACCCAAGAATTCTTAGAATTTTGATCTAGACTTTTTTGTAATGTAGAACCTGCAATGTCCTTCTGTGTTCATTAACATGTAGGCGCGGTATACTCACATCCTCTATGTAAATGATCTGTCTCCAGATGATTTATTATCGTAATTGTAATGCAATGAAACATTTCTCCGTCCTCATTGTCTGCTTTTCTTAAAGGGGTTATCCGGGTTTAAAATTTTTTTTATGGCCGGGCTGGGGAGGGCTAGTTAAACATAATAAACATGGACTTACCTCCTCCGGCGCCGCTGATGTCCCACGCCGCGGTCCCTTCGATCCGTGCCCTTGTTTGTTTACAGGGGCACGGAAGCCGCGCACAGGGAGCTTCCAGTCCGCGTTGTGGCCGGCTCCTCCCATCCGTCCCTTTCTCTCAGCGTTGTAAGCGCTGGGAGATGGTGCCGCATGGGAGCATCCGGCCGGCCGGAAGCTCCCTGTGCGCCGCTGTAATGAAACCGGCGCACAGAGAAGACCGGCCGCGGCGCGGGACATCGGCAGCACCGGAGGATGTAAGTACATGTTTATTATGTTTAACTAGCCCTCCCCAGCCCGGACATAAAAAAATTTTAAACCCGGATAACCCCTTTAAACAAAAATGTTGAATTGGACAGTAACTCCTACCCCTATGAGGTTCTGTCTTTTTCAAAATACCACCTCTTCTAGAAGGCCAATTCCTTATCGAGACCATGTTTCCTGTGGTTTTCAGCTCCACCATTTATTACACCCATGGTTCGTGTCATTTGAGGAGACGTTCCCCAAGAAACCAACTTTACAATAACATTGAGGTTGGTTGTTTCAGCAAAATCTGTAAGAGAATCCTAAGGAGAACCCTTTGGTAAAATCAAAAACAGGGACGAAGGGCACATGAAGGATGGCAATAAATAATAATAATAAATAAAAGGAGGCCACCTATGAGTAGTAGCACCCTTGCACCCTGGCAGAGGTGGCCACACATGCACTATGGATTCAGCGTTCATTACCACAGGACAGGTGTTCTTTGTGCAATCACTCAAGTAGAGGTGGTCGCAACAAGGACAACAATTTTTCTTTTTAACGGACAACATGGCTACATTACAGTATTTTTCGGACTATAAGGCGCACCATCAATAAATGCCTGCTTAACCATCTAGGTTCATATATAAGGCACACCGGAGTATGAGGCGCACCTGATTATAAGGATAAATGACCAGCAGGTGGCAGACCTGTGCACAGTTCAAGGCAGCTGTTGTCTGTAAGTATGGTTCATATATAAGGCGCACCGGAGTATAAGGCGCACCTGATTATAAGGATGAATGACCAGCAGGTGGCAGACCTGTGCACAGTTCAAGGCAGCTGTTGTCTGTAAGTATGGTTCATCTATAAGGCACACCTTTGATTTCTGAGAAAATAAAAAGTTTTTTTGTGCGCCTTATAGGCCGAAAAATACGGTAATTGGATTTTTTTTTAAATGACATCCAATATAAGACATGCATATATAAGGCAGATAAATTAAATGGCAATGCCCTGATGAGAATATCCCTTTAAGAGAACATCATCCAGTCTGTTTGAGATTATATGAAGAGACAGATTGATTTGTTAAGCCTGCATCCACAGAAGATCTGTGCTTAGTTCCCTAAGATGCCTGGAACAACCTTCTTTGAAGTCCCTCAAAAAACTTTCTGCAAATGTATGTGTGTGTTAAAGGGGCAATAACAAAGAGCCACAGATAAATAGCCATTCCTACTTTGGTGGAAACAACATAAACCATCTGTATGTTTCCTGTAATTCCTGTATCATGCCCTGGTATGGAAACAAATAAGATTGCGAATCGGGACTTGGAGAAGGTAAGTTCAACTTCTAATACAGGATAAGCAGAGATCACTTGGCAAACTGTACAAGAATCAACCTAAATCGATGGATTAAGCAGAGCTCAACTGTACAATACACTGAAGATAATCTGTAGGTCACCATTGATATAGAAATGCAGAGATGTGGCAGTGCAGTGATTATGCAGAGCTGTGGCAGTGCAGTAATAAACTTGTAGTATCTTTCACTGTTCCATGGTTCTCTTCTGATGCTCATGTGCCATCATTTACAGAACATCATCTTGTCTGCCTGAGATTACATAAAGAGACAGAAGGAATTGAAGAAAACCTGCCTTGTCTTGAACAACATCCCTGCCAAGTTCCTTCAAAAGATGTATTCAAGTGTAACTGTATATGTTCAGGGACGTTGCCCCAATTACTAATGGCCTATAATTAAGAGATCACTATGATGAAGCAGTTCTATTTGCTGTCCTCATTTTCTGTTCTGTTCTGTACTGTACTGTACTGTTCTGCTGTTTGCAACTTTGGAATTGCCCAAGAACCCAAGAGTCTACGGTCCAGGTTCCAACCATATTTCCCAGATCATGCCCCAATTAGGGTGGAGGACTCATCATAGTCATCTACTGCCTCCCAGTTGGACTACTGGCCTGTACTCTAATCATGTTTTAAGAACTGTAGTTGTCCTATGGGCAAGACCCAAACCATATCTGTTGGCGACACTCTATGGGGTCATGAGCATAATTGACTACTTTTTTAGAATATGTCAGGTTTCCCATATATTATAACATCCCCTCAAAGGATAAATAAGGAGATCAATGACTCCTGACCCCAGATTATTAGACATCATGGGGCACATTTACTTACCCGTCCGGAGGAGTTTACAGAAAGTGCATTGTCCGACGATAACGCACTGTGCCGCGATTCACTAAGATTGTGCGCCCGATATCCTGCATGTGTCGCTTCCCCGCTCAGGTCCCCGGAGTTCACCTTCTTCTTCCTGGTGCATGTAAGAGCATTGTCTTGCGACACAATTTGAAACTTAAATCCCGCGCTAAGTTCGAATCAGTCGGATCGTTCGATGGCCCGTCCCCATGGAAGACTACTGAGCCAAAATCTGATCGCGTCCAACACAATCCCTCGCAAACCCCTGTTTAATAACTGTCAAAGCTGCGCAAATCCCCAAAACATTCGAAAGACGGGCAAAAGTGCGACCCTTAGTAATAAGCCCCCATATCCATGAACATGTTATTTGTCCCTAGACCGGCCGCATCACGTCTCCTCTCTGCTTATCACAATTGTGATTTCCTCTCCTCACGTCGCGCACAGATCACGGCAGATACATCTAATTGCAGTTTAGGCACATATTTTAGGAAGGGATTATAGCAAAAGTTTATCCCGGTCTTTTCACTGCAAAATGTTTGCCTAAGTTAATTAAAGATGAAAATCTCTTTTGGATAAAGTGGAGATATTTATTAATAGATTTACATAACCGCGCTGACACCGGTGGGAGATTATTTCATGCCGGTACAATAGTGCACAGGGCGTCTTCTTATGATAAAGGGTTTGTCTGAGTTATGTAAGTGCCTGAAATATCAGTAATGTGTAAAAGTCCCGAGGGGGCGGTGTGGAAGAAGAAGAAAGTATATATATCCTGCTCAGCTAACGGTTCCCGCATCCCCCCTGCAGGGGCGCACCAGCCATGAAGCAGGTTGAGCCTCTCGCCTTAGGCAGCATCATCTGCAGCAAGATGGGGGTCAGCATCAGGGAAGTCACTTGCTACAAAGCAGAACTTCATTATTAAAAATAGCATTTCTTCTCACCAGATGTTAGCATGGGCGTGGGACACTGCATAGAGAACCCACATATTAAAATAATAACCTGATTAATGGATGGGGTCCAGGGGGCGCCATTCTATAGTTCGCCTCAGGCAGCAGAAAGTTCAGGTTCACCCCTGCCCTCCTGTACTTCCTGTTTTGCCACTGTGTCCAGCTGAAAGTTCTGGGAAGTCATAAGACCAGTTTCAGCCAATGAGTGGCCTCCTTAGACCGGGAGACGAGACTTCCATTGACCATGGGAGGTAACTTTCCTTGTTGCCTCATCGGGTCCGAAGAGACCATTGTTTGGCTATAGACCCCTATGGATTCTTCCAGATTCCTGAAAAATTCCTTTAACCTAACTTCTTTTCAGGCAATTATTGCAGCTTTGTACTGGGCAGCACATGATCACTACAGCCAATTGGTGGACTTAAAGGACTATCTACCCTCGTTCTTCAGGACTACTTTTATTACAACTCAATATCCCGCAATTACATAAATTACCCTGGGGGGCTCAGGCTACGTCACCCGAGCTCCTCAGGGAGCCAAATATTTTAATGCTTGCACACCCCCAGGACACTTATGGCCCCGCCCGGTTCCCCCCTCCATGATTGCATAGATAGATTAGGGTTTGGGTCCACTTAGCTTTGGGGTGGTGTGCTTACATTGAAATACTAGGCTCCCTGAGGCACTCGGGTCAAGTAGCCTCAGCTCCCCAGGGTCATTTTCATAACTTTTATAACTCTATATTTCTGCGATCGCGGGATATATCGCAGGAACTTCTTACTAGGACACATCTACCATCACTAAACATATGGTAGATGTCCTTTAAGGATCTTAGTGCAAAGGCTCAAGGAGGACAACTACAGCCCGGCGTCACTCATCAGCTGATTGGATGTAGTGGTCACATGTTCCCCAAAGTCCGGGAACTCTGGATCCTCTGGGAAGAATAAGGAAAGAGCATTGATGGGACTAAAGGGTCTCCATAGTTTGACTGTCCTGCAATCTTGGATTTTCATGTCTGTCCCACAGTCCTGGTGGTGGGAGGGGCTTTAACCTTATCTGCATAATCCACTTCCTGCATCACCCGATGCAGTGTGCGGCAGAGATGGGCAGGCGCAGCATGATGATGTCATTGTGCCTAACTCATTCAGAGGTCAAGCTGTGGCAGAGAAGACAGAAGAGAAGGTGATGCTGTTGGGGAACGGGGAGCATCTGATCTTCTGTTTTACTTTTCACTGCAAGAAAAACGAAAAGAGGGGGATGGGAGGAGGTGTTTAAGAGAAAAGGGGCATCATGACTATAAAGGATACAAAAATGGGCCCATTATAGATGGTACTACTTTAAAGGGGCATAAACTGGATAAGAGGGCATTATAAGTGGGGGGACCTAGAGAAAAGGGGGTAGTAAAAGGAGGGGGTTACTAAAAAGGGAACGTTATACAATAGGGGGACCATTATATAGTGTGGGGCCAGTAAGGGGTGTAAGGATATTATCCTTGGTGGGCTCAATGGGGATGGGTTTAGGGACAGGGCAAGGTTGAGTCTTGTGAACCAAAAAAAAAATTTTTGTCTAAATATTTGTTCCTCTTTGGCCATCACAAAAATCGGGAGTCATGCAGAGAACAGGGATCGGTTATTGCTGGCACTGCCATAGGGAATGGGGCAGAATTTTACATGTACAACTTGACGCTCCACCCATGTTCTTGTGATGACTTTGGGTCCGAAAAGTTTGTACCCCCAATAAGCATTTTATCCCCTATCCTATACATAGCAGGTACTATTACATCTTGGACTAGTGTAGGGAAATGGTTAATAGTTCACAATTTTAATAATACATCACTATTACACACCGGGTCTTATGTATCAGTTTGTACAGTTCATGAATCCACCCACCAGATGGCGATGTTACATTCTTCAAACTCCGGCAAATCCTGGAATTAGAAATTGATTAACAAATCTTTTTAAAGTTTTTTGAATATTCAGACGTGTTCTCTGTTTGAGGATAACGTCTCTTCAACCGTTCAAGCGAGAGGCTCGGGGGGCGCCCATTGTTATACAATGCATCTAAAGGCTTCAGACAAAAAGTAAAAAAAAAATCACTCAAAATAGATTAACCCTTTCCCTACTGGTGCCTGGGAATCCGTAGTCATTGTCTAGAATGGGTCTTATTGTATCATTTAAAGGGAATAATAATATTTATTTATATAGCGCAGACAGATTACGCAGCGCTACACAGAGCTTGCCAAATCAGTCCCTGTCCCCATGGGGCTCATAATCTAATCAACCTACCAGTATGTTTTGGAGTGTGGGAGGAAACCGGAGGACCTGGAGGAAACCCACGCAAACACAGAGAGAACATACAAAATTTTTGCAGATGTTGACCCTGGGATTTGAACCCAGGACCCCAGCGCTGTAAGGCTGTAATACTAACCACTGAGCCACCGTGCTGCCCCTTGTTTCTTTATTTATTCCATTGTATGTTTTTGTGCATCCAGGGGTACATGATGCATCTTTTACGGTATTATTTATGTGCCGGTGTAGTGGCGGGAGCGGCCTCATCACTGTAATGTCCTTAATTAAAGTTCAGAGCGATGGGTTTCTCCTTGAATTTTGACATTTGATGGAATGAGATTGCTGGGAGCAGGATGCAGCAGATGTATACTGTGTCACCCCATCCATTGATCTGCATCCAGCGAGGCTGCACCACCTCACGGGTATAATATTAATGAGGATCATCGCTCTGGGAGCCGGGGTCTGCGCTTTAGACGTATTATGTAAGGCAGGACGGAGTGGGCGCTATAGAGGCGCTGTGCTCAGCATCACTACTGCCATAGGCTTTATACTGCTAGTTATATGGTTTAACATTACTTTACTACAGGCATTAAAGGGAACCTGTCACCAGATTTTAACCCATTAAACTACTATGTCCCTCAGGTATGGGATAAAATGTCCTTCCTAAAATTTCCCTCTTTTATGTGAAATCTCACCCATTTACCCACAAAAAAGGCATGTAAAATTGAGCAGAGAAGAGTCATATTTGCCTAAAATGAGTAGTGTCACTTCACATGCCCATATGATCGGTTCTGTAGCACTTAGAAACGTCTGTTTGGCGTCATATAATAAAGATAAGGCTTGTGGTTGAAGTAGAGACATAGAAATAGACAGGAACTGGATTTTTATATGCAGCTCACATTTAAAACTAGGTCTTTAACAGGGTTTTCCCACCAAGCAAGTTAGGCCCGATTCTCAAGATAGGGCCTAACTTGCTGATCAGTGGGGGTCTCAGTGATGAGAATAGCGCCTAACTTATTTGGTGGGAAAACTCATTTAACTCTTTAAATGGCACTGGCAAAATCGCGGCCATAGCATTTTAAAGGAAATCTACCACCAGGATGAAGGATTGTAAACCAAGCACACTGATATCCTGGTGTGTGCCCCCTCTGGCAGGATCTGCTCTTCTTTTAGCTTTTTAGGAGCTTGTTTTTATGAAGAAAAGGTTTTAAAAATCATGCAAATGAGACTGAGGGGCTCCAGGCTCCATTGACATCTATGGAGCTAGGAGCCCCTCAGGCTCATTTGCATGATTTTTAAAACCTTTTTTTTTTTAAAATAAAAACAAGATCCTAAAAAGCTAAAAGAAGAGCAGATCCTGCCGGATGAGGCACACACCAAGATGTCAGTGTGCTTGGTTTACAATCCTTCATCCTGGTGGTAGATGTCCTTTAAGGAGGATCGTTGTAGCCTGATAAAGTCTTTGGGAGCGACAATCCTCTACAAAACGGTGGCATGCGGCGCTACCATTTTCTTAGTGTTTAGTTTCAGCAAAAGTTTTGCTTAGTTCCACTAGATCTCGCTCTGCTTGTTCCTGGAAATGTCCATGATATGAGTACGTGAAGCGATGGATGAAAGGAGGGATTGGACGTAGGATCTAGGACCTCTTGAGAACTGTGGTCTCTTGAGGTCTTGCAATTGTCATAGCATTGAAAGTTGGGGTCCTGGGGTTCGATTCCCACCCAGGTCAACATCTGCAAAGAGTTTTTATGTTCTCTCTGTGTTTGCGTGGGTTTCCTCCGGGTCCTCTGGTTTCCTCCCACACTCCAAAACATATTGGTAGGTTGATTAGATTGTGAGCCCCATGAGGACAGGGACTGATGTGACATGCTTTGTGCAGCGCTGCGTAATCTGTGTGCGCTATATAAAAAAGAATTATTATTATTCATTTTTTAAAGATAATATAATGCCATCTCCATCGCTCGGAGAAAAATGTTTGTGAAGAGTAACTGTACGGACAAATTTATTTACGTCCAAGATAGTGCGATGAATAAAGTAGTGGGTGAAGGCAGATCTTGTTGTGGCTCCGACACAATGTAACTTTGTAAATTATAGATAGGATTTTGTGTTACTTTTGTTTCTGTACTGAGTGTTTCCTTGTAGATGGATTTTCCGCCCCCTGTCTCCATTTCTTCACTTTTTGTAGTTGGTACATTCTTCTTTGCCGCCTCCGAAACGCATCCAGAAAACTCTTCCGCCGTAGTTGCTATTGAGGTTCTGTGTTCTGTAGCCTCCTCTCGTTTGCCTTGTTTGTGTGTATTACTTGTCGTTGCGGTGGATTTTCTTCCTCCCGAGGCTCTACGATATCTGTTTCTATTTGAAGCATACACTTGATCCATCAGGTAATCCTGAATATCCTGAATCCTAAATATCTTGCGGAAACTTGGATTTTTTTTGTATTTTTTTTATATTCTTCTATTATTTTTTATATACTGTATTCTCATTTAGTTTTCTGTCCAAGTTAGAAACTTTGGGTAAGGAAGAGCAGGTCTGAACAGTCTTGTAGTTCTTGAATTATTACTCTGACCTGCAGTAATGCCTTTCTTCTTGTTCCACAATGAGTTGCATTAATTTGATTGAACAATTTGTGAGGACCACATTCCATGATGAATGGGGAGATTCATAAGGAGCACTCTGTGAACAGCCAATGACCTTTTGTGTCCTTTTGTGGAGTCAATCACTGCCTTCTGGACATCTGTCAAGTCAGCAGTCTTTCCCATAATTGTGTCACCTACTAAACCAAACTAAGGGGGCCTTTTCAATTGCTTAGGAAGCCTTTGCAGGTGTTTTGGGTTGATTATTCTAATTTTCAGAAATAATGGGGCACATTTACTTACCCGGTCCAGTCACGACGAGAAATCAGGTCTGCCGGGATTCACTAAGGTCCGTGCGCCCCATATCCAGCAGGTGTCGCTGCCGCGCCGAGGTCCGCTGGAGTTCACCTTCTTTTTCCCGGTGCATGTAAGTGCTGATCTTGTGACACAAATAATTTTTTAAATTCTGCATGTTTTTCCGAATCCGTCGGGTTGTTCGATGGCCACCCCCCCCGATTTTTGTCGCGTGAAAGCCGGCGCCGTTGCGCCACAATCCATTCGCGTGCGCCAGAATCGCGGGGCAATTCGGCGCAAAACGGAAATATTCAGTAAACCCGACAAAAGTGCGACGTTCGAACCCTTAGTAAATGAGCCCCAATGACTTTTGGGTTTTCCTTAGCTTTAATAATCAACAATAATCATCAACATTAACTTAAATGAAGAGTTGAAAAAGTTCCCTCTGTTTATAATGACGCTATATAATATATTGGAGTCTGTCAATCACTGCCTTCCGGACATCTGTCAAGTCAGAAGTCTTTCCTATAAATGTGTCACCTACTGAACCAGACTTAGGGGGCCTTTTAAATCGCTTAGGAAGCCTTTGCAGGTGTTCTGGGTTAATTATTCTGATTTTCGGAGAAAATGACTTTTGGGGTTTTCTTAGCTGTAATAATCAACATTAACCATCAACATTCACTTAAACAAAGAGTTGAAAAAGTTCCCTCTGTTTGTAGTGACTCTATATAATATATGAGTTTCACTTTTTTAATTTGAATTGCTGAAAAAAAAATACTTTTTGCTGATATTATAATTTAAAGGGATTGTCCTATTAAAAAAACTGCTATGTTGTCTCGAGACGGCTGCTTAAAAAAATTAAGTACTTACCTCTTGGTCCCTCCTGGTGTCCATTTAGCCGCTATTTTCCATTACTGTGTCCACGGGAATAATCTTTTTTATATTTTGCTAAATCGGGCATTTTTGGAAATGGCGATACCTAACATGTGTTTATGATTTTTACTGTTTATTTAATTTTTATATGTGTCCTAAGGAAAGGGGAGGGATTTAAACTTTTACTTTAGAAAAAAAATTTTTTTATGTTTTTAATTTTTTACATTTTTTTTACTATTATTTCAGACCCCCCTACTTTACCCTGGAAGGTCTTATCTCTCAGACAATATACTGTAATTCTACTGTATTGTAGTATATAGTAATTTTACTGCTGATCTCAAATAGCCTGGCCAGTATCCATGGCAAGCCTATGAGTCGCTATGGCCTTCCTGTGATGTCACGGGGGCACGATTGGCCATCCAAGATGCTGTTAGGTGCCGTGATCAGGTTCGCCCACGGAACTTAACAGGTTAAACCGCGGTGGTTAGATGTGGGTGTCAGCTGTGATATACAGCTGACACCTAGAGTGTATTTAGAGAGCTCAGCCTGTGAGCTCTCTCCATACATGACCCGCAGTACCACGACATATACAGTATATTATGGTGAGCGAAGAGGTTAAAGGGATATTATCGCCTGGGCATTAACATTTAATTTAATTAATCTCCCATATACATTTCCTCAGTTGGATGTTATTAGAAAAAATATACCTGTTTGAAAATAATTTCCCATAAATATAGTCATGTTGTCCATTAGAAATGAGATTGTTGTCCTTGGATACGACCACCTCTGCACAAGTGATTCCACAAAGAAACAAATTGCATTTGCATATGAAATATCTGGAAGCTACTTCTTGTTCCACAGCCGTCCGGTGTTAGTGAATGCTGCAGGTCTGGCAACCGCTTCCAGCGTGGGGGTGGAGGTATCCAAAGATGGCTAAATTTATGGTAAATTATCTTTATACTGTTAATTTTTTTTATAACATGCAATTGAAGAAATGCACATATGTAGCAGATAAATTTAATTAAATGTGAATGCCCCAATGGGAATACCCCTTTAAAGTACTTGGTTCCCATTGTAAAATATGTTACAGATGTCCCCCTCCCTACTTTGGAATGTGTCATTGTATTCCTGTATAGGAAATAAAATTTTGAAGCTACAACATCAAGTCTTTCCTGTTTGGGGGCGGTTAGGGGTGGACTACTAAGCTGTAAGTTTCCCCTCTCTGGTGTCTTATTGGCATGTGCTTTTGCTGTTGGGTGCACTCTTCTGCTTTGGTGCCCTCTTCTGGTACCCTCACCCTCTGGAAGGTGCCTGAATGTTAAAATTCCCTCTTGTCCTTTGCAATGTTGTCCGTTCCTGCAATTGTCCTGGGTTGAAGTCCCATTCAGGTCAATATCTGCAAAGAGTTTGTATGTTCTCTCTGTGTTTGCATGTGTTTCCTCCAGGTCCTCCGGTTTCCTCCCACACTCCAAAAAACATACCTGTAGTTTGTTTAGATTGTGAGCCCCATTGGGGACAGGGACTGATTTGGCTCTGTGCAGTGCTGCATAATCTGTAGGCGCTATATAAATAAAGAATTATTATTATTATTATTATTATTATTCTGATACACCCCCAACACCCCCGCTCCTACTCGTACCTTGGATTCTGTTTTCTGCCTGCCCTGACCCTGGATTGTTTATGACTACTCATGCCCTCTGACTCACCCAGGTCAGCTGTCACCTACACCAAGACCAATAGAAAAGGTATTGGGCTGGTGATGTCATTGCAGAGAAGTCCAGATTTCTATACGAGGGTTAAAAAGTGAAAATCAATGGGGACAATTGGGATTAAACAAAGCCAAACCGATTAGGTGACTAAGAGGGTCCACATCTCACTGTCAGTAACTACTAGATTACTTTTATCCATCTTAAATCTATCTAATATTGGTCATATGATTTCCCTATGGAATTGGTAGTCCTCACACTACAACATTTGTTCATACACTTACAGTATTCATACATTATTATTATTATTATTATTATTACACTTACAGTATTCATACATTAGATAGTAATGTACACTTACAGGATTGTTTAAACAATGACACTTCCAGTTGTGCTTCTGTATCTGCGCTTTCTAACTGTTACAGCATAAACCCCAGTTGACTGTCCACTTGGGCATCCTTACTTGGAGCGCTGCCTGAACGAAAGCATTTGATGTATGAGAATAGCCTTCAAGCTGCCAACAGTCTGGACCATCTGCTCCTATGGATCTTTGCCTGTTTGCAAGTTTTTTTTGGTCCATTTAACTTTGAACATATGCCAGTAATTTATAAGCAGACGATAACTAAATTTTTTCTTTTGTATAATTATTTTGTACCCTAAATACCAGTGATGACGAACCTTTAAGCAGCCGAGTGCCCAAAAAGCAACCAAAACCCCCCTTATTTCTCGCGAGGTGCCAACCAAAAATGAAAGCAGTAACTTATTGCTCCATGTTCAACAACTTTCAATCATATTGGCCTCCTGAGGACACCAACACAGTAGAAAGATGGAAAATTTGCATCTTTTTAGCTTCTTTCCAGTGTCCCTCTGTACACAGAGAATCGTGGGGCCAGCAGGAGGTCCTCCAAAGATAATTCGGCTCTGTCTATTCATTCACCATCTTCCTACAGTCCCACGTAGCGAAGTAAGTATCAAAATATGACTGAAAGCAGCATCTTTTAAGTTGCTTGGAACTGCAGGAAGATTCTTTGAGTCCTATCTGCCGTGCTGAGGCGATGGCCCTGGGTGCCCACAGAAAGGGCTCTGAGTGCCGCCTCTGACACCCGTGCCATAGGTTCGCCACCACTGCTATATACTATATTAATAATTCAGATTTTGTTTTATTAAGACAAACTGTAACGGAAATAGTAAATATAATGATCCATAGTAAAAATACCAATGTGATTTTTTTTATTTTTTCAAAATTGGGGCACTTACAATAAAAAAAAAACATTAGACTGTTTCATCCCACTACTATTATCTTTAGGTTTTTTATATATATTTTTTAGATTTTATTCCCCATGCGGTCTAATTTAACCAAGACACATCATTTATATTAAAATTGTAATCCTAGCACCACTTCCCAAGGCCAATCTCATTTCAGTACTTAGATTTATGAGGGCTTGTTTTTTTAGATGGTTTTTGATTTTCATTGATTCTTATTTAAGATGATGAGGACATTTTGGTTAATTTTGTTCTACATTTTGAAGAAAAATAAAATGGCCATTCTAGCATTGTTTTTCTTAGGTTTTTTTTCATTATTTTTCACCCTGTGAGCTAAATGATATGTAGACTTTTTTTTAGCATAGGTCATTACTAATAGGAAGATATAAATTATGTTCAGTGTAACGCAGGTTTTTCAGCTTAAAGAAATAGTGAGCCTTGAGACTAACCCCTTCCCATCTGTCCCTCTCTATTGACCAGCCCACCCTAGGCGGTGGTAGACAACTAGCAGACAATCCCTCACAGCACTAATGTGCAAAGCACAGAGACAAGACAAAACAGATAAGAAGAGTCATCAGAGTCAGGTCACAACAAAGAGAGCAAACACAGTACCAAACCGATAGATAAAACGAATACCAGGAAACAACCCATTGAACTCAGGAGATATCAGATATAAGCCAACAGATTACGAGTTAGCTTGGTCAGGTGTGGACTATAACAAGCCATGAGGATAGGCCCCAGAACCTTTTATGTGAGGTCAGAATCCTGGTTCACTGCTGCTAGAATAAGGACTCTGTCTGTCACAGCAGGTTAACCGCTAGTGAGCCGGAGCAGAGATACAGAGTAATAGGTGAGGTGTAATTCAATCAACACAGACAGGTATAAACATAACTCTAAGAGTGTCAGCGTAAAACATAAAGACAAGATCAACGCAAACTCAGCCACATTCTACGGACAGGGAATAATGCCGACGCGGTTGCTACATCCATATGTTAATTTATTTTATATATATCATTAATATTAGTTTGTATGTAAATATTGTAATATATAATATATATAATATTGTATTTAAAAATGAAATAAAATTCTAAAAAACACACTAATTTTTTATTTAGCTCTTTTAGTTCAAGGTAGAATACCATATATACTCGAGCATAAGCCGAGTTTTTCAGCACAAAAACGCAGCTTATACTTGAGTCAATAAAAAAAATGAATACTGTACTCACCATTCCGACGTTCCCCACAGCTCCACCTCTTGCTTCGGAGGCTCCGGTGCCTCTTCAGGTCCTTTGGCTCCTCTTTGGGTCCTTGGGCTGTGCCAGCGGAACACAAACAATGATGTCGGCAAGCGGCTGACGTCATTGTGTGTGCCAGCTGTGCACGGGTACCCGAAGAGGAGCTGAACAACCTGGAGAGGCCCAGAGCATCCAAAGCAAGAAGAGGACCTGCAGGAGGTATCTGAAAGGTAAGTACAGTGTTAATTCTTTTATTAAATACTTGGCATACTGGGGAGTATGGCTGCTATATACTGCAGGTGCTGACAGGCTTTATACTGCAGGGGCTGGCACGATATATACTGGGGAGGCTGGCAGGCTATATACTTGGGGGGCTGGCAGGCTATATGCTGGGGGCATGGTAGGCTATATACTGCAAGCGCTGGCTGGCTACATACTGGGAGGGGCAGGCGCTGCCAGGCTAAATACTGGGGGTCAGGAGCTTGCAGGCTATATGATGGGGGGGCAGGGGCTGCCAGGCTATATACTGAGAGACAGGGTGCTTTTCAGCTTTATACTGGCTATGGGCCGTGACCAATGCATTTCCCACCCCAGGCTTATACTCGAGTCAACAGGTTTTCCCAGTTTTTTGTATTGAAATTAGGTACCTCAGCTTATACTCGGGTCGGCTTAAACTCGAGTATACATGGTACTTGATTATTTTCAAAGTTATTCGGATTACTATAAGTAAATATTTTCAGATATTACTCGATAATTGTATTTGACATCCACAATAGTAAAGAAATTTTGATGCTGAAAGTTTCTAAAGTGAAAAAATTATGAGGACTATTGTGGCATGGTATTAACCCCTTCCCGGCAGGAATGATTGGATGGAGAGGGCTCACTGGCTTATGCTTATGGCAGCAAACACCCACCCACGGTCAGTAGACAAGGGGCCACATTTATCACTTTTGTGCGCCTAAGTGTAGTAGTTGCTCCTAAATTCTGGCGCACTGTTTTCCAGAATTATCACAAGCTACAACCATCTGTGATAAGTATATTTTCTGCCTCTTATTAATCACTTTACTTTAACACAGTTTAGGCGCAATTTTGGCGCAGTTTAGGCGCAATGTTAGATTCGGGCAGTTACATGTGATCCTGCTACAAGCTCCTCTCTGCTTCTCCCACAGCCCAGAATGAAGATAACACTCACAGCAGCACCCAGGTGTGTGACACCCTGCACCCAGTGACCTCCTCAGCAGTGGCTTCTCCTGGAGGGGATCCCCCAGTGCTGGTCTCCTGCTGCACCCCTGTAATTCTGCACAATATCCCCCTCAGACACACTGGTGATACTGTGCAGAATTACATGGGGGACACTTGTTTGTAGTATCTGCAACATTCTGCAAACTTGTGCAAACTTCTCTTGCTCTTGCTGTGAGCTCAGGGTTTTGCAGAATGTTTTGTAAATAGAAGGTGATGAACTGTAAATAGAGTCTGCAGCTCCTGTCTGTAATGTATCTAATGTATCTATTATATGTTCCAGTGTCTGCAGAGTATCTAATGTCTGTATTATATGTTCTAGTGTCTGCAGAGTATCTCATGTATCTATAATATGTACTAGTGTCTGGCTGAGCTCTGCTGCTAGAAATGAGCTCTTCTGCAAAGGGGCTCAGTGCTTTCTTCTCAGATAACGCCACCTTCGGGCTGGAGTGTTTTTGCGCCCGTTTTTGCGCCTAAATGACGACGTTGCAAGTGATGAATATCATTAGGCGCAGCAAAACATCTGGATTGGTGAGATAGATGAGGGAAAGCTGGTTATTTGTGCTGCGCGGCTAGTTTGGCGTTTAATCGCAAAAATGGCGCAAAAACGGTGCGCCTGAATGAAAAGGCGCAAAAACAACAGAAAAAACGAGTGATAAATGTGGCCCAAGATGTATTAAATCCAATTAAAAAGTAGATCATTTTTTGGGACCTCTCCTTTTCCTCGGAGATCAGTTCTGTTAGGGTACATCGATGATCTCGCTTCTTACGTGTCTTGGGGGTTCCGGAACTGAAATGATTTATGATTAAAGTAAATCTCATTCGTCTTTACTCTTAAACACGCAACGTAATTAACTCTCAACTTCAATTAGCCGGAATCTCCCGTTCCTTCACCCCATCCCCACCCTCGCTGGATAAAGTGCCTGACTGCTCAGCGGTGATTGAGTTGCCTTTTTATCTCGCACATTACAGACTGAAGATATCTCATTAGAATTCACTGCCATGAATCTCCTGTCTATTTGCCTTACGGAGAACAGCAGCGCTGCTTTTATCCCCGGTATACCTTTCCCGGGCCGGTCCTCTTGACCCGAGCTGTCTTGTCAAATCATCCTTATTATTTAGTTATCTGCCATCTATCACGCCGGAGAGCGAGAGACAGACAGAATATTCACGGCGCGGAGGAAGGTAGGCCGTGTCTGTTGTGCTGGATTCCATTACTTTACCAACTTCATTCATTTGAAGGAAGAACTTTGAGTCTCCGGACATTTTGGATATTAGGTTCAGTAAAATGCTATTTTTGGAAACCAGTTGGTACGCCATTGGCTGGGAATATTGGGATTGTAGAAACTTTAAGAGCAGAAAGAAGAGGTTAAAGATTGAGGATTTACCATAACTTGTTGCCCCCATAACAACACTTCCGGTTACTAGTCCATCTCATAGCTGGAAGTTTTCGGAAGTACAATACTAGACTCCATATTAGGAACTTGTATTAGGTGTAGAAAGGTCTAAGGTTTGCCTATTTTTATGAAGGTTTATAGTTTTTGTAGGAAGAGGAAGTTTTTTTTAAGGATTATACAAGACTCAACCTCAATAAAGATCCCCTTTCAGCAAAAAATATTATATTGTTTGTGTAATGAAAAGTTATACAATTCTCCAATATCAATTCCTCACTGTTTACTACATCTCTGCTTGCTGTCATTCTATAGGAAGCTTCATTGTTTACTTCCTGTGGATCAATAACCGTTCCTGCTTTTGTGATGTCACATAGATGCATGACTCGCTGTAACCCTGGTCATGTGATGTCACACAGGTGCACGGCTTGTTATATCCCTGGTCATGTGATGTCACACAGGTGCACGGCTTGTTATATCCCTGGTCATGTGATGTCACACAGGTGCACGGCTTGTTATATCCCTGGTCATGTGATGTCACACAGGTGCACGGCTTGTTATATCCCTGGTCATGTGATGTCACATAGATGCACGACTCGCTGTAACCCTGGTCATGTGATGTCACACAGGTGCACGGCTTGTTATATCCCTGGTCATGTGATGTCACACAGGTGCACGGCTTGTTATATCCCTGGTCATGTGATGTCACACAGGTGCACAGCTAGTGATATCCCTGGTCATGTGATGTTACACAGGTGCACGGCTTGTTATATCCTTGGTCATGTCATGTCACACAGGTGCACGTCTCGTTATATCCCTGGTCATGTGATGTCACACAGGTGCACGGCTCATTATATCACTGGTCATGTGCAGTTATACAGGTTTGCAACTCATTATATAAAAGAGAGCAATCAGTGCTGTGTGATACAATGACCCAAACTCCTGTGTGACATTACATGGGATCCGAGGGATATAACGAGCCGTGCACCTGTGTGACATCACATGACCAGGGATATAATGAGCCGTGCACCTGTGTGACATCAGATAACCAGGGATATAATTAACCATGCACCTGTGTGACATCACAAGACCAGAGAGATAACAAGCCGTGCACCTGTGTGACATCACATGTGCAGTTTGCCTGTGTAGTGTGCAGTATAAGCCTGATTCAGGAATTGAGGCGCACGTTCTTCCTGAAACGCAAACGCTTTAATAAATGTGGACCACAATCTATTTTGGGCCTTCGCCTTTTGCAACATTTCTTTCTTCCCTCTTTACGTTATAAAAGTCATTTGAGAGTTTTTTTATTTTGTGTAATGGGTTATATTTTTAGATCAGGCATCCTGTGGAGGCACATAAAATATAAAAAATAATTTATAAATAATAATAAGGAATAAAGGTCTGACAACTGATGGTCCAAATGTTGGCACCTCTTTTGATTAGCAGAAGAAGGGATATCTTTCGATTTTGGTCATCTTAGAGATAATTTCTATTCTCGGTTATGGGCGTGTTGGGTCACAAACCAGGCGAGGAGCGGGGCGGTTGGAGGGCGGGCCAGTGCGTGAATGCATTGCCCAACAAATTCACTTTAGTCTCCACTGAAAAACTGGTCAAAAAACTGGTCTACAGGTCGGAGCTGGTGGAGTTTGCAAAGCCCCTTAGTCAATGGGCACAGGACCACCGACAGGGGGAATTATAAGACTGGAGGTCTAAGCATTAATCCAATGGGGCTCATTTACTTACCCAGTCCTGTCGCGATCCCGCGGCGCGTTGTCCGACGTGGATTCGGGTTCTGCTAGAATTCACTAAGGTCGTGCGCCCGATATCCAGTAGGTGTCGCTGCTGCGCCAGGGTCCGCCGAAGTTCACCTTCTTCTTCTCGGTGCATATAAGTGCTTCATCTTGCGACACATTTCCTTTTACAAATTCTGCGGTTTTTCCGAACCTGTCAGGTTGTCCGAAGGCCACGCCCCCGGATTTCTGTCGCGTGAAAGCCGGCGCGTGCGCCAAAATCCCAGAGGAATACGGCGCAAAACAGAAAAATTCAGGAAACCCAACGAAAGTGCGGCCGCTGAACCCTTAGTAAATGAGCCCCAATGTGTCCTTGGTCACAATAGATGGCTTCGCCCATGTTCCATGCTGCGAATTTTGGCCAAAGCAGTTATGAGATGGCACCAGGTATCACATTTCAAATTTAAATGCAGGAAATAGCAACATAAGAAAGTACTGGTGTCATAGTCAGACCCAAAAAGACGTGTTAGGGTTTATGGAGGAGAGTCAAGGTAGGTTTAAAACTCCGCACTTGGCACTTTTACCCTAATTTGCATATCTAATTAGACCTCTCTTTACTTCCATAAAGTTACATTCATAAAGCACATTCCTTTCAGATCACATCCAGGCATGGTCGTTAGTTTATTAGACAGAAAAGCACATTCCCTTTAAGACTTTTTTCATCAAAGTTCATCTACAATCCACCCTCCATAGATGAGGCGTCGGAGAACTCCTTCCTTTCATTACACCTGATGTATATGTTGTCCTGGCGGCGTTACATAGTTACTGACATTTCTATTATCAATATCTTTGTAATTAGAGCTTGTGATTTACTAGAATTTTAATTACTGTAAGCTCGATGCGGGGAGAGCGACACCAAGTCACACATCTACATTGTCTACATGACATCATGATTAACCTTTGTCATTAGCTTTGTTTAGTGCGCCTTTATGAAAGATTTAATGTAATGGAGACATTAACCGGTTTGGCGAGTCCCGACCTTGTGCATTTTAAAGTTATAACTACTGAGATGGAATTCAAAGGAGGTAGAAACTTTTAGCATTCTCCATATATAGCAACTTTTTAGGCAGACTTAAAGGGACTCTATTGTTCTTTTACATAAATATTATTCTGTTTTGTAGGGACCCTGCATGCAAACTTGACTTGGTTGAACCTGCATGTAATCTCAATTGGGAGTAGGGATCTGGCAGCTACCGTAAGCTTTCAGCTCTGGTTACTTTCCTCAACAACAAACGAATGGCCATGAAATCCAAGATGTCCGATCTCTCTGTTTTCTGATCTTCCCATGAAGGTAGAGTTGAGTCACCACAGACACACTTGGTGTGCAGATTGTCCTGTAAAAATGAATGTGATTAGTCTGTGGTCTGTCCATGAAAAATGGACCATTCGCTGACTGGATTTCATGGAACGACCACAGTGTCGGGAATAGGACTCCATGGATCATGGTGATAAACCCTTCTCCGTCTCCCGTTCTGTTTGTTGTTGGGATGACCACAGGCACGTGCCGTCACCCTCAAACCAAAATTCATCAAGTCCTTTAAATATGATCACTGAACTGAATGGACATACTGGGGAAGATTTACTTAGCCTTCTCTGCTATTTTTCTGGTGGACAAGGCATGTAAATTTCCCCTTCTCCGCCAGTTTGGATTGTTTTATGCCCCACACACCACTTTGGGTGCCAGTGAAAGATAACATGGTGGGTAGCTAGCGGACAGGGACTTGAACAGCTCGACCCACAGCATTTACCATAGTCTTCGCCGGAGACCATAGTTGGATTCTTCGCCAGATCAGACCTGGTTTAACAGGTCCAACTTGGTAGAGATTACGTCCACATCTACTTAGATGCCAGAGCCTCGTAGTAGATCTAGGACGCCAAGGGGGAATGGTGTTTCCAATGCCAGTCATAATAAATTACCCCCACTGAGTCCAGTTCATTGATTCTAAGTTCAGTCTGGGAAATACCACATGCGCATGTCTGACCAAACTCACTTGTGAGCATCAAGAATTAAAGTGAACCTGTAACCAGGAATATAATTTTTTAGCTGGTGTCAATAGCCTGTGCTATGTTGATTTTAAAAATGCCTTTGTCAGCATTCTGACTAATTACATTAATTTATAATAATGCCAATAGCATGTGGTAAGTGCCAGGGAGGGACAGCTGCAGTATGTATGTGCCTGTCCCTCCTCTCCTCCACACTCTTGGAGCTCCCACACCAATTCTTCTCATTGTACATTGAGCAGCCGGGGAAGGTGGATGGTGAGGAAGAGAGGAAGAATGCATGAGGAGACTGAGACACAGGCTGCAGCCTGGGACTCACCACACAATTCTGGCAGGGAGCCAGGTAATGTGAATAAAACTTATATAAAGTACTGAAATGATTCTGAATGCTGACAAAGGCATTTTTAAATCAGCATACCATAGGCTATTGGAATCTGTCATCAGCTAAAAATGACTTGGTGACAGTTTCATTTTAAGGGCTTGTTCACGTGGTGGTAGTTTGCCTTGGTTTACAGCCAAAAAAAATCTAGATCAGCTGTTCGACTTTCCATCACGGATTGTTTCTGGTTGGATTTTTCGGAAAGAAGATGATGCTACATTTCTGTGTTAAAAATTTAGCAGCGGAGTCATCACACACATATCAGTCAGGTTCTATGGGTGTCCACTATGTGGCTTCTATTACAAATAGAAATATAGAAGACACAACACTATGTAAACAAAGAGTCCAAACTGCAGAGTCCTTTCTCCATAGGGCTAGTTCACACAATGGATTTTGGCCTAGATCTTCTTTCTAGGAAATGTATAAAAAAAAAAAACCTTCTCCTATTGAAATCAATAGAAGGAGCCTCCAAGGCAAGAAAACTAAATGGCATTCCCTGTATTCTGGGTGGGATTTGAATGGATGTAGGTGGCATTGGTGAAAGTTGGCTTTCATTGCAACACATCTGCAGGAGTAGTAACAAATGTGCTTGGATAAGCCACCAAATAACATGCCGATACTACCACGCCACCACTTTCTCCATGTGTACAATCTTTTAAAGTCATCAGAAATTGGCCAAATAAACCCCTAGCAGTATGTTGTCAAGTAGCTGAGCAGCTTCTAGATGGTGTTTCCTTCATGGCCTGGAGTGGTGGCATCATCCAGAAAATCAACTTTGAAGCAAGATATTAATTGGTTTTATTAAGTCAAGGAGGCGGAGAGTTTAACAATGGAGTCAATCTTTTGCTGCCTTAGAACGCCCCCTTCACTTAAATTATGGTCCTGCTTCCAGGGACATTGTTGACCAGATCTCCTGAAGTCCGGCACATGTTGTGGATAACATAGGATGAGGTGTACAGAGGCAAGAAGAGCTTGACTTCAGTGTTAAACTCCCTGCCCCCTTGACTTGATACATCGAATTAATATCTCACTTTAAAGTTGATTTTCTGGATGATGCCACCATGCTGGACCATGAAAGAAAATTGATCTAGAAGCTGATTGACAACATACTGATATTGGTTTATTAGGCCAATTTCTGATGATAGCTTCCCTTTAAGACTTCCGTTATGACATCATATAAATCCATCCCTGTAACAAAGACATTACTCATATTGTGTCAAATATTGGGCAGATAATTTAAGGCTTAGAACTTCCACACAAGACGATTGTCTTCCCGTACGGAATGAGCAGCATCTGGTGTTTACGATGATCTCACGGTTCACAGGGTCACACCTTCCCGCATCTCCCGAGCCGCATGTTTCCTTAGTTATGTAGAAATTATATCTTAATACGTCTTGTTTACACTAAACTGCTACATGAAATATTTCAGATGCGTACAGATGGAGCACTCCAGAACATAACAAAATGAAGACAAAGCTCCTGAGACAACCAGGGCTCATTTTAGCAATGCGTAATTGGCTGCAGTGTGGCTGGAGACACTTCCCATTAGTATATGGAAAACAGTGCAAGAAGTAACTCGATGACTTAATACTAAAACTCAAAACTATGATACTACTATTTCTACTGGAGGACATTGAAGGTATAGGATAGGGCTTCATGGTAGGTTCCTCGAAGCCTCTACATTCCAATGTTCTCAGCCTTCAGACTCCATTAGACCCACCACTACATGGAAGTTACAAGCGGCTCCAGGTTTCAGTAGGCCCCTGGGTGACAGAGCCTCAGTGGGCCCTTTGCAGTTAACTCACGTGGCGGCATTAAAACTTCAGAAGCTAAAACAGTCTCCTGTTCCCTAAAATATTCCCAAGTTTATCATCTCGAAGAACCCATCATGAGTATTTTATATAAAGCCCCCCTCAACTCCTATACAGCCCCCCTCGACCCCATGGATTCCTTACGTACAGCCTTATGTGGGACCCCCAGCAGCCCTGGACGCCGGCACTTGCCCGGTTATGCCTAGTGCTGGCACTGGCCCTGGCTACAAGACATCCTGGACATTGGAGAAAAGCATAAATAAGGACTACAGTGTAAGTAATAAGTAATATTTTCTGTACATAAAATTCGAAGATATCATTTTGTTCCATTGTATATGAGTTCATATCTGACCTGGATTGGGCTGTAGAGTTTCTTCAACATCAATGATTTCACATCCCTTAAAATACCCCACTTCAGTTACATACAACACATGGAAACCCACATATCATAAAATAACGGAAGTACAGATCCACATTAAACCAATCTGGCGCCATGTTGCCTAAAAGCAATTCTAATGACATCTCCCAAAACCATAGATATTCCCCTAACTTAGAGCCCCTTAGGGTCTTTGTTATGGACTACATAGAAGTGTGCTGAATTTTACAAATCATTTAAAAAGAGGGTGTGTATTAGTGGGATGTGGGCGTGGTCTATGTTACACAATTGTACATCCAAGAATGCACCAAAACGAATAGTAAAACCAATGTCCAAAGTAACAGTAGACAGGCTTAACCTAAGCAAAATTTTACCTTCTACTTAAGAGGCTGTCTACACAATTAGTGAATGTGTCTCATTGTCTTATGGCTCATCTGGTGACACACATATCTGGACATCTCCAGCCTCTCACAAGTCGGGATGAGCGAACCCAGTAGGGTTTGGGTTCAGCCTGGAGGTTCCGTTCAGGTTCATCTGGACACACTCATATCTAGACTCCAGCCAAACAATAACATTCGTATGTGCTCCAGGGGTAGATTAAGATTGCCATGGGCTCTGGGCTGTTTGAAAATTAAAGACCCCACAAGGAGAGCCCTGGTTAGATTCGGGTTTGGTCAAAGGTTCCATTCAGTGCTGATCCGCTGGAAAATGGTGGTGTATTTATGTATGTGGGGCAAACTTTATTCTTGGAGGGGGGGTTCATGCTGTGACCTTATAGTGTAAGTGACTTACTTATTTGTACAGTTGCAGTGTAGAGATGTGCTGCACAGAACTGAAGACCTCTGGCGGTGAATCGAACAGTGATGAGATATTTCCCAGAGACGTTTCGTAGAAGACCTCCTCCTCATGGATCAGATCATCACATCATAACAAGTATCAAAGATATTGCACTTTAAAGGGTTTTGCCACTGTTTTACATAAGTTGCCTTTACTGTCTTAATAAAAAGTGATGCAGCAGTCCTTCTACTTACGTTTGTGCTGTGTGTAGAGTCTCTGTGGATCTTTATTTACATGTATGAGCTCTGAAGAATAGGAGGAGCTGCATCAGGAGATTATGACTCATCCTGCTCCTTCCCTCCCTTCTTCCTGTGTCTGTCAGTGAGGACGGACTGTGAGAGAAAGAGGCACAGTGGGAGATTTGTGATTTACTACCTACATCTAGTACCAGAACCAAGCTCAGAAAGGAGTGGGTTTGGTACCTTCTACTGGTTTTCATTTCTGAAAACAATCCAAAGAAATGATCCAGCGCATGAGTTAGGAAGAAATTCTCCAGACTTTTTATTTAGCTTCCATAAAAAGTTGTAACATCACATAAACCGTAGCACTGCTTCCACATAGTAGACTACAAAATCCAGCCTACGCGTTTCGAGCGCATTTACACGTTCTTCATCATGGATCATTTCTTTGGATTGTTTGCTGCTTCACACGCTGGTCACGTGGGATCCGAGCTGCTTCTGGAAGTCTCCCTAGGGCGAACTTGGCCGGGTGAGCGTAATTTACCTTCCATTCACACTTTACTCATATGACTTTCATTTCTGAATTTTGTAGACCTTTGGAGGAACTTCAAAGGTCCTCCAAGGGTTCTTTTATACATGTTTGTCAAGAGCCAGCACATATGTATGAGGATTTCAGGACTGAAGGCCCCTATTTTTGTCCCTCTACTGGGTAGTAGCAAAGTGGATAGGTGGTTGGGTTGGGCATGGGCTTCCTAAGAGCCTTAGCCCCTGGGTGACCTCCTCATATCGCCCATATTCTAGTCCTCTACTGATGTCCTTATATAGAGTAGAGTAGAAAATCTAAGTTTAGAGTAGGACTGGATCCGGGACATCTCTATGCCTGAATTACAGGAGTCTTCATATATTTAATATTCCGCTTCCAATACATAATATGATCCCACCCCGACCATAATTTTTGTAGCCGATTGATGTTATTTGATAATTTGGCCAGAGTTCTCCCCTTGGAAATTTCCAGTCAAAATATCTTATTCGAGAAAATGTCATCCGGGAACATTGTTCATTTGTGACCTTTATTTTCTAATCTCTCTGAGGAAATTTGAGCGTTTTGCATATCTTGTGTCATTATTAGAGCGCAGCTTACGAGGTCGGCCCGTCGCGTTGTGCGCCATTGAACGTGGAAAAGGTTTAAGATTCCATAAATGTGATTGGGGAGAGGAGCGGGGATGAAGGTGAATTTGCACTTTAAAAGCTTGCACCTCACACATCATCTCTCTGCATTATCTGCAGTGGTTTCCAATCCGCTCGCTGAAAGGCTTTCTCGCCGGTGAGCGATGTCATTTTATCAGCTTGGCTTGTATGAATGAGATTAGACAGTCCGAGAGCGCTGTCAGGAGATAGGAGGCTCGGGGAAGATACCGGCAGAACCTACCTCATCACTACAAGGCGTTTTACCATCATTTTTTATCACTTCTCAGAAAGAGACTTTCTAGTACTACATTTTATAATATTTCTGGATTGTCATTAGCCCTACGTTCCCTACCAATATATTGGAACGGGTAATTATCCCAACACATCAAATCCGGGACAATGGTCTACCGGTCTCGGCCAATTACCCACAGCACTATGCTTTACCATTAAATCGGTAGAAGCCTTAGACATGTACAGTACTATGATAAATCTGTGATGTCTTATCTTGAGGGTCTCAAGAAACCCCATTTAGTTAACCCCTTGAGGACCCAGGCCTTTTTTATTTTTGCGTTTCCATTTATCACTCCCCACTTACAGGGGGACATTTAGAGACTTCCGCCTCTTGATGCATGGGGCAGGCTGCCGAACAGCGTTTATTCTATTCCAGGCAGGACAGTAACGCCTCGTGTCAGCTCACTCCCGGCCGCGCCCCGCACCCCGTGCTCGGCTGGCCGCGCCCCCTTTCACGCCCCCTTCCCGCCCCACTATTGTGAAATTGGTGGATTGGGACAAATAATTTCAAGGGCTAGCAATAAGCTAGCAGAGGTCCTGATAAATATGCCCCACAGAGCCTGTTTTCTGTGTAACAAATTGTACTTCCTAGTGAAGTATTTACTATTCCATACCGTGTATTTGGAAGCTGGAAAAAAATCCCAAAAGCAGTGAAATTGACACCATTTTATTTTGGGCCAATTGTTTTACAGTTTTCACTGTGCGCTTCTAATGACACCTCTCATTCATTCTTTTGGGTCAGTACAATCATGGAGATACCAAATATATATATATAGATATCATTATGTTTTAGTAATTTGTAAATTTTTTTGCACATAATTTTACCATATTCTGAGGCCAATAAATTTTACATATGTTGGTTTATGGAGCTGTGTCATTTTTTTGTGGGATGAGATTACCATGTTTCATTGCTAAAGTTATGCACAATCTTTTGATCACATGTCATAAAAATGTTAATGTTTTGAAAAATGGCAAAAAAGTGGCGATTCTGGCTATTTTCCGTTATGGGGGAATAACTTTTTAAATATTTTGACATATATTGGATATTTTGGGAAGTGATGATACCTAACATGTTTATGATTTTATTTGTTTATTTTTATGTCAGATCTAATAAAAAAGAAAAAAATTTCCCTTTAATTTTTAAACCCCCTAGGGTACTTGAACCATAGAGGGACTGATGGATCCTGTAATATACTGGAATACTACTCTATTGCAGTATATGGGGATTTACCTGCTGTTCTGTTACGGTGTGCCTCTGGCACACCTGGTGGCTTAGTGGGCCAATTCACGGATCCTGCCCCAAGACTGCACACTATTTATAGCCTGCATCCATTCAGGCCTGAACAGACTCAAGTGAAAGTAGAATTCTATGCCAGGCAAGGTCTGATGTAGAAATGCCAATGGGCGCAACCACCTACTGGATATATCAGGATGTCAGATGTATCCGGCGTGCAAGAGGGTCCGGGGGAACATCATTTTACGTATGAATAATGACCCCTATGTCTTTAAGGATGAGACTGAAAAGCTCATTTGTCATAAACATGTCAACCAACAAAACTTTTAAGTTAAAAATAATGAGCGCCTTGATTAAAAACGCACCAGAGTAACTACAGTCATTTAATTGTACATTAATCATAGCCCGGGAATGTCTGTCGCGTTGACGGATCTCTACTGCAAAACAGCAGGGTGTTATTGACAGCAAATATACAAGATTTATTTTAATCTTTTCATTTCAAAAGGGTTAAGTCTATAAATGGAGCATATTATTAATTCAATGATATAAAGCGCCAAAGGATACAATTAAGTGCAGCCTGGATTCTAATTCATCGCTTCTCCATTGCTTGTGTTTGGTGTAGGGAAATGAAGCACACCTTGAGAATAATGAGAACGTATCAGTAAATGGTCATAAGATATACAGGGTGAGTCAAAAGTCCCATGAAGGGTAAGAGGGTCCTATCTTTTCAGCTATGTTAGGAACAGGGCTGCCATCTTGAAAACCGCCATATTGGATCTAGGCGAGTTTTCCAATTTGAGGTGGGTCATGTAACATATCAGAGAAGACCAGAATTTATTGCCATTATCAGATTTGCAGTATTTCTTGTGGTTCAAAAGTTATCAACACAGATATTCTTAATAGATTCTCATGGAAAGTCGTAACAATTGGATCCAGCACCTTCAGATCTGTGTTCAGCAAAAGGGACAACACTTTGAATAGCACAGGGGACATTCCCTGTGCTGGTACTGCACAAGCTATCGCAATAGCTTTGATAGGTTACATGACAATTTTCCCATTGGATAATTTTGTCCATGATCCAGTATGGTGGCCATGTTCCAGACATAGGGGCACATTTACTTACCCGGTCCAGTCGCGATCCAGTGGGTCTGCCGGGATTCACTAAGGTCCGTGCGCCCAATATCCACCAGGTGTCGCTGCTATGCCGAGGTCCGCCAGAGTTCACCTGCTTCTTCCCGGTGCATGTAAGTGCTGATCTTGCGACACAAATTCTTTTTTAAATTCTGCGTTTTTTACTAATTCGTCGGGTTGTCTGATGGCCACGTCCCCCCGATTTCTGTCACGTGAAGGCCGGCGCCGATGTGCCAAAATCCGATCACGTGCGCCAAAATCCTGGGGCAATTCGGCGCAAATCAGAAATCGACAAGAAACTCGACAAAAGTGCGCGATTCGGACCCTTAGTAAATGAGCCCCAATGTCTAAAAGATTGGCCTTCCTCAATCAATACTTGTTGTGGTATCCAATATGTAATTTTTCATTCCGTTTCTAAAATTAAAGGGCATCCTGAAACTTTTGACTAATTCTTTACTTCTCCTATAGTGCTAAAATACAAGTTCCATTATCATTTTACTAAAGACAAACACTTGAGATCATTTATCAATTTACCGTATTTTTCAGACTATGAGGCGCACAAAAATCTTTTGATTCTCTCAGAAATCAAAGGTGTGCCTTATAGTCCAGTGCGCCTTATATATGAACCGTACTTACAGACAACAGCTGCCTTACACTGTGCACAGGTCTGCCACCTGCTGGTCATTCATCCTTATAATCAGGTGCGCTTTATAATCCGGTGCGCCTTATATATGAACCGTACTTACAGACAACAGCTGCCTTACACTGTGCACAGGTCTGCCACCTGCTGGTCATTCATCCTTATAATCAGGTGCGCTTTATAATCCGGTGCACCTTACATATGAACCTAGACATTTTAGCAGGCATTTATTGATGGTGCGTCTTATAATCCGGTGCGCCTTATAATCCGAAAAATGCGGTACCTACTGGGGAAATTCCCTTTTCTAGTGAAGGTGCCAAATTTTAACATTTTGATATAATAGAAGTTTATAGGTTTTTACAGTTCATGTTTGGTGGAAGTGCCCATTTCTGACCCATTTTTGGTCAACAGCAGTAGAGATGATTGTAAAGATCGTGACATATCATGACCATAAACATCTGCCTTACTGAATTACTGCTCTCCTGATTACTTGGATTGCCTGAAGACCTGTCACACACACTCACCTTGCTCATAACTTCTAGAACTGCCATTCCGGCCACTGAAAGGAGAATTGACTGTAAGGATTGACACTACATTAGTGTCAAGCCGCTTGGATGTCCCTCCTCTCCACCCCTGTCTGTTGGCAGTATAGTCACATTATGGGAAATAATACGTTTTTCAGGTTGGGATAAGAAAACCATGCTTCTTTTGGAGCACTTGAAACATCAAGCATGACTTTCAGGAAGCCCAATGATTTCAGAAGGAAAGATTCCCAACTGCAGACAGCATTGTTTTGACATGGTTGCGGCCTAAATTGGCAAAGGGGAGCTCTTTATTCCCGACCCTAGTCAACAGCCTCTTCCTCAGCCAAACCATTTCCCTATGCAGTACTGAGGAGATGCAAGCATATCGAAACAGCACTGTCTATAGTTGGGAATCTTTTACTTCTGGAATAAAAATACTGGCTTGGATTTAATCACACATCACGTCATAAGGCTTCCTAAAAGTCATGCTTGATATTAAGGGAGCTGTCTTAAAAAACCAAGCCAGACAAAGATGGGTGCCTGTCAATAGTAACAAGTCTCCCTCTGGAAGTGTCCCGGGACTCAAACTTCCACCAATAATATTACAAACTAGCACTACAAGCCTTCTATATCGCAGGCTTGTTACACATGTACAAGAATGCCATAGCAAAATATTAGAACATTCTTACCAGTCTACGGGGAGTGTAGAGGTGCTGGAGCTCGGTCAGGAGGATGTGTGTATGGAATCCGCCAGGTCAGGAAAATGTTGACTGCACTGCACCTAGTAATCCATATAATAATCTCTCCCTGACCCCCAAATAAATAGCTCCCGCCCTTACAAGGGCAGTCCCAGGGTGACCCTAAGTTCTATGTTCACCCTGGTATTCCCTAATTCAATCCCAACGCGTTTCTAGAACTGGGTATACCAGGATCTGTCCTCAGGGGATTATAATAATTCGTCCAGGATGGACCAATATAGGGGACTGATAAACTCCCCACTTGGAGGATCGCCTTGCACATGGACAGTGGTCCTTGAAAGTGATAAGGTGCCGCAAAAGGTAGCAAAAGAGGGATTGTTTTCCATGACCCATGCTGGAAAACTTATTTGCATATTTTCCAAAAACCTCTAGTGGAGCATCAATGGCTATATGTTCCACACGCCTTACTTACCGACCCAAATGGACAGTATAGTTACTGTAGAGTTGGGGCATCAGGGGTCAAGTAGAAATCAATGTTCTGGCTTCGAATGAGCTGGCATCAAGGCCAACTGTGCTTCCCATCAACTCTACCCTTTCTTTCCTCCTTCATCCCTCCTACCCCTGGACTTTTTGCTCTTTGTAGATGGATAACTTCATTATGGGCTCTGATTTTTCATTTCCAGTTGAATCTATAGAAAAGTTTTGAAAAAGTAACTTTTTTTTTTCTAACTTTTATGCATTGACATTCTGTGCCAAGTCAAAAGATTAGATTGGAGATTTATATCTAGATCACAGATATTAAAGGGAACCCGTCACCACTATTTTCACAAATACAGCTAGTGACAGGTTCCTATAGAGCTCTAATAACTATCTGACACCCTGCTTGTAGCTAAGAATGATGCCCCTGAGATTCCCATATATTCAACTTTATAGTTTTATCTGGTAACTAAGCATGGCTACATGTAGTCCAGGTGGGCGTGGCCTCCTCGGGCTGAATCCAGCAGCTCCTCCCCATGCCTATCTCTGTATGCTGCTATAATGTCATGTGACCAGGGTGACATCATCGCAGGTCCTATAGCTTTTGTAGCATTAGGAACTGTACACTAAGCATATATGTCATGAAATCACAGCATATTTTATCACATGAAATCACAGCAGCCTGCATGGAGAGGAGTAGAAGTCCATGGAGGCTGCTGTGATTGTTTTATGTGGTCAGATATGTACATGGGGTATAGTTTTCATATTAAGTAGCTCAAGGACCTTTGATGATGTCACCCTGGTCACATGACATTAGGCCACGCCCCCATGGACTCGCTCCAAAGCTGCATAGATACCAGGCAAGATTATAACTCTGATTTTATGGGGATCTGAGGGGAACAATTTTTAGCTAAAAGCAGGGTGTCAGATAGTTACTAGAGCTCTATGGGAACCTGCCACTACCTGTATTTGTGAAAATAGTGGTGACGGGTTCCCTTTAAGAGTTTAAAAAACTTCCCAAATAACATAAAAGTTGAGAGAGCTACAAATTTTAAGGTATTCTATAGACGCACCATGACACTAAATAAATAATGCCTCTTACAGTACAATATAATGTGGACAGAATGTAAAAGCTTTGGTGTTTGAATAGCAGAGATGAGGCCGCAGGGCGCCCAGGGCGAGGTGCAGGGACGAGCACAAGATTTTTTTTTTTTTGCCTCCAGGTCTTTAGTTCTAGACCCGCTGTGAGCATAAATTCCATATTACTTTAGATTTTATTAGTTTTTGTGTAATTAGTGATTGTCTTTCATATCCTAATTATATCCAAATTATATCGTAATTAACTTACAGTAAATACTTTCCCATCCCACAGGGGGAATCCACTGATACGGAGCTGTATAAACTTGATGAATTATGTGTTTTAATAGCAAAATTCTGGTTTAGGTTTAATATAGTAGTTTACTATTATTTAAAGAGGTAGTGATAAAAACAGCATTTTGGTTTTTTCGATTTTGGGTATAATTTTGCAGCATGAACTGTGCAAAATGAGGAGCAGGTTAAAGGAAATCTACCATCACAATCCATCCTGATGAACCAGGGACATTACTCATAGATCCAGGCACCGTGACTGTGGGAATCTTCTTATATTTGTTATCCATAACCTCCTTCCTTCTAAAATCAACTTTTTAAATTATGCTAATGATCCTGAAGGGCTGCTGGGGCAGTTCCCAGAGCCCCTCCATGCTGCTGGTTCACAGGCTGTTACGCTCTGCAGGAACACTTTCCTCTTCCACTTTGTGCTGATGTTACTAATGGGAGTCAGCATTTACATTTGAACCCGGACCTGAACCTTGACCGTACTTTCAGGTTTGGATTCTACTGAACTCGCACGAATTTGAGCAGGTCTGCTCATCCCTAGTTATAAACTAATTTCCATTAAAATTGAAAAGCAACATCCCGCACCGGGGCCTAGCCTTTTCTTGGGGCCTGGAGGCAGCCTGGGCCCAGAATACCGCAGTGGCTGGCGGTTGCGGCCTAGGCACGCTAGTGTCACGGTGCTTGGTATGGGGACCGGAGGGCTGTCCTACTGCCTGGCAGGTCTCCAGCAGGTGGTGCGTGCAAGGAAATATATGAGGGAGAGGCTGATATACTGGTTCTACCTGGGACAACCCTTAGTGTCTGTAGTATGTGTCCCTGGATGATGGATGAGGGAGCGTAGCAGGGACCAGACGGAGGCAGCGTTGTGCAAAAGTAACTTACAGTTCTTTATTCGAACCAACAGCAACAGGCAACGTGCCCAACGATTCTTTACAGATGGTGGTCTGACTGGGAGTGCTCTTGGAGAGTGAACCTCAGGAGTTGGGTCACCAGCCTGGTTGCAGATACAGGCTGGGATGTAGCTGTGTCCAATCTTGGAAGCTTCAGCTTTAGTCCTGGGTATTGTTCAGTATCAGCCCTGAAGGTGGACTGATACCCTGTAGCTCTATAGTGAGAGCTGAGGCCTAGGAGGCCTGCAGTAAGAGCATGTGCTCTTAGATATGATGCTCCTCTGTCAGAAGCTGGATCCTAAGAGAGTTTATCACTTCCTGTCCAGGGGTTTTGTTACTTCCTCTGGTCAGGTGGTGGCTCACTCCCCAATCACACCCCAGTTTACAATTAAGTGCATTGAGGCATGTCATTGGATGATTACACATTAAATAATATTAACTCCTGCCTATCCAGGCTGCACAATTACCTCTATGTGTACTGGATGGTACAAGGGGCTTATTCGCAACTACTCCTCTGCCCATGCATTGGCAGGGATGTTGCAGATCAAATCTTTGATGACATCTTTACGTGTTTTCCTATTGCATTGTCACATTGCGTCCACAGTTCAAGTCTTTCACAGTTTCTTTTCCCATTGACATCACGTTGCTGTAATACAGCCCAAAGTTTATGTCAAGAAAACATGAGGAAAAAAAAAAAGTCATTAAGATAAGTAGTGCTCCACGTTTCATCTGAAACCTGACTGGTTATCTGAGGGAAGTTATCAGATCTCTCTGCCAGGCACAATAATTGATAATACTGGAGTAACAGCACTGAGCGGCCGGCCATAAACCTGCACCGGTTAAACATTGTCTAAAGACTCACCCGCCCATTCTAGTGACAGCAGATGATGTGACAACACAGTCAGTCACTCATCGGCCTAGATGCCTCCAAGAAATACAAGTTTTTAGTTTTTTTTTATTATACCCAAATGCTTAAAGATTGCAGATACTTTGGTGCCTTTATATTAGTCTTGATCAATGCCGTCCTAAGGACGAGCCATGGGGATGGATTTCAGTGTGGCCGCGGGGTCTCGGTGCCGCTGGATAATGTATGTGACTTCACCGATCAGTGTGGAGATGGCAGTGATGAAGTTTCATGTAAGTAGAGCATTAGAATTATTTTATTATATATGTTATATATTGTTTTTGACTTTATATTTAGGTTTCAAACAGGAATTAAAAGCAACACATTTTTTTCCTGTTCCCATTTTGGCCAAGAATGGTAGAGAACAACTAAAAAGGCGCAAAAAAGGCGCAAAAATGCACCTACTCTGAGCAGGTGCACTTCCAAAAAAATTCACTTTTCATGACTAAAAACAAAGATTTTCGCTTTCCAATGAAAAATTATCTCTCTGCAACATGAAAAATCCTTCTGCTCAGTTTTAAAATGTAAAATTTCTCCAGTAACGACTTCATCATTGTCTATGGGATCATCTCTGGGAGTGATTATTGTCTTATTGTACAGATCTGAGAATATTATCAGTCTCCATTTCATGTAAATTATAATAAAAAAGGAAAGACTCATTTCAGCAAGAATTTTTTTTTTTTTTCCATCTCTGTCACTTTTAGTCCCTGCAGTTACATCACAATGATAGTTTTTGTGCAGAGATGACGCCCTGAACGTTCTGTCACATTTTCTCAGTCTCCTTTCATTATTGCTCACAAATGAGATCTAATAATTTGAGACAAATTTGGCGCAAATTTAGGCGCAAATGAATCGGACATGCGACAAATCCAAAACGCATTTACTAAGGCAGAACTAGATACATCATAGATCAGGAGCCAAAAAGAAGAGCAAACCAGGCGCAAAAACAGACGAACCTGAGACCCCACTATGATTAATGTCCCCCTAAGTGTCCTCTGAAAAAATAATTTTTTCAGGAATTTCTACTCATCACTGTTTAACAACCCCAATTGGTACCAGCACTGATCACGGTATATATTTTTTAAGTGGCGCCACCAAAACCGGCAGTTGCATATTAATGCCGGTTTCCAGCATTTATAGGGTTGACATCGACGATCAATGCTGGCAACAATCGTGGCAGTTACCGGCAGGGTTGAGTCTAAACAATGAAAACAAACTTTGGTCTGAAGCTCGGGTTTCAGGACCTGCACGGGTAAAGGACCTCAAGATAAAAAAAAGTTTGTGTTCAGCCTTACAATAATAATTCATACAATTTTATTTTGATATTTGTTTATGTTCATTGTGTAAATTGGATGAGATTTTTACGAAATATGGCTTAACCGGGGAAAATTTATGTTAAATAACAAATTAACATATTGGGGTAGATTTATCAAGCTGTCTGAAAGTCAGAATATTTCTAGTTGCCCATGGCGACCAGTCACAGCTCCCCTTTAAAATATTCATGAGCACTGGTAAAATGAAAGCTGAGCTGTGATTGGTTTCAGACAGCTTGATAAATCTGCCCCAATGTATAAAATTCATTTCGGTGTCCAGACTAGGCGCTTCTGTGTAGATAGACTGAAATACAGACAGATATGAGTAAATCTTTTCCTAAGACCACACCTTTCAGAATACCGCCCTTGGAAATCCAGTTCTGCATACTGGCCGAATAAAGCACAACGAGCTACGTACAGACAAGAGTCTTCTCATGGACTGATAGTAGATGAATATCTTCATAGTGGTTAAGACATGAAAGGCAGAGGAAAGTATAAGGTTGTAGAGTTTTACCTTTGTACAAAGTTATTCATCATTAAAGGGGTCATTATAGGAACCCGGCCGCAATGTAGGTGAGCTGTAGTACCTGACCCAATGCAGTGCTGTATGTTTCAAATCCTGGACAACCCCTTGCTTGAAACGCATTTCCAAATCACAAGCATGTGCTTAAAGAGGTTTTCTGGGACGATTTATTGAACAGCCATCCAAAATATATTAAATTATTGGTGTTTTTTGTTTTTACTAACCATAACATTGGGAGAAAAAGTTTTACTTACTTAATGGCGCAAATCCCGAAAACGTCGAAAAATCCGATGAAAGTGCTGCCCAAACCCTTAGTAATTAAGCCCCACCTGTCCATTTCCTTTCAAAGTATAATAAAAAATATAATTATTGATAATATCCAGGATTAATAATAATAATAATAATAATGATAATAATAATATACGGGTAGACGGAGTAATCCATTTTGTCTCCTTCTGATCAGTATAAGTTGTATACATTGAGAAACTCAGGATGGAAAGCAGGAGTATAACTACAGCAGGAGAAGCCATAGCAGCTGCTATGGGGCCTGCAGTGTCAAAGGGGCCCTTGCATCTGGAGGATTGGATGTGCATTTGCTGTATGTGCGTGTGGTATGTATATACTTGTTGTGCGTGTATATGTTGTATGTCTGTAAATAGTGTTGTATGTATGTGTGTAGTTACTGTATGTGTATGTGGTACCTATATACTTTTTGTGTGTGTATACGTTGTATGTCTGTATATACAGTAGTACTGTATGTATCTGTGTAGTTACTGTATGTGTGTATATGCAATTTCTATATGCTTTAAGGGTGTATATGGAACTGTACATATTTGTGTATGTGTTGTATGTACATATGGTGTGTATATGAGTGTATAAATGTGTGTGATTGTAACTCACATGTGTTAGTATACAAATATTTATAATTTTTTAAGGGGGAAGATGGATCCCATTCAGAAGACTGCTAAGCGGTCCTTCCTCTCCTAGCTACACCACTGATGGAAATACATCATGCTGTGTCTTTCTATCCTGCTCCTGCTCCTCTGCTCAGCTATGTGTACACTTAGCAGAGGCCAGTGGAGGCCATAGAAGACGGATGCAAAGTCCCTCCCCTGGCCTCCGCTGAGTGTATACATCAATCAGCAGGTTCATATAAGGGAAAAAACCCTGAACATCATTCATCCTCCCGGCTCCTGGCTCGTCTGCTATGGCTCCGGCTGCTCCGTCCTCCTTGGCTGTGTGCGCGCGTCCCCGACACCTAGGGCGCGCGCCGCAGCTTCTGCAAATTTAAAGGGCCAATGCGCCGCTAATTGGCGCTGGCCTTTTCCCCTTAATCTATTTAACCCTGCCTCTTCCTGTTACCCTTGCCGGATCTTCGTGCCTTGCGCCCTTGAGAAAGCTGTATTTGATGCCTTGTGCTGTTCTTGAGATTTCCCGTTGTGACCCTTGTTCCGTTTCTGACTTCGCTCCTTTGCCGCCTGCCCTGACCTGTTGCTACGACTCTGACTCCGATCCTGTGCTGCCTGTCCTGACCTCCTGCCTGTCCCCGACGACGAGATTGCCCGCCGTTTCTGTACCTTGACCTTGGCTTCCACTGCGGACAAGTCACGCCTGTGGAACGACCTGGTGGTACCACGCCGCAGCAAGTCCAACCCGCTTTGCGGCGGGCTACCTCTAAGCCTGACAATATCCTTAGGGAAAATATCCTTAGGGAAAAAAATGCAGTGTGAACCCTGCCTAATGAGTATGAGTTCCTCATGACTCTTTCCTATAAGTCGGATGTCAGGGTCATTGGACTTCAAAATGTTCAATCTTTTTGATGTTCTTGAGTCTAAGGAACTTTACTAGAAGAATAACCTTAACTTCGTTGAGTTGAGAAAACTTGTATTTCATTGCTGCCGTTTCACAGTGCAGCACAATGAATAATGCAAAAAAAAAAGGTTAAAAGAAGTTTGGCAAAGTCAGATTTGTATAAATCATGTAGAAAATAATCCTGCATTAATGTTATGCTACATTAGAATACAAATGGATGTTTCCCAGTAATGATTTAGACCCGAGCCTGAGTATGAAGCTTCGCCCATCTGTTAGTCACCGATTTGGACTTCCAACTCTTTCTATGTCGAATATGTATTTTCAAGGAGAAAATTATTGAAAGAGGTATCACAGTTCAAGCACTCATAATACGGAACCTCATTACAATAAAGACGCCTTAATACACTTTATCGGTGACAAGTGGCGAGGACTTATGGTTCCATACGTGATCTGTTAGCCTCGGGCGGCTTTATTTATGAAGTCAATTCCCATAAAATAATTACACCTTAAGAAACGCTTTATAATGCTATTAATCAATGGAAAGATGGAACTCTAAAGTGCAGTTTTGTTGGATAAGGACAGTAATATAATAGATAACTTTTTTCAATTGAATAATAATGGGGTGGATGGAGGGGAGTGTTTACAGATATCTTGCGGTTTCACCTTACTGGTTCTTGCCATCAAAAAGTATTCACACATAAAAAGATCCTTCTGTTGACTGTGTGGAAAAGTATATGAAACTAGAATTGATATTCTTGATATGCACCTAGGGGTGCTGGTCCTGAATTCATCCCCAACACCAATTCCCTACCTAATAGCCTTGCAGACCCTAATGGTAGGGGACTACTAGTTAACAATCCCTAATCTAAACATGTGATCAGAACAGAAGTAAGATGAACATAGAGACAGACAAATAAATACACAGACACAAGATAACTTAGCAAATGCTCAGGAACATGGTTTCAGATCACTTAGGGCTTAGGTATAGGTCCAGGTTCTGGATCATGTTTGGTGTACAGGATTCTGTATTGGACAGGATCCAGCTCAGAACAGGCTTGGGGTTCTGGATTAGGCTGGGGTTCAGGTTTCTCGTTCATGGAAGGATCCAGGCTTGTTTTAGGCAAGATCCAGGCTTAGGTGTAGGTTCAGGATTAGGCTGGGGTTCAAGGTTATGGATCAGGATCAAGATGGAGTTCAAGGTGCAGGTTGAGGTTACAGGGTTCCAAATCAGGCTGGGGTTTAAGGTTCTGGATCACGCAGTATCCAGGCTCAGGTACAGGTTTCAGGTCAGCAAAACACAGTACTACAGTACACAGTGCAACAGTACACAGTACAACAAATGACAGGAGAAAGTAAAACCAGCACTGAGTGAACTGAGGATAAGTTATTTAAGCATTCCTGGATGCTGCCCTCACAGCTGTCTTGCTAGGCTATCCATCAATCAACCAACCCACACCTGAAAACACAAAGCTCAGAAACAAGATGAAACAACCCAGCTTTCCACATAACAGAAACCCTGCCCGGCCAAACAAATCATCTCTGCAAGGCAGCTGTCAATCACAACTGAAAACTCTGCAGCATGAATCCATTCAAAAGCTTCTGACAATAGTGTTTTAGATTACCTACTAGCGGATGTTCAGCCTGATCACCCCCATACACTCTTCATTCAGAGCTCTGCATGTGTTGGATGTTTCTCACTGCAAGACATCTGAAAGCTAAGTACTGGGTATGTTAAAATCTAAGAAACCATCCTTCCACTGACATCATCTACCAGGTAGAGTTGGTTCAAGCCCATGCATGTATTTGTCCATTGATATGTATGCTGATATTTTTGAAGGAAGCAACTGCCACCTAATCCACGCATGATACATAGTTGGTCTTATGAGACTCCACAAATTTAGCTCTTTTATCTATGGGCAAATGTTAGTAAATTTTCGTCCAGCAAAAAACCCCTAAGAACCTTATACTTCTCCCAATCCCATAATGATGCCTTTTGGATGGTGTTAGATGTGATACACTTCCTGCACTCATCTTAACATAACAGGAAGTGGCTGGGAACTCTCATTCAGCCAATCAATGGCCTCAACAGCGGCCTATCTCACCGATGAATGGACGGCCTCAGCTATTTCTGCTATTTCAGCCATTGATTAGCTGAGCCACTTCCTGACAGCTTAACCAATTAATGCCCTTAACTGGGCAGTTTGAGGCAATTGAGCGCAGCCGGGATCTAAAAGTGGTAGAGGTGAGTATAAGGGTTTTTGTTTTCTATCAAAGAGGTTGGCCACTTTTGAATAAATATGTTCCATTAGACGTGTCTCTGCATGTAGATGTACCTGTATCTTTGCCTCCTTTCAGAACATCATCCTTTTCCTGTTCTCACCATGTTACTTTCTGCATACATACACAACTTACTGTTTCTCTTCCCTTTAGTCCATTCTAATGGCTTCACCCACTGTGCTTCTTATTCTCTCTGTCCATCCTCTCTGACACACACAGGAAGAGGGAAGTAGGAGGGAGCAAGATGAGTGATAATCTCCTGCTGCAGCTCCTCCTATTCATCAGAGCCCAGATATGTAAGCAAATATTTACATTAACGTTTGCAGACAGCACTTCAGTAAGTAGCAGGACTGCTGAATCACTTGATGAACATTCAGGGATTATTACAAGGCAGTAAAGGCACATGGATAACTTATGAAAAAGAGTGGCCAGCCCCTTTAATTCTTAGAAGCCCCATTGAGACTGACTTTTTAACACTTTCATCAGAAAGAAATCCCATGTTGGCCAAGCTTTAATAATTTTCCTAAAAGTGATTGTTGAATCTTTTCCATAGGAAGCATATAACTTTTAGTTTGATTTCTCGTCTTTCTGGCATTGATCAAAACATTTGTGATTCCATCATTATAAATGCCTCCCCCCTGTCAAACCTCAGCAGCGAAATCCTGATTCTGATACATCTTACAAATCACTTGTCTACACAAAAGCAAACCCACAGATCTTATCTAAATGCTAAATGTGGTATTTATCAGAGAATATATCAGACTATTTTATGCTTTCCATTTTTACGTGTCTCAAGGGCACTTTAGCGAATGCAAAATCACAATGAAAGGGCAATTTAACCCAAGCTCCATAACGGCTCATCATGTTTACAGAGTACAGAACCAAGCATCTAGGCAGTAGTGGATTATAATGTAAGTGGTTTGGGCGGCTACTCGGGGCCAAAGGCTTCTAGGGGGCTCATGACCACCTGAACCAACTGCCAAGTTTGATACTACTTTTTAGAGATAATAAAATCCATAAAATCCTCAATCAATCAACAAACAAATATATACCTTTTAAGGTCTTCCAAAGGTCCTCAAACTGCAGAACTAAAGGTGGACAGAAGAGATCCCTCTCCTTTCCAAGCTAAGTTGTTTCTAGTACCATATTGTGATGTACATAGATGTACAAGGGGATGCACATGCCATATTTGGTCCAGTTCATCTAGCCATTAATACCTCTCACTTTCCCGTAGACTTATCTTGTATGATTAATGAGATCTTGGGAATGTCCTACTACAAAGGCTGCAGAGGGACTCTGGCTCGGTAGGGGCGTAGCTATTAACAAATTTGCAGTGGCAGCGACTCCAGGATCTTTTAGGAGCTTCTCTCCATTTTTAAGACAAGAGATAAAAGAAAAGATTAATATCCCGTTCATGGAGTTATAGTCAATATCAGCCCAAGGCCGGATATATTTTTGGCATCGGTATAGCCAGGGGATCATATATGTGACTAAATAGGTTCTAGCATTCTTAGAAACAGAGATATAAATATCTCTGAATGGGACCATTTCAAATAGGTCATGTCTGGTATCAATGTGATCCTTGGATTGACCTGGATCCTAGGAGACCAGAATCCTGACCCTATGCCTTCCCATTTAGAAGCTAGAACTCCTCCATGATCCTGGATCCTGATACCAGGTAGGAGGGTCCCTAGAGCGCTAGAGGGTGTGCAGGGGTGTGTCTGCACCTATTATAATCAGAGCACCACTTGTGACCATCATCTTACCTGGGGGAATGATTCACCATCACAAGTGCAGGAAGGATCATTAAGTGTGGACTACCCGTCCCCATTAGGCCCACACAAGGTAACATACTGCATGCTGATACTTGTAGTCCTACACTTGTATTTGAACCAACTGTGTGTATATATATATATATATATATATATATATATATATATATATATATATATATAGACAATATATATTTGTCTAGTTGCCCTTAAGGCAATAACATATAAAATTTAACCTGTGTTGCTCTTTTATCTCGATCCACAAATCCCCCCGTCCATGTCTTGGTTATATACATGCTTACCGGGTTGATTCCTCACCCTATATAATTCCATTACGGATCAGGCTTTTATTAAATCAGAACTGGTGGCAGCTTATTGAGTTGATAAGGTTATTGAGTTGATAAGGCTAATGAAAAGGGGTCTTTCTGCCATTCAGGGTCATCATATTTTCATCACTCATATGAAGGCATTAAATGGCATTACATAATTAGACATGTAATGGCCCACAACTTTCATACAACCCGGGCCCTTTGGCCATCTTAATCTGCAATCTGCAACTAGGTATATGTTCCAAAGTGAATCTGGCAGCAGTGAGTACCAGTGTTTTCTAACTTTCCTAAGCCATTTTTTTCCTTCATATACACAATGAATGCTGTGTAACGGAGGTCATGCATCTTCAAAAGTTGTTGGCCAAATGATAATTTATGCATCCGCTACTCCTTCTGACCTTACTGTGCACATTTACTTACCTGGTCCAGTCGCGATCCCGCGGCGTGTTGTCCGACGTGGATTCGCTAAGGTCGTGCACCCATATCCACCAAGTGTCGCTGCTGCGCCGAGGTCCGCCAGAGTTCAACTGCTTCTTCCCGGTGCATTTGAGTGCTTGATCTTGTGACACAAAACGTTTTTTAAACTCCGCAGTTTATCCGAATCCGTCGGGTTGATGGCCACGCCCCCGATTTCTGTCGCGTGAAAGCCAGCGCCGATGTGCCAAAATCCGATTGTGTGCGCCAAAATCCCAGAGCAATTCAGTGAGCGGTTCGGACCCTTAGTAAATGAGCCCCACTGTGTTTGTATGTGTTATCATTGGCTAAAAGAGAATTAGCCACTAAAAATGAGCAGGCATCTGGAAATGCAACATACCTGTTCTTTTCCCCCTATTATTTCTCAAATTAATTTCAGACTGATGTGACATGCACATTAGAATGTGAGCAGTTCCTTCCAAAATCGGCAAAGTTGATAGACTCGAGGAGGACCTTAGATGCAACATTTCTTCTTAATAGATGTCACTCTTGTGCATGTGGACTCTCCATGTCATAACTTGAGTAGTTGTGTTATAGACCAGTGGTGGCGAACCTATGGCACGGGTGCCAGAGGTGGCACTCTGAGCCCTCACAGTGGGCACTTAGGATGTTGCCTCAGCACAGAATACACCAGACAGGACTTGAGGGATCCTCCTGCAGGCCCAGGTAGCCCAAAACATGAAGCATCTTGGTCTACCTGAGACTGCAGGAAGAGAAGGTGAGGACATGGTCAGATTATCATTGGAGCCTTTGAAGCTCCTGCACTTAGCCCCACAATTTTTCATGTTCAGGGAAGCTCCAGTGGCAATCTAAATTTTCCCACCTTCTGTCAACGATATTGATGTCCTCAAGACCCTTGAAAGCTGTGGTATAGCACGGAGCAAGAAGATTTTAATAATTTAATTCTAGAATTGCCGTGTTGGCACTTTGCAATAAATAAGTGGGTCTGGTTTGCATTTTGGGCACTCGGTCTCTAAAAGGTTTGCCATCACTGCTATAGACTCAACCCCATTACAACATTTTGGCCTGTCGATCTTCCTTAAGCTTTATTGGGAATGGTGAACAAGTGAAAACATTGATGTTTTTGCTTAAGTGCCTCAACTTTTTGGCAGTTGAGTCGACTTTAATCTCTATTTTTGGGTTGGTCAAGGTGGAACTTATCACCCTGTTCCAGTTTTGAGATCTACATTGTCATAAAGCATCATAGCCTGAACATAGCTTAGTTTGTGTTTGATGAATCTTACCAAACAAATTAAAATGGCTGCTTAAAGTTCAGTCCCTGAATTATTGTTCTAAAATCAGGGCGGAGATAGAGGGGCAGATTTACTTGCCTGGCCCATTCACGATCCAGCGGCGCGTTCTCTGCGGTGGATTCGGGTCCGGACGGGATTTATTAAGGTAGTTCCTCCGACGTCCACCAGGTGGCGCTGCTGTGCTGAAGAGCATCGGAATACACTGGAATACACCGAGCCGGGCTGAGTGAAGGTAAGTGCAATTTTCGCAACACTTTTTTTTTTTTAAATGCGGCGGTTTTTCCGAATCCGTTGGGTTTTTGTTTAGCCACGCCCCCCGATTTCCTTTGCGTGCATGCCGGCGCCGATGCGCCACAATCCCTTAGTAAATGACCCCCAGAGTGCCTTAGCTTCAAATACATATAAAAATTTATCATAGTTTCCCTTAGGCCCACATGTTATTGTCTTCTAACATTTGAATTAGAGATGTAAATGTAAAGTGTGTTTTCAATGTATTTAAGAACGCTACACCGAAAATATATGGCCAAGACCCATTATCTATGGAGGCAATATGATTGGTGACATGGAACATATCAAATGGACACAGGAAACCTAAATTATCCCATATCTGTCCACTAAAATGTTTATCTTTCAAACTACAGATCATCAAAATCAGAATTTTGTCAGAAAAGTGAACATCTGGTACAGAATAAACACATGGCTGTCCTTTCCTTCAACTTTTGCTCCAACGCATAGAAAACATTAGCTGCGGGAAAGCAACCAAACAAACATGGCGACCTGTGGAGAAATGTAGGAAAACAAAATCACATACCGATGTAGGAAAACATTGGCTGGGAATGAAGAAGACCACATACCTTAGTGATTCACAAAGTTAAGGGATATACCGGTACTCGATTTTAGATGAAGGATGAAACAGAACAACAAAAGGACAGCTGGTCAGCAAACTTTTAGCTCCAGTTCCATGTCAGAACATTTTTTTGGTGAAGAAAGACCAAACCCTTTTCATGTCCCCTTTTTGCGGCCAAATAGACATCAAATTGGTGATCCACCATCTAGGAGGTCTGTAATAAGTCTCTTATGGAGCCAACATGGTGATCAAGGTGGTGGACTACTCATGTTCAAGACATTGGCCAACTGATACTCATACCGAACAATGTAGTAGGGAGGCATGGTGTCTGAGTGAGTAGCACTTCTGCCTTGCAGCACTGGGGTCCTGGGTTAGATTCCCAACTAGGTCAACATCTGCCAAGAGTTTGTATGTTCTCTCCGTGTTTGCATGGGTTTCCTCCCACACTCCAAAACATACAAGTAGGTTATTTAGATGGTGAGTCCCACTCGGGACAGGGACCAATTTGACAAGCTTTGTGCAGCGTTGCGGTGTAATATGTGTGCTCTATATAAATAAAGAATTATTATTATTCTTATGTAGGGATAAAAATGAATGAGGTGGCACTCACCAATGCATGCGATACTTTATTCTCCATTGTGTTTTGCGATATGCAAGGGCTTCCTCTGGCCTCTCTCATACAGGACAATGTATTATTTATAGCTGTTGTATTTGGTCAGAAATATTTCACTAGATACTTATACAATTGCTTAGTTCTGAGGTTGATGAAATTTTCCCATTATTCTTACATTTCATATTTTTTCCATAGGCTCCTTATATGAAAGATGCGACTTTGAGACAGATTTATGTGGCATGACATCTGAAGGATGGGTCCGAACCAATGGTTTAGAAGTCGGAAGTGCACTTTTTCATCCAAAAAATAATATTACAGGTAAAATAATAACTAATTCTATTATTTTCTAGTTTGGACAGTGCAGTTCAGTTTCTAGAGGGAAGTTAGACTTCTAGTATAATATTCAAAGGTGAAGGAGTCTTCCAGCAAACCCCAAAGTTACAAAATGTATCATGTCTTTTCTCTTCAGAAACATCTCTCTCAACTCCCTTATCCCCCCTGCCTCAGGAATGAGGGAGGGGGGACAAGGAAGTTGAGAGAGATGTTGGCTGTGTGTGAGTTGCTGAATATCACTCGGTGAGTCTTCTGTGAAGGTGCGAGCACCTGCCATATGGATTTTTTATTAAGAAAAAACCATGGGGCACAGTATAAATACATCAAAAAGTTTCAAAATAGGGTCCACCAGATAAATTTATCCTAAGGGCCCAACCTCCATCAGAACTTTGGAAATAGATCACAGTAACCTCCAAATGGTTCTGTATTTGGTTAGACTTCTGGAGACAGCTATTGAGTGAGGGTCTGGGCCCTGTAGAGTATCCTCTGGTACTCTCCTGGGCTACAAAAATACATTCTGGAAAAAAAAATGTTTCCCTTTATCCAATCCTGAAAACAATTTTTATCCTATATGACTTTAAAAAGAAAAACACCAACTGTAATGGTTAACACTGGACTTAGGGAGGACAGATACAACAGTGAACACTAAAACTTCAGCCCACTCCTGCTTGACTCTGCGTATCCCAGGCGATAATGGACAAGCACAAAGATGGTCCCTCACTATGCCAAAGTGCAGACAAAAAATATGACAAACAAATAAACAACAAGAAAAACAACAATCTAAGTCACAACTGAGGTAGTATATATGGTACAAAATCACATACACAAAAGGGTAGTCTAAAATTAGAGCCAAATCACATAAACTATAAGTACTGAAATATAGCAATGTAGTATGGACAGTATAGCTAGCAAAAAATAACCAGTGAATAGATAGCCCACATGGGGTATTTTTCAGAGTAGGATGTCTGCTCCTGGTAAAAGGGGAGGAGCTCTGAGTACGTTAACTCTCGCCCAAACCAGGACAAAGCTCACAGAGATCCAGGTGTGGTACATTCATGCAGAAGCCCTGACGCTAGGGCACTGTTCAAACTGCCAAATAAATTGAACCAGAACAATTCAGTGGCTTTTCAGCCTGACTGTGTGAACACAGGAAGACTCTGACACAGATGTAACACCAACCAATGGAAATCCTCCCAGAAGCAAACTCATACATCGACTATGTATTGTCATTATATGACCTGATGCTATCTTGATTAGTTCTGATAACATAATTTCAACAACCGTTCAAAGTCCAGGAACAGATTCTATTACTAATATCCATTTACTAAATCATTAACCTAGGCCTGATAATTGTCAGATATTTCACTTTGAGTTAAATGGATTTCTATGATTATTTGGCGTTATTAGCTGCCTAAATACACACTGAGAGAAGGAAAAGCGGAAAGGACATACTTGGTTTCATCAATATTTTATGTGTCTGGTTTATTTAAAATCCAATGGAAGCGCAGATAAAATTATAGTGGAAAATGAGAGACTTTTAAATTATAAAATCTTTGGGTTAATTAATGAATAAAAAATAAACAAATACATATAACAATGAATGAATGAATTAAATAATACATACTGTATATACTCGTGTATAAGCTGAGTTTTTCAGCACAAAAAAATGTGCTGAAAAACGTCCCTTCGGCTTATATGCGAGTCTATTACCAAAAAAAAATTACCCACTTAAAAAAATAAACTTATATACTCACCCTCCGATGTCGGCACGGCTTACCGATGTCCCCGATGTCAGCGCGTCCCGTCTTCTTTCTTCTCCGCGGCTCCTCTTCTTTCTTCTGTCATCGACGCGGCCATGTTTTCTTCGTGGCCGCGCATACTATGACGTCAGCAGGGGCCGCGTCATAGTTTGCCCCTGCTGCTGTATACTACCGGGGGCAGTGCTGAATACTACTAGGGGGCTGCTGTACACTACTAGGGGCAGGCTGTATACTACTAGGGGCTGCTGTATACTACTAGGGGCTGCTGTATACTACTAGGGGCTGCTGTATACTACTAGCGGCTTGCTGTATACTACTAGGGGCTGCTGTATACTACTAGGGGCTGCTGTATACTACTAGCGGCTTGCTGTATACTACTAGGGGCTGCTGTATACTACTAGGGGCAGGCTGTATACTACTAGGGGCAGGCTGTATACTACTAGGGGCTGCTGTATACTACTAGGGGCTGCTGTATACTACTAGGGGCAGGCTGTATACTACTAGGGGCAGGCTGTATACTACTAGGGGCTGCTGTATACTACTAGGGGCTGCTGTATACTACTAGCGGCTTGCTGTATACTACTAGGGGCTGCTGTATACTACTAGGGGCTGCTGTATACTACTAGGGGCAGTGCTGTATACTACTGGGGGCAGGCTGTATACTACTAGGGGCTGCTGTATACTTCTAGGGGCTGCTGTATACTACTAGGGGCAGTGCTGTATACTACTAGGGGCTGCTGTATACTACTAGGGGCTTGCTGTATACTACATGGGGGCTGCTGTATACTACTGGGGGGCTGCTGTATACTTCTAGGGGCTGCTGTATACTACTAAGGGCTGCTGTATACTACTAGGGGCTTGCTGTATACTACATGGGGGCTGCTATATACTACTAGGGGCTTGCTGTATACTACATGGGGGCTGCTGTATACTACTGGGGGGGTTTGACCAATGCATTTCCCACCCTCGGCTTATACTCGAGTCAGTAGTTTTTCCCAGTTTTTGGTGGTAAAATTAGGGGTCTCGGCTTATACTCGGGTCGGCTTATACTCGAGTATATACGGTAATAAATCAACTTATTCTTAAAATTTCAAAATATATAAAACTATTTGTAACACAATAGGAAACTTACATTCTTAACATATATGAAAATAAATCAGCATATCAATAAACCCAAGAAGTAGTTAAACATTATTTTATTTTTTAAAATATAATACATCTAAATGAAAATACAAGTAACCACAGTAACAGCAAATATATTTCATTGCAGCAATATTTTCATTTTTTTTATTTAAAAACATTTGAAATGAATACTGGAGTTGTTTCTATAATAATAAATATTATTAAATACAGTATAAGACACAAAAAGCATCATTTGATAAACTTATTTTCGTATATTGTTTTCATTTTTAAACTGCAGTCTATAATATAATTGTTAATTTTGTTTTATTCTGTGATTTTTATACTTTTAAGGAGAAATCATGCTAATTATTTTAAATTCAAGGGACATTCAGAATGAACACAGCTCTTTATCCCTGCAGCTGTTTTCCATGTTAAAGGGAACCTGTCACCAGGAGACCTATTTTTAGCACTCCCCCAGTCCCCACAGAGCATAGTACATACACTGCCAAAGTGTTTTTGTATAAAAAATTGGTTTTACAGAAAAAAAGATATGTTATATTGTACATCTCATTAGCATCTGCTGTGTGACTAGGCAGTTGCCAATTGGGAGGGGCTGGAAAGGAGCAGCCCCCGACCCTTGGGAAACATGTGACCTTTTCAAATATATGAATAACTCCCCTCACTCGGGATTGGCTGTATAGGAGCAGGGGGCGTGGCTAAGTCAAGTGATGGGTGTTTTCATATATTTGAAAAGGTTACATGGAGAAGCTGTTCCCCAAGGGTGGGGGGGGGGACTGCTCCTTTCCAGCCCCTCCCATTTGGCAACTGCCTAGTCACACAGCAGATGCTAATGAAAGGTACAATATAACATATCTTTTTTTCTGTAAAACCAATTTTTTATACAAAAACACTTTGGCAGTGTATGTACTATGCTCTGGGGGGACTGGGGGAGTGCTAAAAATGGGTCTTTATTTTCTAGTTACTGTAGCTGAATGGGGTCTTGTATATTTTAGGATGAAAGAGAGTTTTTAATAGCACACATTTTGAGTTGTGTAGATCCTATTGAGGAACTTTTAATAATTGTTTTTGTGCATTATATTAAAAAAAAGATAACAAGTGTGACGTTGCTTTTAACATAGATTTTCTTCATTACTATGTAACCTAAATAACATAAAAACTTTCTTTCTGGGTCAGTACACAACAATAGCAAATATATATATACTGTTTTTTAAAAAAACTTTATTTGCATAATGATGGGGAATATGCAATTAAGCTTTCCTATATAGTACAAGGAAAACCACACCTCTTCCACTTCCTTGTATGGCAGCCCTCTTACCATCAAGCATGACTTTCAAGAAGCCTAATAACATGATTTGTGATTAAGCCAAATCAGTATATCTATTCCAGAAGGAACAGATTCCCAACTGTAGGCAGCGCTATTTCCACCTTGTTGCATCTCTTCAGTACAGTGTAGGTAACTGGTTTAACTGAGTGGGAGCTTTTCACTAGAGCCTGGAAGTAAGAGTTCTCTTTATGGAGACTTTGCCAATTAAGCTCGCCTTATAGCCGTGTGGAGACTTATAGCCATTGATTCTCCACTAGGGGATTCTGAGAAATATGCAAATAATTATATATTTTTTTGGGGAAAAAACCCTTTCCATTATTGCCTTCCAAACTCCATAACTTTTGAAATTGAATATTTAGTTTTAACCCAAGTTTGTCCAGAGGTGTAAGTACAATATGTGTGTCATTTTCCTTTTTTTAAAGTGACCAGAGATTTTTTTCCCGCACTTTATATTTTGTTACATAAAGCTTTTTTATATTACATTTTACTCAAGGAGGAAACTAACTTTTTTTGATTGTTTTATCTTACAAGCTCATTTTCTGCTGTTCACATCAGAAAATGCACCTGGGGCCCAGGCTGTCTTAAGGACCATACATTTTCTTCCAACGGATCATCAGACGTCTTGCCAGGTACAAATATATCTCGGAATTGATTTTTTATTTAATTCTTATTTATTTGACTTACAAACTGGGGCCTAGACTTAGACATCTTTGTTTGTAGCTGAGAAACACTATCCTTGATCAGGCCATTGTTTCCAGCAAAGTCCAAAGTCTTCTCCCTTGTATAGTGCAATAATCAGGTACATATAGTCCCTACTTTTTGGCTCATGGCCATAAAAGTTCATTGGGGTGTAACAAATAGGCAAAGTGGCTCCACTAGGCATGGCAGGTGGAGTAAACTGAAGAGCACATCACGTGATGCTTGGAGGAAGGGGGAGGTTCCCCCGAATAACGTATAAATGTGAGTATAAAACCGGTTGCAAACCAGGAGAAGTTTGATGCCCTTTTTGGCTGGGTCAACTCTCACCCCTTCCATCTCCATAGCAGTTTAGTGGTGACAACAAATCGGAAAGGAATAGAACCTGCTCTATAATTTGCTGCATGGCCGACCAGCTCGGTTAGACATCAAGGGCTCATCGTCTAGTTGACCATACATAATAGGAGTCAATGGCGGGCGTCAGCTAGCTGCCGTTTTTGCAACTAGATCATAGCCATAATTTAAGGTCATGTACGTGAGACCTTACACAATATTGTATCAGGGAGACTGTACATTTATTTGCCATTGTTAACCCCATTAAGTTTGAGTTAAACAGATGTCATTGAACATATAAGCAATAGGCTTCTAGCAGTAAGAAGACATCAAATTAGATCAGCTGTCAAACTTGTAAAAATTCAGTAGTCTGGGGAGTGTACATGAGAAATAATGTGGCCTTTAAGTAACTTCATTTTCTAGCTGTTTCCCCACTGCAGCCTCTATTTGTAAGGTGCATTTACACTGATGTATGTCCAATCGGCTATGGCCGGGCATACGTCCAGCGTAATGGAAAGGAGGAGGGGTGACCCCTCCCCTCTCCATAGTGGTCCACGGCGCATGGCCTGTAACAGGGGGAAAGATAGGACATGTCTTTTTTCCGTGTACGAAGCGGTACAGTGCCACACATGTGCGGCACCGTATCGCTCCGTGCGGCCATTACCATTCCTTGGGGGACATATGTACGGCCGCAAGGTTGTGGCCGAACATACATCACCCTACGGTTGTGTGAATGCGACCTAATATGCAGTTGGGTAAATACCTTGTTGTTGTGACATACTCCTCCCCCTCTCCTTTCTGTTTCTAAGCTTCTGTCCATCTTGCCAGCATGATGGAACTTAGCAGAGATTACAAAGGGAAACTCATTTTATTTGTAAGTGAGGTAGCATGAGAAGAGCCAAGTAAGCGGAGAAAGAAGCTCTTTCCTCTGTAAGTTTCTTACATTTACTTGTACAATTTATTCATGCAAAGTTTGTTGAAATGTTTGTGACAATTTAGTCTACGCTGGGTATTTGAAGGACATCGAGAAGATAGAGAATAATTTTTTTAATAAGAATTATTTAAGAAATTTGGACGTAAATTTACTTGCCAATAAAAGACGGAGTTTCCATTTGTAATATGACAATGTGATATTTTTTTCCCTCGAAGCTGAGGCTGTACTACTACTTCGCTGACGTCAGTTCTTTGCTGATGGTGGGGCTACAAATTCAGACTGAAGATCAAGTTAATGACATTTGGAATGAAGACTCAAGCCATAAAAAAGAGTGGAGAAGAGGGGTCATTACTATAAGCAGCTCGGGGCCGTTTCAGGTTAGTCTTGTATAATTTAATTTTTCTAATGACTTTGACAGAATGTTTTCAGAAGATCCAGTGGGCGGCAATGAAATAGCAAGTGCTGGGATGAATTGTCCATATGTAGGAGTTTCTCTGTAAGATAATCCAAAGGGCAATTTTGGAATCAAAACTACAGTAAATAAAGGACGTAGTAAAAAAAAGTTGAAAAAGTTGGAAAGTTGAGATTTTCCATTTTGTTAAATTTATTCTAAATCGTAGAGCACAAGAATCTTTAAAGTCAAAGATAATAAAAGTTTGAACTTTACTCCCCTCCCCCATTCACAATAGAAATTCATGCTTATCCATTCGGTTCCTTATAGGAAGCTTTGCTGGGGGTTGGAGCACTGTACAAAATCTCTAGAGTTCTGACTTTTTTATAGCTCTCATATCTAAATCCTATCTGGATAGGACTTTTCCTAAGGGGGTTGTAAAAAGCAAAGCATCTAAAATATATCTCATTTCCACTCCAGTGATGTGGCCCCCAGTGTTGTATCTATAAGGGTTGTATTGGTTGCAGTAACTAATGAGCTAAAAGTCCGAGGGGCCCACAAGCTGCTGTATAACACTTTATGATTACCTGCAATGTAAGCATTGTATTTCCTTTAAACCTTACTTTACCCTGAAATGTATGACTGCAGCCAGATGCCCCCCATCCACCCCCTTAGTAGTTTAATAACTGTAGAATGTCAGAAGTAGAAATAGATAAGTATATATAAAGTAACTGAGGCTATAGAGAAATATGCAGCTGCAATGGTTACAGTATTCTCTTTTCACTCCATTCACACTACATTTGGAGAGGATATCACTGGATATAACTGGAGTATCAACACTAGACATGAGTGGAACCAATGTTTGCATTCTGGTTTGGGGTTAGTGTCCACCTGGCCAATCATAGCCATGGTTAGATGTTAGGGGAATCAATATGTCGGATTGGATTTTTAGGCCGCTTATCCAGCATTACATCCGGATCGCTTGGATCCTCCTAAAAAGGGTGGCACCCTGCGTCATCAGCATGCAGAGGGTCACAGCAATTTAAAAGTTAATTCTGAGATAAGGAGGGGGGTTGAGTTGAACCCGGGCCAGGACCCTAAATTCAAAAGAAGTAAGGGGTCAAGTCCCGGGGACACAAACCCAAAAATGTAGGAACAAACCTGAACTTTCTAGTTCGGGTCCTATCAACTGTAAACTGTACGTAGTGTTGAGTTTTTTTTATCTAAGAGAAAACATTTATTATTGATAAGCAGTTTTCAAAATACATATGGAATTTTTTTTTGGGGGGGGGGGCATATCTTTGGGCCTCTACCCCTAATTGTTTTAAGACCCTGAAAATGAACCTGGCTCCTCGAACTACATCAAAGGGTCATTTTGGGTCATGAGCTGCTGAATGTTACTGAAGGGCATGAGGAAAAGTTGTGTGAAGCCCCAAATAAAACCTTTGCCCTAGGGCCCACTCTTGCCCTACTCTTTAGAGTAGCTACATCACTGTCAGTCTCTGAATGTAGAGGTTACAACAGTGAGTTTACAAAAATTAACACATACATTATGGGGGGTGTCACTGGTGGTCAACCGAGGCTTACTATAGGCTTCTCCTACACAGTTGAAGCCGGTGAATATAAAACCAATGACCAGCATTGATCTACCGGAACGGAGTGGAGAAGAGTCTGCCCTACTACTGACTCTAAACTTGTGGAACATGGACAATCCCTTTGAGAGTGTTGGGTAGTAGAGACCCTTTGTAATAGTTGACCTTTAGTCCAGTCCATGTTGCATTCTATGATAGGACATTAAACGTTTCGGGGCATGGTACTAGATGCCCCCCAGATGAAGAAGATCTGGGATAATTAACTCCTCCTATAATCCTGTGCCTTACGCAAAGATTATTTTTCCATTTCTTTGAGGCCTTCAGGTATTTTATAAAAGTTTACCAAAGACTTTATGCCGTGTATAAATTACTTTTGCTAACGCTCTTCCAGTCAGGGGGTTACAGTCCACAATTACCAAAAGATTCCGATCGGATTGTATTGCCGGGAGATTGAAATTACTTACTGAAGTCTGTCAGAACGTACGTGACACAAGGTCTATTAGAAAATATTAAGCTTCATTTGCCACTACTTACAATGTCTCCGAGATCTTTTCAAGCGTTGACATGTATTAACTCCTGACCCAGTTCTTAAATAAGTTAAAATGACTGCACCTTCATTTATCGGGAAAGGGAGATGAAACAATGCAAAACGTCTTTTCTCATTAAAGTTCTGTAATGATCTTAATATATGACAAGTTTAGATTAAAATAGAATTCACCGAGTAAAAATGGGTCAGGTTTTAACAATTTGGTTGCAGGGACGAGCTCTGATACTGTCAAAAACTGACATTACATGGGTCGTATAGGATCAGAAATTAGTCTATTTTTTGTAGAATTGGCACTTGGACCATTTATGGTATTAGTCTAGACCCAGTAGAGTGGTGCGGTATTACTCCTTATACCTACCTGCTAAGTAACAGAGATCAAAAGATACGACTGCTGTAGATGAGTCTGTAGATGAGCTGTATACACATTTCTTTCATCTAAATAGATAACAGAGAGGGGCACATTTACTAAGAACAGTGCGGTGTGTACTATGTGCAGTTACCTGTGTAGTGTGCAGGGGGCGCACACAGCGATAGGAGTCTCTGATATGGGTGTAACGTGGTTCTCAATAGACACAAGTATGGAAAATGTGTCACCGGAGGCAAATTCACACTTATTCAGTAACCTAAAGTGAGATATCAGGATAGAAACAGCAAGTACAAGAACAGCTGAGAGACTAACACATACAACATGGGGATTTTTTATTTTCACTATTGTCTCTTAAAAAAGAGGGAGGGTGGAACAGCACTGGTGGGTCATCATCATCATTACCCCTTGTGAATCCTCCCATCATTACCTCTGGTGGGCCATCACTATCATTACCCGTGATGGATCCTTATTAGAGATGAGCGAACATACTCGTCCGAGCTTGATGCTCGTTCGAGCATTAGCGTACTCGAAACTGCTTGTTGCTCGGACGAATACTTCGCCCGCTCGAGAAAATGGCAGCTCCCGCCGTTTTGCTTTTTGGCGGCCAGAAACAGAGCCAATCACAAGCCAGGAGACTCTGCACTCCACCCAGCATGACGTGGTACCCTTACACGTCGATAGCAGTGGTTGGCTGGCCAGATCAGGTGACCCTGGGATAGACTAGCCCCTGCCCGCGCTGCTCGGATCATTCTGTGTCTGGATGCCGCTAGGGAGAGAGCTGCTGCTGGTCAGAGATAGCGTTAGGGTGTTCTATTAGCTTACTGTTAGGCAGGAGTGATTCTACAAGAACCCAACAGCCCTTCTTAGGGCTACAATAACGTTATTATTTTTTTTTTATTTGCTTGTGGCTGGGCTTGCTGGCACTAGTAGTGCAGCTAGTACCATATTGTGAGGAATTTGCAGGGGGACTTGCTACCGTTGTGTTTAGCTCTTAGTGACACACATATCCACCTCAAACACCAAAGTGGGAAAATTTATTAGGGGTTTGATTTCAATTAGGCACAGTCTGCCAGTTTCTTTTTATTTTACGTTTATTTTTTCATAACTCAGCGTCATCTCATCAGTGTGCTTTCATACTTGGCTAGAAAATAGCCAAAGGAGAATCCAAACGGCTTACTTACGCCTACAATAGCGTTATATATATTTTATTTCTGGTTGATCTGCTGGTGGCTGTCCTTGCTGCAGTGCATATACTAGCCAATTGTGAGGAATTTGGAGTGAGACTTGCGACCGCTGTGTTTAGCGCTTAGTGACGCACATATCCATCGCAAAGACCGAAGTGGGAAAATTTATTAGGGGTTGGATTTCAATTAGGCACAGTCTGCCATTTCCTTTTTATTTTACGTTTATTTTTTCATAACTTAGCGTCATCTCATCTGGCATAGCAGTGTGCTTTCATACTTGGCTAGAAAATAGCCATAGCAATAGGATAGCATTGTTTGGTTTTAAAAACTAAAAAACACAAAAAAAAACTAAAAAACACAAAAAAACACAAAAAAAAGTTAAAAAAAAAATAAAAGTTATATAACTTTCATTTTCAAAATGTTTAACCCGAGGGCTAGGGGTAGAGGAGGAGGACGAGGGCGGGGACGTGGGCGTCCAACTACTGCAGGGGTCAGAGGCCGTGGTCCTGGGTGGGGTGAGACACCACCTGCTGATGAGGGAGCAGGGGAACGCCGCAGAGCTACACTCCCTAGGTTCATGTCTGAAGTTACTGGGACTCGTGGTAGAGCACTGTTGAGGCCAGAACAGTGCGAACAGGTGATGTCGTGCGAAATCGGCACTCCTCCAGCTCCTGCACCTCAGCCTCCTCCCCCCCAGTCTGCCCCCTCCCATGAAAATTTGGCATTTGAACCGGCATACTCTGAGGAACTTTTTTCTGGACCCTTCCCACAGTCACAAACCACTTGTCCGGTTGCTGCTGAGCAATTTTCCGATGCCCAGGTTTTCCACCAGTCGCAGTCTGTGGGTGATGATGACCTTCTTGACGTAGTGGAAGAAGTGTGTAAAGAGGTGTCTGACGATGAGGAGACACGGTTGTCAGACAGTGGTGAAGTTGTTGTCAGGGCAGGAAGTCCGAGGGGGGAGCAGACTGAGGGATCGGAGGATGATGAGGTGACAGACCCAAGCTGGGTTGAGAGGCCGGGAGAGTCCTCGACCAGAACAGGTTGGAAGAGGCAGTGGTGGGGCCAGACGGAGAGGCAGGACCAGAGCAGGTGCATCAGCGCCAAATGTGTCACGTAGTGAAGCTCCCGTGGCGAGGGCTCCCGCGGCGAGGGCTAGATTTTCAGAAGTCTGGAGGTTCTTTAAGGAAACACCGGATGACCGACGGACTGTGGTGTGCAACCTTTGCCAAACCAGGATCAGCAGGGGTTCCACCACTACTAGCTTAACTACCACCAGTATGCGCAGGCATATGAATGCTAAACACCCCACTCAGTGGCACCAAGCCCGTTCACCTCCGGCCGTGCACACCACTGCTCCTTCCCCTGTGTCAGCTGATAGTCAGCCCCCTGCCCAGGACCCTGGCACAAAAACCCCATCGTCGCCTCCACGATCCTCCACAGCATCCACCAGCTTTCAGCTCTCCATACCCCAGACGCTGGAGCGGAAACGGAAATATAGTGCAACCCACCCGCACGCCCAAGCCCTTAATGTCCATATCTCCAGATTGCTTAGCCTGGAGATGCTGCCCTATAGGCTAGTAGAGACCGAGGCCTTTCGCAACCTCATGGCGGCGGCCGCCCCTCGGTATTCGGTCCCCAGCCGCCACTACTTTTCCCGATGTGCCGTCCCAGCCCTGCACCAGCACGTGTCAGACAACATAATCCGTGCCCTGACCAACGCCGTTTCTGACAAGGTCCACCTGACCACGGACACGTGGACGAGTGCTGCCGGGCAGGGCCACTATATATCTCTGACGGCACATTGGGTTAACTTGGTGGAGGCTGGGACCGAGTGTGACCCTGCGGCTGGTCATATACTGCCGACACCGAGGATTGCGGGGCCTACCTCGGTCCAGGTCTTTCAGGCCTACTATGCCTCCTCCTCCTCCCACCCCACCTCCTCCTCCGAACTACCATCCGTGGCCATGGCGCCATCAGTTGGTAGCTCTAGGCACAGCAGCAGTGCCGTCGCTAAGCGACAGCAGGCGGTGCTCAAACTGCTGAGCCTAGGCGATAAAAGGCACACCGCCCAAGAGCTATTACAGGCCATTCCACATCAAACTTGTTAACTTTGTCGCCACCCTGCTGTGTAATCCACAAAATATACTGGCAAACTTTTACCATTTACGGATATTATTTCAGCGCTTCTTGCGCATCTGTTTACATTCCCCTCACCCGCCATATCCCAAACTTATAAGAACGCTACTACACTTAACTTGGTGCAGGCTGGGATCGAGTCTGACCCTGGGGCTGGTCATATACTGCCGACGCAGAGGATTGCGGGGCCTACCTCGGTCCAGGTCTCAAAGGCCTACTATACCTCCTCCTCCTCCCACCCCTCCTCCACCTCCTCCGAATTACCATCCGTGGCCATAGCGCCATCAGTCGGTAGCTCTAGGCACAGCAGCAGTGCCGTCGCTAAGCGACAGCAGGCGGTGCTCAAACTGCTGAGCCTAGGCGATAAAAGGCACACCGCCCAAGAGCTATTACAGGCCATTCCACATCAAACTTGTTAACTTTGTCGCCACCCTGCTGTGTAATCCACAAAATATACTGGCAAACTTTTATCATTTACCGATATTATTTCAGCGCTTCTTGCGCATCTGTTTACATTCCCCTCACCCGCCATATCCCAAACTTATAAGAACGCTACTACACTTGATCTTATACAAAAGGTTCTTAGAAGTGCTGTTTGGGGAGTAGCCTAAAGACAGGGGCTTGGATTGGCCAAAGCTCGCCTGGAAGCGGAGCGCCAGCTCCATGCCAAGATCCAACTAACATAGTTTTAACTGCAGCACCTTTAATCTACTACTAGTTCACTGCCTCCATACATGGTCCCCTTATCAAACGAGCTGTGTCAGGCAGAATTTTGGGTTGTTTTCATGGCTTCCACAACAAACTTGTTAACTTTGTCGCCACCCTGCTGTGTAATCCACAAAATATACTGGCAAACTTTTATCATTTACCAATATTATTTCAGCGCTTCTTGCGCATCTGTTTACATTCCCCTCACCTGCCATATCCTAAACTTATAAGAACGCTACTACACTTGATCTTATACAAAAGGTTCTTAGAAGTGCTGTTTGGGGAGTAGCCTACAGACAGGGGCTTGGATTGGCGAAAGCTCGCCTGGCAGCGGAGCGCCAGCTCCATGCCAAGATCCAACTAACATAGTTTTAACTGCAGCACCTTTAATCTACTACTAGTTCACTGCCTCCATACATGGTCCCCTTATCAAACGAGCTGTGTCAGGCAGAATTTTGGGTTGTTTTCATGGCTTCCATGTTAACTTTGTCGCCACCCTGCTGTGTAATCCACAAAACATACTGGCAAACTTTTATCATGTACCGATATTATTTGAGCGCTTCTTGCTCACCTCCTTTGGTTCCTCTCTGCCACCCATTGGTTTGAAGCCTGAGTCCATTTAGGGTATGTCGCCATGCAACTCTCTAGCCTGCCGCTGCTGCCGCTGCCTCTGCATCCCGTCCCCTATAGTGTCAGGGTCAATTATTGGATGCTTTAGATGCTATCTAGCCTCATTCAGTCACTCTGTCATGGCCATGCTGTTGCCCATAATTTTGGCATAATGGTGCGATTAAGCAGCCTCAGAGGCATCCATGCATGCTGCCCCTGCTGTTTCCTGTCCATTTCCGTGGTGTTTCCATCCTTTTCTGAGGTTCCCAGGTGTTTGGCCAAGCTTCCCTGTGCAGAGCCTTGGTCCCCTTGAAAAATGCTCGAGTCTCCCATTGACTTCAATGGGGCTCGTTATTCGAGACGAGCACTCGAGCATCGGGAAAAGTTCGTCTCGAATAACGAGTACCCTAGCATTTTAGTGCTCGCTCATCTCTAATCCTTATCAATATTATCTCTGGTGGGCTGTCACCATCATAACGGCTGGTGGAAGTTTACCATTAGTACTTCTGGTGGGCACTCACCATCCTTACATCTGGCAGATCCTTACCATCATTACCTCAGTTGAACCCTCACCATCATTAACTCTTGTGGGCCCTCTCAAGCGTTACTTCTAGTGGGCTCTCAGAATCATACCTCTGGTGGATCCTTACCTTTATTACCTGCCGTGGGCCCCACCATCATTATCTTTGGTGGGCCCTCACCATCATTATATTTGGTGGGCCCTCATCATCATTACCTCTGATGGGCCCTCTCCATTATTACCTCTGGTGGATCCTCACCATCTTTACCTCTGATGGGCCCTCAAAATATTACCTCTGGTGGATCCTCACCATCTTTACCTCTGATGGGCCCCCATCATCATTACCTCTGGTGGGTCCTCACCATCATTACCTCAGGTGGGTCCTCACTACATTACCTCTGGTGGATCCTCACCATCATTACCTCTGGTGGGCCCTCTCCATTATTACCTCTGGTGGATCCTCACCATCTTTACCTCTGGTGGGCCCCCACCATCATTACCTCAGGTGGGTCCTCACTACATTACCTCTGGTGGATCCTCACCATTATTACCTCTGGTGGGCCCAAGCAGCCCCATTGAAGCAATGACATGCAATTGTGATATTTGAAAATCCATTCTCTCATTACAATATTTTTCCATATTGCTCCACACTTTTCAAACTGGCACCTTCAACTTCAGAACACATCGTACAATATTTTCATCTGTAGGGCTTTTTTTTTTATGTTTTACGTATTTGGCATTTAGCTAGTAATTAAAATAAGCTAATTAAATCACAATGAAAAACCAACACTGAGGCTGCTGTTCATTTATTCTCCAACAATAGCTTCAGGATAACAGAACATTTCTTTGCACTTGGAAATGTCTTAAGAGCATTTGGAGAATAATTTACATTACAGAACGCCAGGTGTTGGAGTTCACTGAACAATAAAACATCCTTAAGGGACTCAGTCTATAAAACTTGACACTTATGGTGGAATTTGACCAACTTCAGTGTCTGAGTTCTGGAAAACTCGGAAACATAAGAGAGAGAAATAAGTATTAATATTCAAATAAATAAGTGTTTGTCCGATGGTCTTGTGGGAGGTTTGACTTTTGTAAAAAATTGAGATCTTTTTATGTCTTGTCAGAAGGCCCTAAAGATCAGTTGATTCAAACCATGGATGGAACAGGTGGTGGTCATCCAGGCTTATTGTAGACACAGGTCCCATTTACTTTAAGGGGTTTCGAGGAATTCTGGAAAAAAAAACTCTATTGGTCATATCATGGGTACCAAAAAAAGGAAAATTAACTTTTCCTGCTCTGGTTCACACACTCTGGCAAGAAATTTGGACCTGTCTTGTCCAATCAGTGGCCTCTTTCTGGAATATTAAGCATCAGCTTATCACAATTAATGTCCTGTGGTCTGAAGAGACCACTGATTGCCCAAAGTGGGTCCTGATATGGGATGGGCAGATGTCCCAAGAAGTTGAACAACACGGGAAATGGGACCTAGAAGAGGTTTAATAAACTTTGTTTTAGCGCTCCTGACCTGTCCCTTGGGGTTCTCCAGATCTCTAGTGTAGTGGTAATGCAGGTACCAATAATATAAGCGGATTAGTGGGACAGTTGTGATATTATTATTGACCTACCTTTTGGATAGGACCTTAATAGTCAAAGCTCGAAATGCCCTTTTATTAGTTCCTTAGATATTCCTTTTCCATACTAGACATTTCGGAATATTTTGATAGATGATTGTGGTGTCATTTTTTGACTTAGTGTCTTAAAATGCTGTAATAGTTTTCAATGTTGAGTATATGAGACTTCATAGATTTTTGGAGTTGTGACGGGGGGAAATAATATGAATCAATGAGATACAGTCAAACCCGTGTATCCCCTTTAATAGCGCTGTCTGTTTTAAAGACCAAGCTGCTTTGATGCTGCATAGTAGTAAAATAGTGGTGAACAAAAACCTTCATACCGCATCTGTTCCATTGTCATGAAATCGTTGAGGTGTAATACAATTGAAAGATATATTTAATTTTCTAATTTAATGAGTTAATGAATTAGATGACTAGCGAAAGTATAATACTAATATGCCAGATTCTACACAGTAAAACAGTATAGCCATCATATGTAATACATTTTGGGTTTTGCAGTTGTGCAAAACGCGTTGTCTTAAGGCTGGTTTCACATTGTGTTTTGGTATATGCTAAGCTTATACATCAGGAAAGCACCTGATTTATACGTGTGTCCATTGAGGGTTAGTGGCAGGCGGAGGCATAGTTGTTGCCTCCGTCTGAGCCCTATACCCATGTATGTCCAAAAATGCAGGAAGGAAACATTTCATCCTACAGCTTCTGTCTGAGCGACATTTGCACTCAGCGGAGGCAATGAACGGCTATTGGGAGCAGATGCAGCATATTGCACCTCTCCCCACATCCCCTCCGAGCGCTTACGTCCATATTAGGACAGTGACATCACTGGGGGAACACCCCGTTCACTCCTCCCCTCACATTCAGGGGGGGTTCCCAGGCAACGAATCACACTGTATAGACATACAGTGGGATATGTCTGTGCCATACATTGTAAGGATAGGTCCTCCTGACGTGTGCTTACAACGTATGGCCCAAATACGTGATGTGATCCCATCCTAAGTTTGCACTTTCCAATTAAAGGATATTCATTCTGATCACCATCTGAGTGGGTTTGCGCCTTTCCGAAAGTCCTCTTTTTCTTGGGTCTATCGTGGACATCAAGGTCCTATGAAACACCCCCTACGCTGATTGAATGATGTCTCTGACACCTTGGGAAGGACGTGGCTGGAACACTCCAACCGGATCTCATATTATAAAACTCATACCGGTGTTGTGCCTGTAGAAGGTTAGTATATCTAATTACCCTCTAAAAAATAAATAATATCATCAAAGGTAACCTTGTGCTAGGAAGTGCAATTGTTCTCAGATTTTTTCTTTTCTTAGCAATTGGTTTATTATAATGGCTAAATAGACCTTTCTGCTTCTGACCCAAGTGTCAGAACCCGGCAACACCGATATCCGAGTCATAACCTATCCTAATGCTTGGTTATTACTTGTGCCTCTCGGAAAACCCCTTTAAGGGACATCTACCATCAGGATGAAAAACTGTATGCATTAACACCTATGGAGCCTGGAGCCCCTCAGGTTCATTTTCATACAGTCCTTCATCCTGGTGGTAGATGCCCTTTAAAGGACACCTGTCATCAGGTCTGTGTCACTTGTCCTGTCACCTCTACCTGTTGGAGCAGCTCACAAGGATCCCATCCCAGCCTTTATCTAGTTATTTCATACATTATTCATTGTAAAATCATCTATTTTTTATCATGTAAATGAGGCTGGTCACATGGTCAGAGGCAGTGATGTCACCCCTGTTACCCCTCCCATCTCCTCCCCCTGCTCATGTCTGTGTGTAATGTATAGTAAAGCATTGCTAGTGTGTGTGCTGCATCTGCTGACATGTTCTCCCTCCCAATATACAGGTGAGAGACACAGACATCAGCTACACATGAATCTGACATGTTCTGCTGTAACATGGCTAGAAGGAGCTGTTGTATCTCTCCTAAACGCACACACACATGCACACACAGGCTGCAGGGGGCGTGGCCACCAGCACCAGGAAGCACAGCATTATACAGCCTCACATCATTATACAGGCTGTCAGTCATGCACTGGGGGTGTGGCTGTGCCTCCCACTCATGAATAGAGTGGACAGCTTGAATATGCTAATGCTTCATTGGACGGGTTCTCTTTAAGATCTTAGGCTATATTCACACTTCCGGTACCCTGCCCGTACCGTACCAGAGCGGGCAACGGCCGTGCACGGGGAGAGGAGGTGAGCGCAGCTCACCCCCGCCCCTCTCCATAGGAAGTTATGGCACACGGCGCCGTACTACGGTAAAGATAGGACAGGTCCTATCTTTTTCCCTGGTACGGAGCGGTACGGTGCCGCACGTGTGCTGCACCATACCGCTCCCGTAGGGCGCCGTGCTCCCTACGGTAGTGTGAATGTAGCCTTAAAGTAATTAATATACATTTCATACTTTCTGTAATAATAAGACCACACTATACTTTTTTGACAACACAGACTCTAGGGCTGAAAATCATTCTCCAATTTTGTGCTTTTCCAAGTGAGACGCGAGTTCCCGGAGTAGATCATGGGGTTGTCCACATATCATCACAGATGTGTTTTGTAGACATGGTTGATTGGTTAGGACATATATATCACTTGGCAATTGTCATCAGTATGTTTTATATGACAGGAGTGTATATATTTTGTCATAAATACTCGTAGAGCATTGGCAGGTAACCAGAAATATAAAAAAAACTTTCACAAATATCAAAATGTTTTGATGGGAAAAAAAAACCATTAGCAAATCTGGGTTTATTTAGTATTATGTGCCAGTTTTAAGAAAATAAGCGATAATAATGGATTCTCTTCCCGCAATGTCTTCTATGATAAATCAAAATGATTTCTTCCGGAACCTTTAATTCATTTGTAAATTCCCTTCAACACAAGTAGCAAAGATTGAGTGACTCTAACAAAAAGTACAAAAAAATTGGAACTTTGGAATGTTAAGATAAAGAGAAGTTATGCCTCAATCGGTAAATAAATTCCATGTACGAGAGAGGACCTGGCAGTATGCAGTATAATATAAAGCAGCTGCCGTCACTAGATCTTCATCTAACACTGACTGCAATGTGCACAGATGTTTCTTCGGCTAAAGTAGATTCTTAAAGAGGTTTTTAAAGCTTATGGGAAACAAGAAATAATATTTTATCTGTCTGTGGATTTGATTTCCGAATGTTGTCTAAGAGACTCCCTGGTATTCACCCTTTAACTGGGTTCTGGATTTCGTTGAAGGGAAACCACCAAGCTGCTACCTCTTGTACTCTCTATTTAGTGACAGGGGATACATGGAACCAAAGTGATTGGAGGAGACTTGGTTAGTGATTAGTGCACCTGTTCAGGTTCGGCAAGTTTTGCCAAACTTTGAACAAAAGTTTAGTTTGGGAACCCGAACCCAGTGTTCACTCCTACCCAGGGTCGGCTCTAGGGCAATAGAGCCTCAGTGGGCCCCTTCATGGGCCGCCCTCCAGTAGCCACACTGCTGCCCCTATCCAGGTAGCCACACTGCCCCCTTCCCCCTGTAGACACACTGTATCCCCCCTCCAGCTACACTGCCCCCCTCCAGGAAATAAAAAACCCCTCACCTTTCCTCGCTCCCCCAAGGCAGCGCAGGAAAACAGCCGCCATCTTTCTTCGGCATGCGCCCGCTGTACGCGCTGGCTCTGAAGCCATCACATACAGTGTGGAGCACTGCTTCAGGGGAATGAGGACAGGTAAGTTTAAGGGGATCATTTGTACAAGAGTCTTAAAGCGACACTGGTACAATTGATCCGGGGGCCCGAGTGGGCCCCTCCAGCACTCCGGGGCCCCGGCTTTTGCCTGGGTAAGCCGGGTTCTTGCAACGAGCCTGCTCCTACCATATACTGAAATACTGCATTATATGGTGAAAAGGCTATTTATCTGTAACAATGTGCTACCGGTACACAGTTACAAATTGCGTAGAATGACAGACCTGGAGTTTCATACAGAATCCAGGCTGTCATAGGAAAGGGCTGTCACTCCCCATTTACGTCAGAATTAACACTCACAATCCGTGCCACTGATGGTGGGTGATACTGGTGGGTGTTTTCTGCATGATATAGCAAACAGCTGCTATATTAGAACAGGGCTCAGAACTTCAGCCCTTTTCAAACATTCTTAATGGCACCTTGACATATAGATCCATCACATGTCATTAAGGTGGAAAGCTGCTTAATGGGATGTTCTCCTTTTCCCGGGTGAGCCCGAATGCCGAACCCAAACACGTACTTCCACTTTCGGGAACCTGAACCTGCATTGGACCCGCATTGCGGTTTGGTTCCGCTCAACCCTAGATGTGCTTAAAGGACTGGCCAAGGTCAGGACAGGGGGAGTTTTTTTTGCCATGGTTAACAGGTCCATAGGCAGACAGAGATCAGGAGAGGCGAGATGGGTCACAGATTGTGCCGAATGACAGGCCTGGAGTCTGTAAGGTAATTTTTGGACCAAAGAAGATGTATAGAGGTATAGAGCTATATAAAATGTACAAAAACAAAGTGTATAAGGATCCGTAGCTGACATCATGTTTCATGCTGAAAGTTTCCCTTTAATGCTTTTGTTTTTTTGCAAATAAGAGACAGTTTACTGAGTGGGCCACTACTTGGTTGCTGTTTACCTCTTAGTAACGTTGGGAACTTAATGTACTGAGATACTTGTTATGATTCCAAGTTGGAAGACTAAACTTTTTGGAATTTTCCCAGTTACCACACATTGATTGGAACGTGGTAATTGTCAGCAGAAGATTACTAACTGCCTTCCAGGTTTCCAATTCTCACACAGCTGAAAACCTAAAAAAAATTGAAAGTTTAAATATATTACAATCAGCTAAAAAAATGTAATTCTTCTTCAATCCCATTCTACTTATTAAGGTCCAGAAAATTCAATCAATAGTATTTCACACTTAAAGTAGCTAAATCGTATGAGTTGCCCACTGTCAAGAGTCAACATGGCTTATTTTTCTTGAAAATTTTTTTTTTTAAATTCAATAAATGTTATTTTTTAGAATATTTTTGTATTTTATTTTTAATCCTACATTTTACATTTCAGGTTATCATCAAAGCTGTTTCTTTGGGTAATGGGACATTGGAGTCTATTGCAATTGATGACATATCCTTTAGTGAAGGCTGCCGGCCGGTGACTGGTAGGTATTATTATGAGGTAAAGGCAATGGCATTTAAATCTTTAAAAATCCTTTAAATTTGCACCCATCAGAGCTCAGTCTGTTGAATTTTGCGTGATCGCTCAAATCACTGGTTTCCGATCTTCTTTTTTTACAATCTTGAGCCAATGCTTCTTATGAGAATATTATAGTAAGGGCTTCTTCACCTTTTTACGGGCCACCATTCTAGACTTGTGTATTTCCCGTCATGTAGTGTGATATCAGCATTACGAAGCATATGAGCCACGTCCACTGATGTTCATTATGCCAGCACTGGTAGACCGATTGATGAGCTACTAGTTGACTCTTTTTCCTGGATGGCTTGGCTTTAGAATGGATGGACTTCATTTCATCTTGGTTCTCACATGATTTGGCAATTCTCACATGATACAGTTTGGCAATTTTCCCGAGGGATAAACCACTACCGATTTTCTGCAGGATGCTTCTCATTCCTTGGAAAATCTTCATGGCTTCTCATTGATTCAAACCAGTGACCTATCTTTCTCTTGGGAGTCAACCAAACACAATGGGGCACTTACACTTACCCGGTCCAGACGCGATCTGACGCTGATTCAGGTCCAGCCGGGATTCACAATGGTCCGTGCACCGATATCCACTAGGTGTCGCTGCTGCGCCGAGGTCCGCTGGAGTTCTCCGGCGTTCACCTTCTATTTCTTGGTGCAGGTAAGTGTGTGTCAAGCGACACTTTTTAAAAAAAAATACTGCGGTTTTTCTGAATCCGTCGGGTTTTCTGACGGCCACGCCCCCAATTTCCGTTGCATGTAACCCGGAGCGATTGCACCAAAATCCGATCGTGTGCGCCAATCCCGGCCGAATTCGGCGCAAATCGGAAATCGTTGGGATACCCGACGGAATGGCGCATTTCGGACCCCTAGTAAATGAGCCCCATTGGTCTACAGGAAAATGTGAGAACACGTTGAAGTTTGTAGAATATGAATCATCAGGAGCAAAACGGTAACAATAAAGTTACATGACATCAATCTGTGTAAGTAAGTATATGCTAAATAGTTGCAGGTCAAATTTAATTATTAGATAGCCAAGATGATTGTCTATAAAATGATGTTAGTCTCTGGAAGTGAATTGCAGGACATTGTTACCGTTTGATCTCCCGTGTATATACATATAGGGGGAAGTTACGTCTGCTCTTGATATTTCCCCCACCCGCTATCACGGCAGATATACTAAGAGGCTCCGGCCATTCCTGGCATAGAATTATGATATAATCTGCGTTGGGAACTGACCTTAGCTTGGCCCTCTGAGTGCTCCGGGATGGCCTACTACATGCCCCTTTACACCCATTCAGCTCCAACACCTGTACAGGCTCTGAGAAATCCCCTCATAGTCACTTACATGTAAACTGTGTGATATATATAAACACATATACATTATACAGTCTAAAATGCCTTCCGATACATTTATGAAGGCTTTTACACCATTTCCATGGCCCGATTTCCAACTCGTCAGACTGGCATCATCAAAGGGGTGTGGTTTTGGAGAAATTAGTCCATGTGTCCAACAATTAAGGAGGGTGAGCCAAATTCACACACACTGTGATACATATAAACACACATACAGTACACAGACTATAGCACAAGGACTCATATACACACATTGTAAGATACATATACACACTGTAACACACATATACACACACTGTGATACATATAAACACACATACAGTGCACAGACTGTAGCACACATACAAACTCAAATACACAGTGTAACACACCACATATACACACTGTACCACACAACATATACACACTGTAACACACCACATATACACACTGTAACACACATTTTCACGCATATCCCCATCATAACACATACATTCAGGTCGGTAGTGTATTTGACCTATTTCAGCATCTTATATATGCCGCTCTCCGTGAGAAAGAAGTGCACATCTTATAAGTGTTGCTCTGCTGTTGCTTTAGCAGAGGACAGGGATACATATTGTTTCTAGACATTTCTTATATTCTTTCCAACCAAAAATAAATTTCCCCTGTGCTGCGGATCTTAGAAAGCAGTGCAGTGTGTCACCTGCTTGGCTGCCCAGACGTCTTCGGCTCTGAATTATTTATCAATATATTTTATTTTCACGGAATTGATAAGTTTTATCCAAAGTGAAAAAACCCCAAACCCTCCAAACATCCCATAATTCCAGGAATACAGTCATGTAAAGAAGAAACTAATGAATAGCCTGTAATTGACTGGAGACTTCAATAAGACAATGCCCGGGGGTCCAGGAATTACTGTTTTTTGTAACATTTTTGATGTGTTACTTAAAGTGGTTTTCCCAGGAGTTTCTTAAACCCCCCTCCCCCTGGTTCACCCAATTCCAGTCTCCTGGGCTTCAGCACTGCTGGGGACTTGGGGCTCATGGGAGTCAGTCAGTGGACTAAGCAGCACCAGGAGACAACTCTTGTTACATAGGATGAAGTGATCTCTCGGCTGAGGTTGGAAGGCCATCGTGATGCTTGAACTGGGAAAAGGAGAAGATTAAGTACGCCTTTTTTTGTAGTGTAATACAGTCTATGGAGCAGGTCCGGCTCCAGGTTTTAGTGGACCCCTGGGCGACAGAGCCCTGGTGGGCCCCTTTATGGCCCCCCCCCCTTCAGTAGTCACACTGCCCCCCTCCCGCGCGTGGACACATCCTCCCCCCTCCTGTATACACACTGCTACCCTCTCCCTCTGTATACACACTGCTACCCTCTCCCTCTGTATACACACTGCTACCCTCTCCCTCTGTATACACACTGCTACCCTCTCCCTCTGTACACACTGCTACCCTCTCCCTCTGTATACACACTGCTACCCTCTCCCTCTGTATACACACTGCTACCCTCTCCCTCTGTATATTCCCTGGCCCCTGTAAGTCTCCCCCTCACCTCACTGATGCAGGTCTCTCTGTGTGGTCACTGCTTTCCCCGGCAGGTCATGTGACCATGACGTCATCACAGGTCCTTCAGCCTCCGATGCAGCAGCTCTTGCCGGGGAAAGCAGTGAGTGACTGCAAATGTTCTCATAGCGATCTGTGTCCGGAAGACACAGATCGCTATGAGAGACGCCCGACACTGTCACAATTGACAGTACTCCGGGGCCCCGGCACTTGCCCAGGTTAGCCGGGTGCTGGCGCCGGGCCTGCTATGGAGGATGGGAGAAGTATATGCTGTGTAGTGTACTACAGTCTCTGGAGGATGTTCATAGGCTGCAGGGTGACTTGGACAGACTGAGTGTTTGGTCATCCACTTGGCAAATGAGGTTCAATGTAGATAAATGTAAGGTTATGCACCTGGGGGCTAAAATCCCACAAGCAACATATGTCCTTGGGGGAGTAAATCTGGGAGAGTTCCTTGTTGAGAAGGACCTGTGTGACTAGTGGATTATAGATTAATAACAGCACAATGTCAATCAGCCACCTGTAAAACTCTTGGGATAGGGATGTAATATTACCACTATACAAGGCACTGGTTCGGCCTCACCTGGAATATGCCGTCCAGTTCTGGGATCTGGTCCATAAAAAGGATGCCCTGGAGCTGGAGAGGGTTCAACAAAGAGCCACAAAAATGATGAGGGGTATGGAGGGTCTTAGTTATGAGGAAAGATTAAAACAACTAGATTTAAGAGGGATGACTACGAGGGGACATGAATAATTTATATAAATATATGAATGGTCCATACAAAAAATATGGTGGAAAGTTGTTTCAGATTAAATCAAATCAAAAGACAAAGGGACTGTATCTGCGCTAGGGGGTAGTTAATTAAACAAGGTTTAATCACCAGAGGAGATGAGTCTTCTGTACTGTGAGAACTGTCAATCTGTGGAATAGCCTGCCTCAGGCGCTGGTCACAGCAGGGACAGCAGGGAGCTTCAAGGAGGGTCTAGATGCCTTTTTACACCTAAATAACATTGATGGTTTGCTATTACAGGAATTGTTTCCCTAACATCCTTTCCTCATCGAATCCCTTCCTTTCCTTGGTTGAACAAGATGGACATGTGTTTTTTTCAACCTTATTAAATATGTAACTATGTAATATTACGAATTTTTCCGATTTGCGCCAAATTGCCCCGGGTCTTTGGCGCACGCTATCGGATTGTGGCGCATCGGCGCCGGCATGCAAGTGACGGAAATTGGGGGGCATGGCTATAGGAAAACCCAACGGATTCGGAAAAACCTCGGAATAAAAAAAAAAAAAGTGTTGCTTGACACGCACTTACCTGCACCCAGCAACGGATGGTGAACTCCGATGGACTTCAGCGCAGCAGTGACACCTGGTGGACATGGGGTGCACTACCTTAGTGAATCGCCGGAAGACCCGAATCCTCGACGGAGAACGCGCCGCTGGATCGCGACAGGACCAGGTAAGTAAATCTGCCCCATTGTTTGTATAATAGAAATTATACAATTTCCCAATAGACTTTTTCTAGACTTTTTTCAGTTTTTATGGTTTTCTAGATCTCTTCTTGCTAATGGGGGACTGATTGTATCAGTGGTCACAGAAGTTTGTGTCTCTTTGGGGCTGTCTGATAGTGATCTTAAGCAACATGGGTCAAGCATGTCGCCACTTCTCTATTCACAACAAAAAGCTTTTAGTCTCTCATTTTGCTAAATGCGGGGGGTCCTAGAGGTAAGACTCACCAGCAATCTGTTACTGTTCCATCTATCCTGTGAATAGCACAAAAACACAGTTGTTCGTGGTGCACAGTTTGCAAAAAAAAAATGTTTCTCTACTTTTTGTATCCTGTGATTAGCGGATCATTTATTTTGATGGCAAAACCACTTTAAGTGTGTCTGACCGTCATCAGAATGATTGATTGAAAGGACAATGGGGCAGATTTACTTACCCGGTCCATTCGCGATCCAGCGGCGCGTTCTCTGCGCTGGATTCGGGTCCGGCCGGGATTTATTAAGGTAGTTCCTCCGACGTCCACCAGGTGGCGCTGCTGCGCTGAAGTTCCCCGGAACGCACTGGAATACACCGAGCCAGGCTGAGTGAAGGTAAGTGCAAGCTCCGCGATACATTTTTTTTTTAAATGCGGCGGTTTTTCCGAATCCGTCGGGTTTTCGTTCGGCCACGCCCCCCGATTTCCGTCGCGTGCATACCAGCGCCGATCCGATCGCGTGCGCCAAAATCCCGGGGCAATTCAGGGGAAATCGGTCAAATCGGAAATATTCGGGTAACACGTCGAGAAACCGCGAATCGGGCCCTTAGTAAATGACCGACAATGTGTACTGATATGGTGACAGGACAATGTGATGTACTGATGTGGTGACAGGACAATGTGATGTACTGATGTGGTGACAGTACAATGTGATGTACTGATGTGGTGACAGGACAATGTGATGTACTGGTGTGGTGACAGGACAATGTGATGTACTGGTGTGGTAACAGGACAATGTGATGTACTGTTGTGGTAACAGGACAATGTGATGTACTGGTGTGGTAACAGGACAATGTGATGTACTGATGTGGTGACAGGACAATGTGATGTACTCATGTGGTGACAGGACAATGTGATGTACTGATATGGTGACCGGACAATGTGATGTACTGGTGTGGTAACAGGACAATGTGATGTACTGATGTGGTGACAGGACAATGTGATGTACTGATGTGGTGACAGGACAATGTGATGTACTGATGTGGTGACAGGACAATGTGATGTACTGATGTGGTGACAGGACAATGTGATGTACTGATGTGGTGACAGGACAATGTGATGTACTGGTGTGGTAACAGGACAATGTGATGTACTGATGTGGTAACCGGACAATGTGATTTACTGATGTGGTGACAGGACAATGTGATGTACTGATGTGGAGACAGGACAATGTGATGTACTGATGTGGAGACAGGACAATGTGTACTGATGTGGTGACAGGACAATGTGATGTACTGGTGTGGTAACAGGACAATGTGATGTACTGGTGTGGTAACAGGACAATGTTATTTACTGATGTGGTGACAGGACAATGTGATGTACTGGTGTGGTAACAGGACAATGTGATGTACTGATATGGTGACAGGACAATGTGATGTACTGATGTGGTGACAGGACAATGTGATGTACTGATGTGGTGACAGGACAATGTGATGTACTGATGTGGTGACAGGACAATGTGATGTACTGATGTGGTGACAGGACAATGTGATGTACTGATGTGGTGACAGGGCAATGTGATGTACTGATGTGGAGACAGGACAATGTGATGTACTGATGTGGAGACAGGACAATGTGTACTGATGTGGTGACAGGACAATGTGATGTACTGGTGTGGTAACAGAACAATGGGATGTACTGATGTGGTGACAGGACAATGTGATGTACTGGTGTGGTAACAGGACAATGTGATGTACTGGTGTGGTAACAGGACAATGTGATTTACTGATGTGGTGACAGGACAATGTGATGTACTGGTGTGGTAACAGGACAATGTGATGTACTGATATGGTGACAGGACAATGTGATGTACTGATGTGGTGACAGGACAATGTGATGTACTGATGTGGTGACAGGACAATGTGATGTACTGATGTGGTGACAGGACAATGTGATGTACTGATGTGGTGACAGGACAATGTGATGTACTGATGTGGTGACAGGACAATGTGATGTACTGATGTGGTGACAGGGCAATGTGATGTACTGATGTGGAGACAGGACAATGTGATGTACTGATGTGGTGACAGGACAATGTGATGTACTGATGTGGTGACAGGACAATGTGATGTACTGATGTGGTGACAGGACAATGTGATGTACTGATATGGTGACAGGACAATGTGATGTACTGATGTGGAGACAGGACAATGTGTACTGATGTGGTGACAGGACAATGTGATGTACTGGTGTGGTAACAGGGCAATGTGATGTACTGGTGTGGTAACAGGACAATGTGATTTACTGATGTGGTGACAGGACAATGTGATGTACTGATGTGGTGACAGGACAATGTGATGTACTGATATGGTGACAGGACAATGTGATGTACTCATGTGGTGACAGGACAATGTGATGTACTGATGTGGTGACAGGACAATGTGATGTACTGATGTGGTGACAGGACAATGTGATGTACTGATGTGGTGACAGGACAATGTGATGTACTGATGTGGTGACAGGACAATGTGATGTACTGGTGTGGTAACAGGACAATGTGATGTACTGATGTGGTGACAGGACAATGTGATGTACTGATGTGGTGACAGGACAATGTGATGTACTGGTGTGGTAACAGGACAATGTGATGTACTGATGTGGTGACAGGACAATGTGATGTACTGGTGTGGTAACAGGACAATGTGATGTACTGATGTGGTGACAGGACAATGTGATTTACTGATGTGGTGACAGGACAATGTGATGTACTGGTGTGGTAACAGGACAATGTGATGTACTGATATGGTGACAGGACAATGTGATGTACTGATGTGGTGACAGGACAATGTGATGTACTGATGTGGTGACAGGACAATGTGATGTACTGATGTGGTGACAGGACAATGTGATGTACTGATGTGGTGACAGGACAATGTGATGTACTGATGTGGTGACAGGACAATGTGATGTACTGATGTGGTGACAGGGCAATGTGATGTACTGATGTGGAGACAGGACAATGTGATGTACTGATGTGGTGACAGGACAATGTGATGTACTGATGTGGTGACAGGACAATGTGATGTACTGATGTGGTGACAGGACAATGTGATGTACTGATATGGTGACAGGACAATGTGATGTACTGATGTGGAGACAGGACAATGTGTACTGATGTGGTGACAGGACAATGTGATGTACTGGTGTGGTAACAGGGCAATGTGATGTACTGGTGTGGTAACAGGACAATGTGATTTACTGATGTGGTGACAGGACAATGTGATGTACTGATGTGGTGACAGGACAATGTGATGTACTGATATGGTGACAGGACAATGTGATGTACTGATGTGGTGACAGGACAATGTGATGTACTGATGTGGTGACAGGACAATGTGATGTACTGATGTGGTGACAGGACAATGTGATGTACTGATGTGGTGACAGGACAATGTGATGTACTGATGTGGTGACAGGGCAATGTGATGTACTGATGTGGAGACAGGACAATGTGATGTACTGATGTGGAGACAGGACAATGTGATGTACTGATGTGGAGACAGGACAATGTGTACTGATGTGGTGACAGGGCAATGTGATGTACTCATGTGGTGACAGGACAATGTGATGTACTGATGTGGTAACAGGACAATGTGATGTACTGATGTGGTGACAGGACAATGTGATGTACTGATGTGGTGACAGGGCAATGTGATGTACTGATGTGGAGACAGGACAATGTGTACTGATGTGGTGACAGGACAATGTGATGTACTGATGTGGTGACAGGACAATGTGATGTACTGATGTGGTGACAGGACAATGTGATGTACTGATGTGGAGACAGGACAATGTGATGTACTGATGTGGAGACAGGACAATGTGTACTGATGTGGTGACAGGGCAATGTGATGTACTCATGTGGTGACAGGACAATGTGATGTACTGATGTGGTAACAGGACAATGTGATGTACTGATGTGGTGACAGGACAATGTGATGTACTGATGTGGTGACAGGGCAATGTGATGTACTCATGTGGTGACAGGACAATGTGATGTACTGATGTGGTAACAGGACAATGTGATGTACTGATGTGGTGACAGGACAATGTGATGTACTGATGTGGTGACAGGACAATGTGATGTACTGATGTGGTGACAGGACAATGTGATGTACTCATGTGGTGACAGGACAATGTGTACTGATTTGCGCTGCATGGATTTGGGTGTTTGATTAGATGTGCAAGGCTTGGGAAAGATGAGGAAAGCTGATAGAAAGGATCCATGTGACTTGTGGGGGATATTATGATGATCTGGTTACTATGCCGTTCCTGTCCTCCGGTACAGAAGAAACACACTTATTAAATATGACCTGAATAATGGCTTCCAGAAGACGCGGTGACCACACAGATATGGACATTGTCAGGCACAAGCTGTGCAGGGATAGAGGACTGTGCGGATTATACCAGAGATAAAGTCACCCTGACAGCACAGTGCACCGTGTCATCTACTCAGAGAACATCTGATGGACAGCGGGGGGGATACAGCTCGGTTACTAGAAGGGAAAATAGTCATATTAATCGAAAGATGAAGAGAAAGATAGACAGACAGACAAATTCCAAGAGTATCTGTCAGATACTTGTTCAGCAATCAGCACAACCACAACCAGATTTGGCACAAATTGTCACACTCGGTAAGTGGTGGCGAACTAACCCTGTGACATCCCTGAAGGCTACAGCGCTGCCTACAGCAGAGAACCAGCTATATAACTTGCTAACAGACCCTGAGAGATCCTGCAAGTTAACAAGGAAACCTTACTTCGTCTAGCAGCTGCTGGATGGTGGAGTGGACAGATAAGATGAGGCGAGCCATAGACCAACGTACACACAGAGGGACAGATAACAGATACTAACAAACAAGCGAAGTTGGTCGCAACCGGGTCAAAGCCAAGATGGGGTGAAACACAGAATTCAATTACTAGAGAGAGGTCGAGAAAATGTAACAGAAGTAGCCAGGTGTAATGTAACTGGGCAAATATATAAAGGAGTTCTTGGACGCCGCCCCAGAAGCTGAGTGGACTGGCCGTCCATCACTCTTGCTGGATAGGACTAGTTCAATCAGTCCCCAAACAGCAGCCTCAGACACACAAAACACTGAAGAGAATGAACACTGAAAAACTATGGAGAGAAGACAATGCTGGCACAGATGTTACAGTGTGAGAATCAGCAGAGTGGTACCATAAAGGAGATAAAGTTGCAGAGTTCACAAACCTGATAAAAGGTCCTCTATGTCAGTAAAAGTTGGTGTACACTATAATTATTGCATTATGCTCCTTCTATACTTTGGAATGTGCCATAGTATAATAGGCCATTGCTACCATATTAAAGTATCAAAATCCACCATCAAAATTAATCATGATAAACCAGGGACATTACTCATAGACCCAGGCACCGGGACTGTGGTAATCTTCTTATATTTGTTATCCATTGCCTTCTAAAATCAACTGCTAAAATTATACAAATAAGCCATATGGGCTCTGGGGGGCTATACCAGAGTCCTTCCTTGCTCTGGCTTCCCAGGCTGTTACACTGTGCAGGAGTATGTCTCACCCTCCCCACATTTTCCCTTAGCACTTCCCCCCTCCCTATGCTTGCTGAGAGGGGAGAAGTACAGTCAGTGTAACAGTCTGTAAAGCTACAGCATGGAGGGGATCTGGATATGCCCCCTCAAAGCTCTTCTGACTTTTAGTAGAAGGAGGCCATGGATAGCAAATATAAGAAGATTCCCACAGTCACGGTGCCTGGATCTATGAGTAATGTCCCTGATTGATCATGATGGATTTTTTGGTTCTGTTCAACATGAATATATAAAGTTTATAAACCCTTGCGTGTTGGTTCATGATATATTTAATTTACTCCTCTAATAAATCTTCTCCTTGTATATTCCCAGAATCCACCCTGTCCTGTGAGTTCAGTGAGGACACATGTACATGGACCTCCAAACCCTCTCTCGGCCACATCCCCTGGAGACATTCATACTCGAAGGGCGTGAAAATGGATATGATAGCGGAAAACAACAGAGGTAATTACAAAAAGTCATAAAAACATGAATAAAACATCTGCAGAAAGACATCATTTGCATCGAGCAATCTGGGCGCCTGAAAATGATTGTATTTTTAAGGATTTACGTGTTCGTACAATTTGTCATACGAAATAATACATTTTCGAAGGTGAAATTAATTGCCTAATAGGAACATGTAAAATAGTCTAATTATATTTGCATAACACCTGCAGCAGCTCAGGTCGCAGGAGGAGAAGTTACTGCCGGGAAATGCGTTAAATTTTATTGTAATTTTCACTTTAATGTATTCTATTATGTTTAATTTACTTTCTGTACTGGCTGATTGTTTATGGGTACTGTAGGGGGAACGTGGATAAAGGAACTCGGGCTCGGCAATGTTTTTGCAATTAGAAATCGCAGTTCTCTTACGGTAAATTTTATAGACTCATTGGGGCAGATTTATTAATTGTTGCTTTAACTTAGACAACTTAGAACTAAACTTGCTGCACCTAATTTACCATAGAGGCGCATGTTATAATGTTTTTAGGCCACATTTATCACACTGGGGCACATTTACTTACCCGGTCCAGTCGCGATCCAGCGGCACGTTCTCTGACGAGAATTTGGGTCTGCTGGTATTCACTTCCGTGCGCCCGATATCCACCAAGTGTTGCTGCTGCGCCGAGGTCCGCCGGAGTTCACCTGCTTCTTCCCAGTGTATGTAAGTGCTGATCTTGCGACACAAATTATTTTTTAAATTCCGCAGTTTTTCCGAATCCTTCAGGTTTTCCGACGGCCGCGCCCCCTGATTTCTGTTGAGTGAAAGCCAGCGCCAATGCGCCACAATCCGATCACATGCGCCAAAATCCCGGGGCAATTCGGCCCAAATCGGAAATATTTGGGAAACCCGACGAAAATGCGTGATTCAGACCCTTAGTAAATGAGCCCCAGTGTGTACACCTGAAAACTGAAGTACAACCCGGGAATTGCGGGGCACATCTATCATACGCTGGCGCACTTAGAACTTATGATGGTGTCCCCATCCCCTGGAAGGATCCAACCTTCTGATAATTCCTTTTGGGCAGTAGCTCGGCACAGTGCTACCCTGCCCGGGCACTTCTACGCCAGGTCTGACCTGGTATAGAACTGCACCATAGCCGGGTGTGAATGGGCCCTGGCACTGCCCCTTCCCTGCCCAACTGGAGAACAGGGCGGTGAAGTCTCAATTCTTGGCTCTACATCGGGAATTGTGGTTATACTGTTTTTAGAGTCTCCAAATATTGAACTCTCTCTCCCCTCGATAAAGCTATATGCGTAGAGTTCAAGAGTAGAGATAAGAAGTCCAGATCTTCCTGTACGCTTTGTGCGAACCGGACATATTGCTTGGTCAGCAGCCAATCCGGCAAATTAATGCTCCTAGCTACTAGCCATGGCTGTGATTGGCCAAGGGTACACCCCTGGTCAATCAGATCCATGGCTAGTTGCTAGAGGTGTTCATATGTCAGATTGGCTGTTCGGCAGCCATTATTATTATTATTATATTATTACGGCAATATGTCTTGGTTGCAAAGGGTGCACCCGAACCTCAAACCAGAACTAGAAGTTTGGGTCCGCTCATCTTTATTAAAAATCTTTATTGCAAACCTTCCAACCAAAAGAGAGACACTGGTGGAGCTGGGTGAAGCGGGGAATCAACTACCCCTTTATCAGCATTGCATTCAACTCTTGTGAAGTATGTTATTGGTGCCTAAACATTATTTTTGTGCAAAGTGTACTATTAACACTGAACAGTCACTAGCTAAAGGGAACCTGTCACCAGGGTCCTAATTTTCACTAAAGACAGGTTACAGAAGCCCATGACACCTGCAGTGCACCTCTGCCTTTCTGCTTTCTCTTAGCATTTACATTACAATATAATTGTGCGTTATAACTTACCTTGCACCCTGACAGAATCCTCTGTGTAGTCCCAGGGGTTGGGCTTTGGTTTGGATGCATTTCAAAAACAAAGTGTGACTTGTCTTTGATGTAGACTCCTCAGCTATCAGCCCCACCTTTGTGCTCCTGTACAGCTCCTCCCTCCCCCTCTGATGTCAGCTCACTGTGAGCTCTGTGAAGGGCAGGAGGGAAGAGCTGTACAGGAGCACAAAGGTGGGGACCAAGAGTTGAGCAGTCTGTAGCACAGACAAGTCTTGTGTTGTTTTTTTAAATGCATTTAAACCAAAGCCCAACCTCTGGGACTACACAGCGGATTCTGTCAGGGTGCAAGGTAAGTAATATCACACAATTATATTGTAATGCAAATGCTTAGTGAAAGCAGCAAGGCAGATGTACAATGCAGGTGTGATGGGCTTCTACAAGCTTTCTTCAATGAAAATTAGCTCCTTGGTGACAGGTTCCCTTTAATAGCGCAAACTTTTATACAAAACAAACCCAAAAATGTATTCTATACAGTCACATACATTTCACACATTTGTTATGAGGGCTGTATATATGTATGTATATATATGGATGTATATACACCACCATATTTCTGATTGTTATGAATAGTTTCTGTTGGGTTTTGGGTAATCGACCCCTTCCCCCACTAATACAACTATATGTACTATTGATTATGTCCGTGAGTAGATGGGTCAGAACGGTTCATCCCAAATAATGGACTTTGTCCCGGCGGTCGTTTTATTCTGCATTTCAGCCTCGGCTTCAGCTTTTTGCCGCTTTATCAGCTAAAGGTTATTTCTATTAGCATAGTATGTAATTTCACATTACTGCAGGGACCCGCGCAGCAGAGGAGGAGAAGGTATAATCTCCCCATAAATGTCAAAATTCAGAGAGAAAAAGCTGAAGATTGATCTTTGACATTTCTGGAAGTGGAATCATCGCTTTAAGCAGAATACAAAGGTCTGGCTGCGGAGAATGGGAGAGTTTGTTTTCCCAGGTATTTGTCATGTTACTGTAATATAGGAAGGGTGATCCCTGCTCATCCCAAAGGGAAAATGTATTTATTTATACTGTTTATGTTCTATTGTGCAAATATATATATATATACAGGTGATGCCCTACTTAAGGACATCCGACTTACAGACGACCCCTAGTTACAGACGGACCCCTCTGCCCCCTGTGACCTCTGGTGAAGTCTCTGGATGTTACTATAGTCCCAGGCTGCAATGATCAGCTGTAAGGTGTCTGTAATGAAGCTTTATTGATAATCCTTGGTCCCATTACAGCAAAAAATTTTGAAACTCCAATTGTCACTGGGGCAAAAAAATTTTTTGTCTTGATCTACAATTATAAAATATACAGTTTCGACTTACATACAAATTCAACTTAAGAACAAACCTATGGACCCTATCTTGTATGTAACCCGGGGACTGCCTCTATATAAATTGTTGTTGACAAAGTTTACTATGGAGAACCCAGATGGTTAGACAAAGTAGGCAGCTGTCTAGGGCGTCATTATGAAAGGTGGATGCAATTTGTGGATTGAAACAAACAATTAGCTTTAGCTATAAAATTTTATTTTAGGAATGGGGAATTTTATGAGACTCTACCTTGGCAATATGTATGATTACTGGATATAACCCGAACTCCCAGAGGAGTAAACATCGGCAGCAGACAGTGATTGGCTGCCGTTGATGTTTAAGGCACTTCCCCCAGTGATGTCACTGTTCTTATATAGACAGCAACATCACTGGGGACGTTCTTGAGTGTACGCTCAGCAGAGCCCTTGGGAGGGATGCAATACTTTACATCCGTTTCTCATAGGCTCTACTGGCCTCTACTGAGCATGTACGTCACTCAGTAGTAATAAGTGCAACCAAATTGTGTAAAATATTGAAATTAGGACATTTTTATCAAATGTACAGTATGAAGTGGCTTCCATTAGATAACAAATTTGTTGCATCTTTAGAAATTATTTTCTACCTTCAGGTTGGCTTACATTGGTAAACAGTATCAAAATTTAAGCCACGTCGTTAATAGGTCGCACTAATTTTTTAAGTTACTGGGCCCCACCTAGTAATGGCATGGGCATAATTTTTTGGGTTGTTCTCCTGTTTTCCTTCATTTCCTGATTGTAGAATGAGAAAAATGCAGAAGCTTCCTGAATTGACAATTTTCTGATGGTGGGTCCAGACCCCCTTCATTGGCCATCGACTTGTCGTAGTACCGATTCTGCTATACCTCTAGACCTAAAATTGCAAAAAGCAAACATCCAGACTGAATATTATGTGCAAGTTGTGATAAGTCAGGGAACGAGTGGTAGGAAAACTAATGCAGACCTGGAATGTAGAGGAATCTTTAATGTCCTTTCCTCTCTTCCTGGCTCTCGAGTCCTGGCTGTCCGGGTGCGGAGCTGAAGAGAACGTCCTTGTAGTGTAAAGTGAGACGAGAGCTGGAATAGCCTAAAGCGCAGAGATAGCAAAGACCGGCAATTCACATCCAGCCTCTGGGTCTAAAGGCGCAACCCTGTCACATCTATAAGAGCCGCTATACCTCGGGGATAATGGAGTCCTGACAGGCGGCTCCCGAGAACTGACGCAGATATAGGACGTTAATACAACTCCAGGGTAATGTACAGGAATGTGACACCCATTTCTTTATCTTTCTGTATAACCTTACAACGAACTGGAAAATAACCTGTATAATGTCAAAGTATTAGCGGAACGTATTGTACATATAACACTTTCAGTGGAGACTAAATTGGGCACAACTCAGAACATTGTAACCCTCATCATTAGGCCAAATTACCTATGTAATTTGACAATTTTGAAAATTTTGGTAATTTAACAATTTTGACATTTTGGTAATAACTCGAGCTTTGAGTCAAAGTTTCAATTCATTTATAGTAACTATGGCCGGACTTGGGGGTCATGTCATGTCCATGCCTTTGGAGTCAATCTCCGCTGTCCTCCTTTAAGTTTTGATGCATGCCCTTCCCTAGAAGTTGTGATATTAGCGCTAGTAGGGGGGCAAATAAGTCATACCAGGGAAGAGGAGGAGGAAAGTGGGGGTGGACTGTGCCATGTCACACCAAGAGGCCCAGCGAGTGCCCTTCCTCCTTGGTTCCCTGAGCCATCTATTACAGTAATGACCCGACCTGTTGACCTGACTTTGGTGGGCCGTTATGGTCTCCAGGGCCTCATGCAGTTGTGTGGGATGTGTTATAGGTAAATCCTCTGTATTCTCTTTTCAGCCTGCGATACATAGTAAACACTCGTGTGTCCTTTGCATGTTTTTATGATGATATTTAAGGGAAATGGGGAATTTATCAGAGTTTGTGCGCTTGAAAACAGATGTACAAGCTCTGTCATAGCTGCAGTTTCTGCTCAGAAATTGCACCTTTTTAACCCTTACGCCATCTTTACGCCAAGTTGTCATGGAGGGGCACAGATGCTGGCGAGTGGGACCCACAACTAAGACACAATCCTGTGCCAAGTTGGACCTGGCGTAGCACTGTACATGACGCAACACCTTTGGGATTTATTATGAGGCTAGTGCCTCCTGGTAGATCGGGTGGGTGCCAGGTGGTGGAGATTGCATCATACGCTGGGGCTCAATGTGTCTGTTCATGATAAATCCCCCCCATTATATCTCATACAGCATTGTCTGAACTTTCATTCCAAATATTAAGTTGGTGGCCCTTCTACAAACGATCTCGAGCTCTGATGTCTATTCTATGAACTGTACCCAAAACTGGACAGCATTCACCAGCCTAACCCTAATATACTCAATGTATGGTGGATGGTGAAAAAAACAAGGTTTTCCAATTGATTTAGGGACAATTTCCAAAGTTTACTGAGAGGATTCTTTTTTCCCATTTACAATTCCTACCTAGTGGACAATGTCTCGGTCACTTCTCAGACCTAGATAATGGCCAATTATGATGCTGCCGGTGCTGTGCCGGGAGCAGGGAGGTTGTGCGTTAGAGATCTCTTGTTAGTGTTGTTGACAGGGAGAATGTTCACAGCTAAAGCTAAATTTAAAACATTTTTTTAGGTATTTTGTACAATAATTTATAAGCCTGTGAGTTGTGAAGCCGTCGTCTGCATCTGTCACGATTTCTTCCGATACTCGGGATGTCGGAATCCGCCAACAAACAGGTTTAAGTGGTTCTTTTGTAAAAGCAGGAAAATCACCTGAACTTAGAGCAACAATTTCACCATTTTCTGCTATTTGATGTTCCTCTGGAGTAAATAGAAGGAGCAATTACTCGTGTTCGCCTCGGCCTCTGTTCCCTCTTACACCACAGGTGACAGACATTACAACACAATGTCGGACACCATTCACACTGTTTGGTATTTTCATGGGGAAACTGTATACTTGTTATGGTGGTTTCACATATAAAGGAATATTAATAACAAGGGGATTTCTAAAGTCTGTATTGCCCTACAGGGGCTGGTACAGTCAAAAGATTGGAAACACCCATTTTATGCTTTTTCTTGCTTTAATTCTACATTGCAGATTAATATTAAAGATATGAAAAAAGAAGGAATTACATGGGATTTTCTTGTCTCCTTTATTCATGCATAGTGTTGAGCCTGAACACAGAAACCCAAACCCAAACCAGTACTGTTCGGCATATTTTGGACCCCCTACACATACTCCAGGGGGAAGTTCAGGTTTGGTGTTTAGGCTCACCTTCCACCGGTAACAACAACGATCCTCGCTGGTAGTGATTGCGGAATTGACATGTCAGCGGGGCATCCTTGTTGCCATTTTCCTGAGGATTGTCGCTCCCTGTGACTATCCATCGATGATGGGACTAGCATCTGTCAGGTATCTACTATTTACGTTGCTCTCCATTGAAGTTACGATCCTCAGGAAAATTAAGTTTGACCGGTGGCTCTGTCAGCAGCCTTTAAAGTGTAACACCCACAATTGGGACCAGCACCAATCAAAGGTGTCACCAGGGTTGAGCGTACACAGTTTTTGTACACTTTTTTCTAAAATTCCTTAAAAAGCGTTGGCCACTTTCACAAAACGTTTTCAGAGTAAGTTTAAGACCCTAATAGGGTCATCCATGTCATACTTAGCCTGGTTAAGTTCATGTAAAGCTCCCGGGAATGGCAGTTCACTTGACCCATGATTAGCAGGACTCCCTTTGACATTCCATGTCCTGCTACCTTCTGGAGGATGTCGTGCAGTCATTACTGTGTGTACAACCCCTCCATGATATCCTTGGCAAGCCCCTCCAGCTACTGATATGCGAGTGGTTATCACAGAGAAGCATTCTGACAGTAAAAACTGCAAGGCCACCTCCAACCGCCGGAAGCCAGCAGGACAAGAGGATGTCACAGGAAGTCCTGAGTCCTGCTGCCGACGAGACATCCGCCAATTCCAGAGGCTTTACAGAAACTTTATAAGGATAGATACAATATGTATGTCTCTTTTTGGGTCTTACACTTACCCTGGTAGGTTTTGTGATAAGGGACAACCTCTTTAATCCACACAAACTTGAGTTTTTGTATATATTTTTATAATAATTCCAGAAAGAACTGAACAAATGTCTAATGTCAGGCTGTGGTCCTCTGGTCCCCTGATTTGTGGATTGCACCTCAGTTATGGCCAGAGCCACAGAACAGGCCACTCAATGACTGATGTACTGGTGACCTAATACAATCAATTGTACCTCCAGTCTCTGGGTTACGTACAAGATAAATTCTTTAAGTTTATTCTTAAGTTGAATTTGTATGTAAGTCGTAGCTCCAGACAAATTGTTTTTTTACCCCAGTGACAATTGGATTTTCAAAATGTTGTGCTGTAATGGGACCAAGGATTATCAATAAAGCTTCATTACAGACACCTTACAGCTGATCATTGCAGTCTGGGACTATAGTAACATCCAGAGACTTCACTAGAGGTCACAGTGGGCAGAGGGGTCCGTCTGTAACTAGGGGTGATCTGTAAATCGGGTGCCCTTAAGTAGCGGGCCGGCTGTATTGGCGACTTTGATGCTGATACAATTGATTGCAGGAGTTTATGAGACCCTTCCTGAGTTATTTGAGACAACGCTACACCTGGATATTGTTCTTAGCACAATGTGGGTCATTTACTAAGGGCCCAATTCACGTTTTCCCGACGTGTTACCCGAATATTTCCGATTTGCGCCGATTTTCCCTGTATTGCCCCGGGATTTTGGCGCACGCGATCGGATTGTGGCGCATCGGCGCTGGCATGCACGCAACGGAAATTGGGGGGGCGTGGCCGAACAAAAACCCGACGGATTTGGAAAACCCGCCGCATTTAAACAAACAAAAAGTGTTGCGGAGCTTGCACTTACCTTCACCAGGAATAGGCCGGTGAACTTCCGGACATTCCAGCGGGCCTCGGGGAACTTCAGCGCAACAGCGCCACCTGGTGGACGTCGGAACTACCTTAGTGAATCCCGTCCGTACCCGAATCCACCGCAGAGAACGCGCCGCTGGATCGCGAATGGACCGGGTAAGTAAATCTGCCCCAATGTCATCGATCTAAGTCTTCCTTCCAAATATAGGGCAGCGGTGCCAAGGAAGAGTTTGCCCTATGTGATTATTACTGATGTTGTCAGCATTTTTTTGGGTAGCCTCAATGAATTAACTCCTATGTTAGTCATATATACCCCGGTAGTCCGCACTCTCACTCTAATGACCCCTGTAAATTAATACAATTAAAAAAGTTCTCATTTTTGCAAAAGTACTAAATGTTTCAGCAATTCTCAGTACTGACAGGCAAACCTCAACTTGACACCGGAGCAATACATGAGAGTAACTTCCAAGTGCCGTATTATTATTCATTAATTATCATATTCATGAAGACGTTGAGTACAGAATTATTTATAGCATTCAGACAATAGGAACACGGGCGGGCGGTCAGCTCCAAACAGCAGAAGAAGAAACAATAGAAATTCCATATATTCCGGTGCGCTCACTAATCTACATGACTGGTTGGTTGCTTTACATTTGTAATTTCTTTGCATATGCATTAAGTTCTCTGTAGTCTGACGCCGAACCCTAGATAGATGATTGTCGGCGAACGCATCTTGTAAGGAAGAAGTCGGGAAGAAAAATGGATTGGAATTTAAAAGCAGCTAAATGATCTCTGGAAGTACAGCCGGGCTGGGATTGATTAGCGGAATAAGCAGTTTGATGCATAATCATACCAATAACATTTCCAAAATGTTAATCGTCGCGCCTTTAAAGTTTATCTGCTGCGGAGACCGACATAAGATAATACCCTCCCACCACTGCGCAAATTATTTTATTCCTGCTGAGTAGGAGACCAAAACAGACACCAACACAAAAAAGATTTTCAAGACTTAACCCTGTTATCTCTCAAAAGCTGAGCAGATTGTACATAGTGTCATATCTGCAGGCAGCATGTTATAGAGCAGGAGGAGCTGAGCAGATTGCACATAGTGTCCTATCTGCAGGCAGCATGTTATAGAGCAGGAGGAGCTGAGCAGATTGTACACAGTGTCCTATCTGCAGGCAGCATGTTATAGAGCAGGAGGAGCTGAGCAGATTGTACATAGTGTCCTATCTGCAGGCAGCATGTTGTAGAGCAGGAAGAGCTGAGCAGATTGTACATAGTGTCCTATCTGCAGGCAGCATGTTATAGAGCAGGAAGAGCTGAGCAGATTGTACATAGTGTCCTATCTGCAGGTAGCATGTTATAGTACAGGAGGAGCTGAGAAGATTGTACATAGTGTCCTATCTGCAGGCAGCATGTTATAGGGCAGGAGTCGCTGAGAAGATTGTACATAGTGTCCTATCTGCAGTCAGCATGTTATAGAGCAGGAGGAGCTGAGCAGATTGTACATAGTGTCATATCTGCAGGCAGCATGTTATAGAGCATGAGGAGCTGAGCAGATTGTACATAGTGTCCTATCTGCAGGCAGCATGTTATAGAGCAGGAGGAGCTGAGCAGATTATACATAGTGTCCTATCTGCAGGCAGCATGTTATAGAGCAGGAGGAGCTAAGCAGATTGTACATAGTGTCCTATCAGTAGGCAGCATGTTATAGAGCAGGAGGAGCTGAGCAGATTGTACATAGTGTCCTATCTGCAGGCAGCATGTTGTAGAGCAGGAAGAGCTGAGCAGATTGTACACAGTGTCCTATCTGCAGGCAGCATGTTATAGAGCAGGAGGAGCTGAGCAGATTGTACATAGTGTCCTATCTGCAGGCAGCATGTTGTAGAGCAGGAGGAGCTGAGCAGATTGTACATAGTGTCCTATCTGCAGGCAGCATGTTATAGAGCAGGAAGAGCTGAGCAGATTGTACATAGTGTCCTATCTGCAGGTAGCATGTTATAGTACAGGAGGAGCTGAGAAGATTGTACATAGTGTCCTATCTGCAGGCAGCATGGTATAGGGCAGGAGTCGCTGAGAAGATTGTACATAGTGTCCTATCTGCAGTCAGCATGTTATAGAGCAGGAGGAGCTGAGCAGATTGTACATAGTGTCATATCTGCAGGCAGCATGTTATAGAGCATGAGGAGCTGAGCAGATTGTACATAGTGTCCTATCTGCAGGCAGCATGTTATAGAGCAGGAGGAGCTGAGCAGATTATACATAGTGTCCTATCTGCAGGCAGCATGTTATAGAGCAGGAGGAGCTAAGCAGATTGTACATAGTGTCCTATGTGCAGGCAGCAAGTTATAAAGTATATATAAGTATGTTCACCCCCCCCCCCTCCCCCGCACAATAACCTCTAACCAATTAGGTACCATAAATTATTATAGAGATGAGCAATTCATTTAAGATTCGATTCGCTAAAAAGAATCGGTTCGGGTCTGCACTGAATCAGTCTGAGCAGATATTGCTCCTTTTGTCCTGGAAATTGGTATATACTGTAGCCCTATTTAATTAATAGGTGCTATCTTAGGGTTGCATTTTGGGTTAGTGTTTAAATTAGGGTTAACTATAACTGTGATGAAAAAAGTCATAGAAAATGAATTAAACCAGACAGGACCTTTCATGCAACATCTGTGTTTTAGAGAACTACAGGGGTTATATGTCAATATCCAGAACAATTGGAGCAATATCCGTTCATCCTAGGTAAAAAAAAAGACAAACTTGAATCAGATTGGGTGCTTTAAAATTGGATGAATAGATTTGCTGAATAATTTTGCTCATCTCTACAAATAGAATGTGTGGGGGAGATCTGTCAGAGCTGAACTGTTCTAGTTACCAATGGCAAACCAATCAGAGCTCAGCTTTCATTTTCCCACAGCTGTTTATAAAACAAAAGCTGAGCTCTGATTGGTTTCCATGGGCAACTCGAACAGTTCTGCACTCAGAAACTTCTGAGAAATCTCCCCCCTTGTCTATGTACATCTTCTGTATGGGGCTCATTTACTTACCCGGTGCATTCGCGATTCCGCGGCGTGGGACGAGGATTGGGTCTGCCGGGATTCACTAAGGTCGTGCGCCCGATATCCACTAGGTGTCGCTGCTGCGCTGAAGTCCGCCAGAGTTCACCTTCTTTGTCCCGGTGTATGTGAGTGCTATTCTTGCGACAAAATTTTTATTTAAAATTCTGTGTTTTTTCCGAATCCGTTGGGTTTTCCAACGGCCACGCCCCCTGATTTCTGTCTCGCCGATGCGCCACAATCCGATCGCGTGCTCCAAAATCCCGGGGCAATTCAGGGCAAATCAGAAATCGTCGGGAAACCCCATGAAAGTGGGAGATTCGGACCCTTAGTAAATGAGCCCCTGTATGTTATATAATTCATTCATGAACCACCCAGCGCCTGTGAGCAGAACACAGCGAACATATGGAAAACATATAGATTTTATTAAGGAAAGTAATCCTCTGGAGCATGTGCTTTTGTTTAAAGAGATTTCATTCGGTTTAGAAGATTACATCTAAGTGATAAAGTTTATAACCTGGAGACTATCAGGGCTGATAGAGAAGAATGATTACAGACAATATCTATTTATAAGGAAACCATATATTTTATAGGGCAGCATAGTGCGGGCTGAAACGTGAATACTAGGGGAGATATGGGAATGTTTATGAATTAAAAACAACTATATCTGATGTAAAGTGAATGGTCGTCAATAATTCTTATAACTGTGGCGGGCGGTCAGGCTACCTATACCCTAAGCATCTATTACTAAGGCCCCTTCCACACTAGCGTTGCATTTCACGTCAGGGTGCAATGCATGAAAAACTGACGTTTTTGGCTGCGTTTTTGTTCCATTTTTCCTTGGAGTCATTAGCGTTTTTGCGTTTTTTAAGTCAATGGGACTTTTTCAAAGGGACCATGGTTAGGGAATAAAATGTTTTATTTAACTGAAAAGAATGTCTTCTGATAAGTTATCAGATGTATACTAACATCTGCAATCTTTTCTTCACTGTTCCGCGCGTATATTATCTCCCGACAAGTTATCAGATGTGAAGAACAGTGAAGAATAGAATAAAAACAGTGAACACAGGATCATTTAAGAGAAAAACACAGTAAAGAACACAGTGAAGAATAGATTACAGATGTTCGGCACATCTGCTTACTTGTCGGGAGATACGCGCGGAACGGTGCGAACAAAATAGCATGTGAAGAACAATATATATGTGTGAAGAAGACATTGCAGATGTATGGAAACATCAGCAATGTGTTCTTTACACACATATATATTGTTCTTCACATGCTATTTTGTTACACTGATCTTAATGGTCAATACCTGAAAATGGCGGTGGCTTTGCATGAACAAATCTGATGGTAGACTCTCTTTCAATCCAACATGTCAGGAGAGTTGGCAGTTTTACTTTAGAGTAAACCAACCAACAAAATCCAGAATGATATAAATACCTTATCTTCATATTGCTGTGGTTATGAGCTTGGCACATAGCCTGTCATCCTCAGACTCCCGAACTACTCCACCAAAATTAAATTATTACCAAAAAAGAAACGGAGTTGTAGCGTTCGTTAAAATCAATACATATAAATCTTTATTCTTCAACATGAGACAACACAAAATTGTACTGTCATTTAAAATGATGTAATTAACAAACTTTGTGCAAAGGAAATCCAACACAAAAGGTCCAGTGAGACAAAAAACCTCATGACCACATACCAGGGTATATTGCTGAATACTACGATAAATGCGTCAGTACAAAATAGTAGACAAGTGTCCTACCCATTGTGTGTCGTCTGTGGCCGGTTTTTCCGGGTCCGGTCCATGCCCCATATCCGGCGGCTCGGCACTGGTGCGCATGCGCCGGGTCCGACAGCGCTATCGGATACCCGGTCATGCGCAGTGCGCCACAATGCCGTCGGCCGGGACAGTAGCGGAGCCGCGCCACTCAATGCGCGTGCGCACCTCTGTCCGGGATGTCTAGAAATATGTCGCTATATTCTGAAGAAGAAAAGAAGAAAAGAAAAGGTAAGAGAAGATGAGGAGGGTGGAGGAACCAAAGATGGAAAGTGTCGAGGGAATATGGAGGGGAAAAGACTGGGCCTGACAAAGGAAAGATGGAAAATAAAAAATAAAAAATAGAGTGCGCCAAAGAAATGGGCGAGGAGAAAAGGGGGGGGGGAGAAGGGGGAAGAGGTGTTATATTGTTAGATGACATTCTTCCATTAGCATATGAGCAAAAGTGTGCTAAAGTGAAACATGTGTACATGTGATCAAATTATGAGCGATTGTGAGCATTGTGTGCCTACAGCATTGTATATATATAAAGTGTGAAGTGCGCAATAAAGTGCAATATCAGGCAGATAGGAGCACGTTGTGCTCCATTCCATACTTTACATACCAATATTTGGTCCAAAGATTGGATCACAGAGCTACGACCCCTCCCTCACATTTTAAAAACTTAAGAAAAGAAAAAGTGTATATCGTGAATTTTACAAAAATCCAAAATAAGACCATTGTGAAAAACAAAAGATATAAGGTGATTAAAAAGGCCAGTTAAAACTCAATTTCTAAACACCTGTAATAATCAAGCCTCTATTTAAAGTGCGAGTCGTGCAGATGTGCTGTGTATGTCACAGCGCCTCTATACCAACAGCTTCCTTTGATGTCAGCGTTGGCTGTCCTCCATCGATGTATCTAATAAATGCCATCCTCCTATCTTCATGGCATATAGTGTCCTTCCTATAGATAATTTTTCTTTATGGTGCGAAGGGCTACATAGATGTTAATAATTCTTCTACCCATGTTCTCCCGAAATATAGGATGGCTCTTCGTATAGTATTTCTTCATTTTTAATGCATAACATCCGGCCGTTCCAAACGTGTTGTGTGATAATTCTAACAAGACAATACAAAATATACAGTTAAAATCAAATGGATGGCAGAGATATATCTAGCTATTGTCTACCCGGGATATCCCTAGTTTATAAAAATGGAACAAAGCTGAGTGCCTCATTAAGACCAATTGGGGACATAGTCCCCAGTTGGACTATCCACCTACATTCCCTTTGTGCCAAGATCTTTTTCAGATCTCCCCCTCTAATTCCACAATGTATTACTTCAATGCCTCTTACGGAAAGGCCTCTGGGGTCACATTCATGGTGGTGGAAGAAGTGTCGCGGGATTGGTTTGAGTTCTCTAGGGTTGGTCGTACCCTTCGCCTTGATGATATCTCGGACGTGTTCTCTAACCCTAGTGCCTAATTCTCTTGCGGTAAGTCCCACATATATTTTCAGGCAACTGCATGTGGCATAGTACACAACCCCAGTGGGGTGGCACGAGATGTAATCTCTGATTATGAATGTGCGTTGTCCGTCAGACGAGTTAAACGTGTGGGAGCGTAGCATATTAGGGCAGGAGATGCAGTGACCACACGGGAAACTGCCGATCTTCTTTGTCCTCTGCCCAAAGGGGTTTTCTATTTTGGGGATGTAATGACTTTGTACTAGTATGTCCTTTAAGTTTTTAAAGTCGCATCAGTCTGTAAGACACTCCAGTGTTTATTTAATGCGCCCCGCAATGGGAGAAATTACGGGGCGCATTAAATAAACACTGGAGTGTCTTACAGACTGATGCGACTTTAAAAACAATCTTAACAGAAAAACCCCTTCTAACGGCTCGTAGAAGTAAAAACTTAAAGGACATACTAGTACAAAGTCATTACATCCCCAAAATAGAAAACCCCTTTGGGCAGAGGACAAAGAAGATCGGCAGTTTCCCGTGTGGTCACTGCATCTCCTGCCCTAATATGCTACGCTCCCACACGTTTAACTCGTCTGACGGACAACGCACATTCATAATCAGAGATTACATCTCGTGCCACACCACTGGGGTTGTGTACTATGCCACATGCAGTTGCCTGAAAATATATGTGGGACTTACCGCAAGAGAATTAGGCACTAGGGTTAGAGAACACGTCCGAGATATCATCAAGGCGAAGGGTACGACCAACCCTAGAGAACTCAAACCAATCCCGCGACACTTCTTCCACCACCATGAATGTGACCCCAGAGGCCTTTCCGTAAGAGGCATTGAAGTAATACATTGTGGAATTAGAGGGGGAGATCTGAAAAAGATCTTGGCACAAAGGGAATGTAGGTGGATAGTCCAACTGGGGACTATGTCCCCAATTGGTCTTAATGAGGCACTCAGCTTTGTTCCATTTTTATAAACTAGGGATATCCCGGGTAGACAATAGCTAGATATATCTCTGCCATCCATTTGATTTTAACTGTATATTTTGTATTGTCTTGTTAGAATTATCACACAACACGTTTGGAACGGCCGGATGTTATGCATTAAAAATGAAGAAATACTATACGAAGAGCCATCCTATATTTCGGGAGAACATGGGTAGAAGAATTATTAACATCTATGTAGCCCTTCGCACCATAAAGAAAAATTATCTATAGGAAGGACACTATATGCCATGAAGATAGGAGGATGGCATTTATTAGATACATCGATGGAGGACAGCCAACGCTGACATCAAAGGAAGCTGTTGGTATAGAGGCGCTGTGACATACACAGCACATCTGCACGACTCGCACTTTAAATAGAGGCTTGATTATTACAGGTGTTTAGAAATTGAGTTTTAACTGGCCTTTTTAATCACCTTATATCTTTTGTTTTTCACAATGGTCTTATTTTGGATTTTTGTAAAATTCACGATATACACTTTTTCTTTTCTTAAGTTTTTAAAATGTGAGGGAGGGGTCGTAGCTCTGTGATCCAATCTTTGGACCAAATATTGGTATGTAAAGTATGGAATGGAGCACAACGTGCTCCTATCTGCCTGATATTGCACTTTATTGCGCACTTCACACTTTATATATATACAATGCTGTAGGCACACAATGCTCACAATCGCTCATAATTTGATCACATGTACACATGTTTCACTTTAGCACACTTTTGCTCATATGCTAATGGAAGAATGTCATCTAACAATATAACACCTCTTCCCCCTTCTCCCCCCCCCCTTTTCTCCTCGCCCATTTCTTTGGCGCACTCTATTTTTTATTTTCCATCTTTCCTTTGTCAGGCCCAGTCTTTTCCCCTCCATATTCCCTCGACACTTTCCATCTTTGGTTCCTCCACCCTCCTCATCTTCTCTTACCTTTTCTTTTCTTCTTTTCTTCTTCAGAATATAGCGACATATTTCTAGACATCCCGGACAGAGGTGCGCACGCGCATTGAGTGGCGCGGCTCCGCTACTGTCCCGGCCGACGGCATTGTGGCGCACTGCGCATGACCAGGTATCCGATAGCGCTGTCGGACCCGGCGCATGCGCACCAGTGCCGAGCCGCCGGATATGGGGCATGGACCGGACCCGGAAGCCGATCACGGCACGTGCGCCAAAATCACCTGTCCATATGTATAAAAACCGGCCACAGACGACACACAATGGGTAGGACACTTGTCTACTATTTTGTACTGACGCATTTATCGTAGTATTCAGCAATATACCCTGGTATGTGGTCATGAGGTTTTTTGTCTCACTGGACCTTTTGTGTTGGATTTCCTTTGCACAAAGTTTGTTAATTACATCATTTTAAATGACAGTACAATTTTGTGTTGTCTCATGTTGAAGAATAAAGATTTATATGTATTGATTTTAACGAACGCTACAACTCCGTTTCTTTTTTGGTAATAAAATCCAGAATGATAAGCCAGGTTTACCTACTCCTAGATCCAGGCACCATGACCGTGTTAATCTAGTTTTTATCCATGCCTCCCTTTCTAAAAAAAAAAAAAAACACCTTTAACAATTATGCTAATGAGGCAGGAGACTTTGGGTGTGTTACTCTGTTCTCTGGCTGCACGAGCTGTTGTTACACTGTGCAGCAGCATATCTCACTCTCACCCTCTCCCCTGCACTCCCTGTAATGTAAGCAGCTGGGATCACACAGTGGGAGGGAGGAAGTGTTCATGCACAGTGTAACAGCCTATGGATCTGCTATAGGGGGTGGCTCTGGGAAGCACCCCAGTAGCCTTTCTAGCTACATTTAAAAGTTGATATTAGAAGGAAGGAGGCCATGGATAACAAATATAAGAAGATTACCACAGTCCCGGTGCCTGGATCTATGAGTAATGTCCCTGGTTTATCAGGATGGATTGTGATGGTAGATTTCCTTTAAAAGAAACCTCCCATGAGGAATCTATGAGAAGTAGATGTGTTGGTAGATTCCTCTTTCCTGCCTCTGCCCTTGTCTGTAATTTAATAATCCTGGAACCTAACTTGTTAAAAATTTTATTTTAGTAATATGTAAATTACCTGCAGAGGCTACTGGGGCGTGTACTATCCTGGCCGAGCTCTGGAAGCTAAAGGCTACTCCACACCCCAGTAGCCTCTGCAGGTAATGTGCATATTACTAAAATAAAATTTGTAACAAGTTATTTTCCAGGATTATTACATTACAGATTAGGGCAGAGGCAGCAGGAGGAATCCACCATCACTTCTACTTCTCATAGTACATACCTCATGGTAGGTTTCCTTTAACTGTGTATATATATACAGGCAGTCCCCAGGATACATACAAGATAGGGTCTGTAGGTTTGTTCTTAAGTTGAATTTGTATGTAAGTCGGAACTGCATGTTTTATCATTGTAATCCCAGCCAGAATTTTTTTGGTCTCTGTGACAATTGGATTTTAAAAATGTTGGGTTGTCATAAGAATCAATATTAACACTAAAGCTTCATTACAGACACCACTGATAACTGTTATAGCTGTTTATTGTAGCCTGGGACTGAAGTACAATAAATTACTAATATCCAGTGGTCCGTTTGTAACTTGGGGTCGTATATAAGTCGAGTGTTCTTAAGTAGGGGACCGCCTGTATATATATGTTACACAGCCCATGTATTATAGTTCTTTATTATGATTCCTTGCGCAGACATTTCTAGTGGCAACAGCCTGGAGGGTTAATAATACATCCTTAGTGAGTAATCTGTCTCTTGTAATAACCGATCCGGGAATGAGAAGCCACATTGATGGTCTTTGATATCTGACATAAGAGGTTGTGGAGGTCCATGTAGAACAATTATATGTATTACTTCTGATTTGAGGGTTGACCTATCCCATGCATTCAGCCATAAAGCTGATCCCCGGAGAGGGTCCACATCTCGCAGCTACAGTAGTCGCGTTGCTAATTTGACGTCCCTGCAGACGGACCATCTAACCATGAAAAATGCTTAAATATCCGGATAACTGTGAATCTGTGCAGATTTCCTTGAGAGCTGGAGAAATTGACAGCTGCTCCTGTATCCGCTGTGATTCCGAATATTGGAAGCCAGAACGGGCCGAGGCTACGGACATCTTGGAGGAGACAGATGTTTGAGCCGTGATGGGAAATTTCAGCACAAAAGTATAAAGTGTCAAATTATCTTTCAGTGCTTCTTGTTAGAAAAGGTCAAGGGTCAGGATTGAATCCTATAGTGTCCTGCGCCGCGGATGGGAAAAGACTGGGCAGCTGACAGATTGGAACTCAGGATCCGGCACGGAGAGATAGCACGTCCAGGCGCGTCCAGGCGCGCTGCGAATAGGAGCTGTCAGGATGATCTTTATTCTCGAAAAAATAAAAAGTAAAAAAAACGGTTTCTTACAAAAACAGACGTGATTGCCAGGGAAGACTGAAATAAGAGAAGCGATAAAACCTGCACCTCCAGATAAAGCCGGAGTTACGACTTGGGGAAGCAACGATGAAAGGGAGACGCAAATATCCCATTTTGTGTGGACGGAAAAAGAGTCGACCTCATAAAAAATGTATTATTTTATTGGAAATATACGGCGACAGAGATGATAGGATGTTACGGCGGTTTTACTTCACTGAGTTCACGCACCATAAAGAAGAGAAAATACATACGATAAAAATGTATCAAATCTGTAAACTATAGATTCTAGGAACTAAACTAAAGAAAATGTGATTATCTACAGGATTGTCCTGCACATGGTAAGGGCTCTAGATGTAACAGCAATTCACTGGAATCTAAAGCAGAACCTAAAAAATTTGGATCATTTACTTAGGGCCCGAATCGCTTTTTTTCGGTGGGTTTCCCAAATTTTTCTTATTTGCGGCGGATTGCCCTGGGTTTTTGGCGTACGCAATCAGATTGTGGCGCATTGGCGCCAGCATGCACGCAACGGAAATGGGGGCGTGGCCATCGGAATACCCAACGGATTCGGAAAAAGCGCAGAATTTTAAAATTTACCTGCACCCAGGCTAGCTTGGTGAACTCCAGTGAACTCCGACAGACTCCAGCGCAGCAGCGACACCTGGTGGACATCGGGCGCACTACCTTAGTGACCCAAATCAGTGTCGGAGAACCCGCCGCTGGATCACGAATGGACCGGGTAAGTAAATCTGCCCCAATATGTTGAATTTCCCTGCAGCACCCCCACAGGAGGGATGAGGTATTACAGTCCACATTAAAAAACGACCTGGTCCTCTGCATCAAGGAATTTTCTTAGGCATTTTGTGACATTTATTTGTAGTATCTATACAGTATATTATAAGGTTTTGTCGTGGTCTCAAGAACAGTGTTATTTAATCGATCATATGGATGTTTTTTTTTTATTTAGCATGTATGATTTGGTAAGCTGAACTATATATGATTTGAGGACTGCAACAGATGACAAAGCTGTATTTAGGTATTTCTTTACCAGAGACAGACTATATAGGCGGTCCCCTACTTAAGGAAACCCGACTTACAGACGCCCCCTAGTTACAGACCGACCCCTCTGCCCCCTGTGACCTCTGGTGAATCTCTCTGGATGTTACTATAGTCCCAGACTGTAATGATCAGCTGTACGGTGTCTGTAATGAAGTTTTATTGATAATCCTTGGTCCCATTACAGCCAAAAATTTTGAAACTCCGATTGTCACTGGGGCAAAAATGTTTTATTGTCTGGATCTACAATTATAAAATATACAGTATCGACTTGCATACAAATTCAATTTAAGAACAAGCCTCCAGACCCTATCTTGTATGTAACCCGGGGACTGCCTGTATAGACATCCATAGAACCCTTGTAAATTTGTCACATCAACATTTAACCCCTATGCGTACCTGGACGTTATAGTACTTCCTGCACGGGGATGTTCTATAACGTCCCCCGCCTCTGAACCTGCTCACGAACAGAGCCGGCACCAGAAGCAGCGCCTGTCAGCCGATCGCGAGTGGTAACCCCTCACACGCCACGGTCAAGCATGACCATGGCGTGTAAGGGTGTTCTCCCTATGGATCAGATACCCCATACCGCTTACCGGGGGATCCGATCCACTTCTGGGCAGCCCCGAGGTCTGCCAAGTACCCCGGGGCTGCCCAATCTTCCCAGTATTCAGACCCCGTACGAGCCGGAAAAAATAAAGCTATGCATATGAAAGACGGTGATGCTAATATTAACAACATTTTTCGCCAAGTTACTTTTTATTTGAAAATTTGAAAAAAAATCTATATAAATGTGGTGTTTTCGTAATCATGGTGACCCATAGAAAAAAAATGATATACTATTTTTTGGTATGGTAAATGGCCAAAAAAGACCCCCAAAAAATCTTCCTTAAAATTCATTTTCATTTCCTCCACCAACAAAGAGTTAATAAAATCTCATCAATTAGCTATAGATGTCCCAAAATTTACGTACCAGAAAAGTGCATCTCATGTGACAAAAAAATAAGCCCCTATAGGTGCACATTAAAAAAAGAAAAAAATATATAGCCTGTACAATGTACAATGCAAATCTGATCTGGATGGCGCCTCCTTCCCTTCTATGCCCGGCCGTGCGCCCATACAGCAGGTTACCACCACATGTAGGGTATCGGTGTACTCGGGAGTACTATAACGTCAAACTTGTAGAGAAAGTGTCTGCACACTGCTGCTTGCCAGCAGGAAGTGCTTGTGTCTGTACTCATCTTGTAATGCAGGGGGAGAGGCAGTGTGTTATATTGTCTGCAGTGTGTTATATTGAATTGGAGAGTGTGTAATTTTGTTATCCTGAATATTTTAGAATCTTGTCTTCGTAGGAAAGAGTTTCTTGATAGCTTTATTCGCTCTATGAGCTTTGCTTGTTATACTTCTGTACTTCTAATATTTGCCTCTTGTTCTTGACTATCCTTTTGTGTATGCAATTTGTACCTTATATACTTTTTCAGTTCTCGGTTGTGACCTGGATTGTTTACCATCCCTATTGTGTTTATCTGTTTCTTTGTCTTCTTGTTTTTGTTATGTGGCATAGGGAGGGACCGTCTTCATGGTTGTCCTGTATTGCCTAGGAAATGCTGAGGCAAGCAGGCAGCGTTGTTGGGGACTGGAGTTTTCGGGTGCATTGTCACCTCTGTCATACCGGAATCCAGAGTCACCATTACAGCTGGATAATGTTATGCAGAAAATCTACATAGGAGTACTCATATACAGATCTCACATATGCAAACGCACACCCATACAGTATTAATAAATATTCTCATTACCAACTCCCTTCACAGTTCACCATCGTCTAGTTTTCTAGTGTTCCATGAGTTATCCTCTGAATCCACATGTGAAAGTAGCGAATATTGCTTAAAATGACGCAAAAAAGTTTTAAAAAATTTACGCAACTCTATGGCTGACCCTGACCAGGCGTGGAAAACAGCTTACGACTTTTGGAAACTTTTGTTTCAAAAAGTTGCAAGTTCACTGAAGACCAAACGCCACATATATATATAGATAAGGAAAAACTGCTAAGATATATCTTTCTACTCCCTACTTTTTGCTCAGTAACCAGTAAAAAAAACTGTAACAGAATGCAACACTGGCCGGAGAAGGGTGAGGAAAGAATGGTTTTAAGGTACCCTCTACTTTTCGCAACTCGACCTTAGACTGGGGCCTGAAGGTACAGCATAGGGCTCCTCTGGACAGAAGGCTAACCCTTTTTTGAAAGTGATATCTAGTTTATCTAACGTCTATCAGACTCTTTTTTGTCGTAACATATTCTATGTCCAAAAAGCCATAAATGATATGATGCTATTGCTCTCCGGACATGTTGTAAAAAAAAAAACATCCTTATTGGGGGCAGTGGGCGATTGCAGGATGCTGACCCACGCACTTTGACCTGTATTAGGGTCCTCAAGACTCTTTGCTCTGTCATCCTGAGCTAAAATGCATATTTCTAGGACAACCATGCTTGGGGCTTCAGAAATAGCGAATTTGCCACCGTTTGTTACCCATAATATTATATATTTTCAAATTTCAGATTATATGAGTTAGACGTCATTTGAATATGAGGTCAGTGGAAGCAGCTCTAGTCTGTAGCGGCCGGCCACCTGGGACCTCATGTTTTGACATTTCTGACATCTAACTATCTTGTTTGTCACGGCAGGAGATTTTCTGTTTGTTGATGGGAACCGCGACAATTTACAGAAAAGGGCTTATTTAAGAAGCTCACCGTTTCACAGGAGCAGAGGCAATATCTGTCGTTTTCACTTCCGATACGTGATCGAGGAAGACCAGAGTCTGAGGCTTCTGCTCTACTTGGATGAGGTAAGAATCCATTAACTGCTGGGGACTCCTCGGAGCTTCTACTCAGCTGGAATTCACTGCTAAAGCAGGAAAAAGTAATAGAACATTCCAGAGGATAGAAGTGTTACCGTAAGCACTTTCTTTGCCGACAGAATTTATTTGCTTTGAGGTGTATAAGAGAAAAATAACACCGAGTGTAGGAGCAGAAGAACAATGAAAAGCGTTCTATTCATCCAAATATTTTGAGGTATTTTGAGAAAACTTTTTGATTGAGGTGAACCTTAAGGATATAGTCACATCGCTCCTGGGTAGTGCGCTACTGCTCATCACTAGTGTTGAGTAGACTCAAACCACGAACACCACCGGGTTCGGTTCATCTCCCCCCTGCTGGCACACACTGCCACATGGACCACAGGGTTCCAAAAGTGACAGGATGTGTCGTGCTGCATTGGTGTACCCAGGGGGCCCTAATATAAAATATAAAGGAGTTCTCTGGTTTTACAAAATTGATAACCTACAATAGGTAATAAATATGCAATTGGCAGAGGCCCTTGTTAAGTCCTCGGGTTTAATTCACTCTGAGACGAGTGTTTTTAGAAATGTGAGACTCATGTTCAACATGTTTTCTATTGATTTCTCTTAGAGGCTTGGACAGAAATTACAAGTGACGGGCCATCAATGTCTAATCATGGAGGGGGCAGAGTGAGGCCTGGCCCAGACACTAATTTACCGTATTTTTCGAACTATAAGGCGCACAAAAAATACTTAGATTTTCTCCGAAATCAAAGGTGCGCCTTATAGTCCAGTGCGCCTTATATATGAACCGTACTTACAGACAACAGCTGCCTTGAACTCTACACAGGTCTGCCACCTGCTGGTCATTCATCCTTATAATCAGGTGCGCCTTATAATCCGGTGCGCCTTATATATGAACCTAGACCTTTTAGCAGCAATTTATTGATGGTGCGCCTTATAATCCGGTGCGCCTTATAGTCCAAAAAATATGGTACAAAGCCAGAAATAGTTGGCTCCATATTTTCTGTAGTGGTCAAAAGCTGTAACTACATTTGTGTCTCCCATTAACCTCAATAGGAGACGAGCCACTACAAAGGGCATACATAGAGCCACCAGCTTCCAGATCCATACTCTATTTATGATGGACATAACACCACAGACTGGTTGGACAGTCCTGTGGATACGACATCAATTATAATCCCTGATCAACACCTTTAAATAGATGATCCTGTCCCGAAAATAAAATAATTTAGGAGCAGACCTAGTTGTAGAGAGTATACAGGTCTACAAGTGCTTCTCATCGACAGAAGGGCACTACAATCTTGTGCCAATCTCGATAAATGAAACTTGAGTTCTGCCCCGCATCTTCTATGAAACCACTAAATATATTGTATGGATTTTAGAGTTTGCCTGAGAACCATATTATCCCATTTTTCCCCCCTGAAATCAGTGGATTTTTGTGTTTTACAGAACATGTAGCAGCCTGTATCAGTTGTCTACCAATTTTACACAATTGGAGGGGCCATAAAAATAATAGAGAGCTTAGGGACCATAATTATCTGCATGTATAAGGTATAACATACAATGGTTGGTGTTAAAGAGCTTTGCACATGAAAGAAAGTTCTCAAATTTCAATCCCCTAGTGATGTTTACACAACAAAGATCATTTTTAAATCCATTTCTTTACAATTTTACTCAGTTTTATTGCTGTTTTACAGTGTGGGTGGGGACTCTCTAAGCACACTTCATGATTCCTCTGTGCTATGAGATGCTGTGTGCTGACAATGTGCTTAGATTATCAGGGTTCAGGGTTTATCTTCACTTATATTGAGCTTCTGAACATTCTTCTAGTATCTAAAACATAGAAAAAGAGATGAGACAGATCAGATATGATGAGAATGAGATCCATGAGATAGATAGAACACACAATGACACACTTCAGCTTTGCTTTCTCACCTATAACACACACAGGGTCAGATCAGCTTTATGCCTTCCTCACAGATAAAGACCTTATCTGTCTCTAGCTTCTAGAGTAAGTCTTTGCACACTGTTGCTTGCTGCTAGGAAGTGCCTGTGTCCGAGCTGATCTTGTAATGCAAGGGGCAGGATGCAGAGAGCACTGCAGTGTGCAAACAAGAGAAGCTATTCATGAGAAGAATCCGACCATAGTCAGAAGATTTATGGTCGGATCCAGGGGCAAGCAAATTATAAATACCAAGACTGAAAAAGACAGGTTGGAATTATATCTGTGAAATGTTGTACTTTTAGGAATCTTATCTTGATGGATACCCCTTTAATGTCAATTTTGCACCCTGAATCATTTTTATCTTCTCAGAAAGAAATAATACTCTTTGAACAAGATGTGTCCACCGAAGGCCAGTGGGTGGAAGGAGAAGTGTATCTGCCAGAGAGCTCGGAAGACTTGCAGGTATTGAGTGGACGATCAGTATAATGAATCCAACATATATGGACTATTGGGGTAATTAATTTATTACCTGCGGCAGGTTTCCAGTTTAAAAAAAGGGAGTGTGGTCTTAAGAAATGGTGTGGTGGGGGCTGATTAATACTGCCATGGACCTTGGGCTGTATGAATATTATGGTCCCTACAAGTCTGGAGTCAACTTCTACATAAGGTTCTAAAATCAGCTTCTTGTGGAATGAAGGATGCTTCCCTTCTGCCTGCTTCCAATCTGTGGTTTCAGGACCTTTGGAGGACCTTCAAAAGTCCTGAAATGGCTCTTGTGTACATGTGTATTGAGAGCAGGAACAGATGTACAAGGATTTCATGGGTGAAGGTCCTTCTCAGTAGCTCCTTCTGGTTGGTGGTTTGAGTGGCCATGGGCCTCCTAGAAGTCTTGGGCCCCTGGCTACCGCCCAAACCGCCTGTATTATACTTCACTACTGGGCGTGATTTCTGGTTAAGGGGGTGTGGTTGGGTGGCTGGACCTGCAGACAGCATTAGGCATTGACCCTGGAGATCTGCATAGTCATGATCTAGAGCTACAGCTCTGCAAGTGCTACTTGAGGAGGTGCTTTACCTTGAAGATCTATTTGTTCTCCACACCAAGGTGAAGTCCTACACAGTGGAGCGATTCAAGGAACCAGAGTGACGTGAGATGAAGATCCACATCCTCCCAGTCCATCCCTCTGTGTTATGTAGAGCTGTCAGGCCAGACTACCTCCTCCACCAGGTCTAGTTTCTTCTCCTCTAGTTTATCTAGTTTTAATTAAATTTAAAGAAGGAGGAGATGAGCAGCACCAGGGGGGCCATAGGGCTTCCAAAATGCAAACTCCCCCCCTGGATCCTCAGCCGTTCTCCTCTGCTCTGAGACAATGCCTATTTTTTTCCTAAAACTAGTGTCATACGTTTGTGGTATTCAGCTCAACCCTATTTACTTCATTGGAGCTGAAATATGGTATATGGTGCAGCCATGTTTTTCGAATCCAATCAAAGCTTTTTAATAGAGAAACATCCTAATAGTAACACACGAATTGTATATTCCAGCTTGTTTTTGAAGGAACAATGAGGAACATCTCTGGGTTCATTGCCATGGATGATTTCAGATGCTCTGGCTGTAAAGATTATTCTGGAACAAGTTCTTCTGATGGAACGCACTACAATGGTGACCCATTTCTAAATGACAGCAGCAAAGGGACTGATGAAGACCAAGAAATTTCAAGTATGTCTCATTCTGAATTAGACTTAGTTGTCTGTATAAAGAGTAAAAATGTTAAATAATTTTGATTTGTAATAATACCAACATCCAATGAAAAAATATTAAATCCCATGTGGGCAGGGTAATGAAGACTCATTGTCAATCACTGTGTGTGGGAGGAGTAATCAGGGCTCTCACTGTCAATCACTGTGTGTGGGTGGAGTAATCAGGACTCTCACTGTCAATCACTGTGTGTGGGTGGAGTAATCAGGACTCTCACTGTCAATCACTGTGTGTGGGAGGGGTAATCAGGACTCTCACTGCCAATCACTGTATGTGTGGGGTAATCAGGACTCTCACTGCCAATCACTGTATGTGTGGGGTAATCAGGACTCTCACTGTCAATCACTGTGTGTGGGTGGAGTAATCAGGACTCTCACTGTCAATCACTGTGTGTGGGTGGAGTAATCAAGACTCTCACTGTCAATCACTGTGTGTAAGCAGGGTAATCAGGTCTCTCACTGTCAATCACTGTGTGTGGGCGAAGTAATCAGCACAATCTTAGTGAATTGCGGCAGAGTGCACTATTGTCGGACAATGCACTTTCTGTGCACTCCTCCGGACAGGTAAGTACATGTGCCCCTGTGTGTGGGGGTGGGAGTAATCAGGACTTTCACTGCCAATCACTGTGTGTGGGTGGGGTAATCAGGACTCCCACTGTCAGTCACTATATGTGGGCAGGGTAATCAGGACTCTCACTGTCAGTCACTGTATGTGGGCGGGGTAATCAGGACTCTCACTGTCATTCACTGTGTGTGGGCAGAGTAATCAGGACTCTCACTGCCAATCACTGTGTGATGGTGGAGTAATCAGGGCTCTCACTGTCAATCATTGTACGTGAGCAGAGTAATCAGGACTCTCACTGTCAATCACTGTGTGTGTGTGGGGTAATCAGGTCTCTCACTGTCATTCACTGTATGTGGGCGGGCCAATCACAAAACCACTCTCAATCATGGTGTGTAGATGGAGCAGTCAGGAAATCACTGTCAATCACTGTGTGTGGGCAGAGTAATCAGGGCTCTCACTGTCAATCACTGTGTGTGGGTGGGGTAATCAGGACTCTCACTGTCAATCATTGTGTGTGGGTGGGGTAATCAGGACTCTCACTGTCTATCACTGTATGTGGGCGGGCAAATCACAAAATCACTCTCAATCATGGTGTGTGGGTGGAGCAGTCAGGAATTCACTGCCAATCACTGTGTCTAGGCAGAGTAATTAGGACTCACCATCTCTCCTATGCATTCCTACAGAATTCAGCTTCTCTACTTCTATCATATTTAATCCTCAGACACAACAGCGGAAATCGTACAGTATCACACATTTTAAAGCGTGAATTAAGACTCAAAATCATCCAACTATATTCATTTGAGGCATAAAATCAGGAGCTACAGTAAAATGAAAATGAACTGAGTTTTTGGAGCAGCGAGTGATGTACTGGTTGCATATCAGAAGCAATCCCTCATTTTACCGCACAGTGTGAGATGCGGAGCTTAATATGTATGTAAATATTCTGAATGCATATTTGCTGTTTGGAGTCAACTAATTATTTTCGGTGAGCGTGCCACAAATTATACAATAATCCATGGGAAACAGTCACTGTAGCTTTAGATGTAGGATAAAATCAGCCGCCAAGCCAGAGATAGATTTAATGACATTTGTTTTTGCCAAAACCTAGATTATGGGAAAAAAATAAACAAAATTGACAACTTTACAGAAAAACACAGATCTGCAAGATTTTACAGTATCTCCAGTGCTACTAAAATTTGCACTTGATCCTTAAATAATTTAAAGAGGACTTGTCACCAGATATTGCCCCCCGGACTAATAGTTTCTGCCAATAAAGGGTTACAAGTCCTCCCCATATCACCTAAAATTAGCTGCCAATGGGGCACTGTACCTTAATTACAGACATTTTTATGATATGCAAATTTGCTTTTCTGACTCATGTTTGGTGTTTGTGACTCTTCTCTCTCTCCGTCTGGCAGTGAACCACACCCCCTTATAGTGACTGACAGATCTGTGTCTCTTCAAATCCCTGCTCTGCCTCCTTTTACTTAGGGAGCGTCTGCTAATATTCAACTACAGAGATATAAAGCTCTATGTACAAATGGGAAATATTGGGGCAGATTTATCAAGCAGTCTGAAAGTCAGAATATTTCCAATTGCCCATGGCAACCAATCACAGCTCCCCTTTAAAATATTCATGAGCACTGGTGAAATGAAAGCTGAGCTGTGATTGGTTGCCATGGGCAACTGGAAATATTCTGACTTTCAGACTGCTTGATAAATCTGCCCCATTGTGTCAATATTTTTACACGGGGCCTTGTGTTACATTCCTGACATGTGATTAGTGACATTTTTACTGGTCCTTCAGACTTCTAAGAATAGCAAACTGTACACAATGGGGCACATTTACTAAGGGTCCGAATCGCGCATTTTCGTCGGGTTACCCAAATTTTTCCGATTTGCGTTGAATTGTCCCAGGATTTTGGCGCACGCGATCAGATTGTGGTGCATCGGCGCCAGCTTACACGCGACAGAAATGGGGGGGGCTTTGCCGTGGGATAACCCGACGGATTCAGGAAAGCCACGGAATTTGTGTCGCAAGGATAGCACTCACATACAACTCCGGCGGACTTCAGTGCAGCAGCGACACCTAGTGGACATCGGGCACACGACCTTAGTGAATCCCGGCAGAAACCGAATCAGCGTCGGAGAACACGTCGCTGAATCGCCACTGAACCGGGTAAGTAAATCTGCCGTAATGTATGTGATTACATGAAGTCACAGCAGCCTCCATGGAGGATAGAGGGAGTAAAAGTCATTGGAGGCTGCTGTGACTTCATGTGGTCAGATACATGCAAGGGGTTCAGTGTGCTATTATTAAGAAGCTAAAGGACCTGAGATGATGTCACTCTGGTCACATGACATGAACTGTGACCAGTAAGCAGGCATAAGGCATGGGGAGTATTAGCTGGGAGGGGCCAGCTGAGCATGACACGCCCACTCTGATATGAGATATAAGATATAAGACAATTTTTAGCTAATAGAAGGGGGTAAGTCAGTGAATAGAGCTCTATAGCAACCTGTAACTGGCTGTATATTTGCAAATGTGGTGACAGATTCCCTTTAACCTGAGTTCTGAATGGAAATTTACTATCAAAATCCATCCTGATAAACCAGAGACACTTACTCATAGATCCAGGCATCATGACTGTGTGAATCTTCTTATATTTGCTATCCATGGCCTCCTTCCTTCTAAAATCAACTTGTAAAATTATGCTAATGAGTCAAAAGGGCTCTGGCGTTACCAGAGCTCCTCCGTTATGTAGCTTTGCATGCTTTTACACTGTCTCACCCTCCCCTTCTGCTGCCTGATGTAATCTCATGGCAGCAGAGGAAGTTTCACTACTCAATGAGTGTGTAGCACCCTCTGAAGCTAAAGCACAGAGTGGCTTTGATAACACCCTTCAAAGCCCTTTTGGCTCATGAATATAATTTTAAAAGTTGATTTTAGAAGGAAGGAGGCCATGGATAGCAAATATAAGAAGATTACCACAGTCCCGGTGCCTGGATCTAGGAGTAATGTCCCTGGTTATCATGATGGATTGATTGATGGTAGATTTCCTTTAACTGTTTATAACTTTTCAAGATAACAATAATTTTAAATATCTTGATTTTCGAGATCATTGAAAGAAATGATTCAATTTGATCAATATTTAAACCAGTACGTTGAGTTTTAAGGGGTTTCTCCACAACCAATGCTTATGACGTGTCTACAAGATGGTAAGAAGCATAAGACCACTGGGGGACAAACTTTAGCACCACCACTCGTCTTGATTATGAGGGGTCCTGTTGTACATATAAATGTATCTGTGGTCTCCACTTCAGTCAATGGGAACAATCAAGTTAATGAATTGGTGTGAATGGAGAGCTCCACATACTTGGCCACATCCCTAATCACTAGACCATGATGAGATGACACGGGGCATTATACTTGTTGAGATTAGCCTTTGAACCTTAATTGGCAAAACTGTAGAAAAACTTCAAAAACAAAGACCAAAACTGCCCCTGTTTCATCATCCTTGATTTTGATGGTAGATCTGCTATAACTTTTCAAAATAACAATAATTTTAAATGTATTGATCTAAAAATTTCGGTAAATCCTATTCCTTTTGATCAGTATTTAAACAATTTAGTTGATCTTAAAGGGGTTGCTTCACAACCAATAATTATAACGTGGCTACAAGATGGTGACAAACATAAGATTCCATGGGGCCCAACATGTGGCAAGACCACTGATCTCGATTATGGGGGGTTGTGTTGTCCAGATGAATGGATCTGTGGTCGCACACTTCAGTCAATGGAAAAAAACAAGTTTGCGAAGTGGAGTCAACGGAGAGCTCCACATGCATGACCACATCTTTAATCAAAATGACTACACCATGACATGACGAGACGGGCCACTAAACTTGTGGCGACCACCATTTGAACTCCAATTGCCAAGACTGTAGAAAAGACCAAAGTTGGAAGAATTGTGTTATCCATCCAAAGGCATCTGAACATTGACCAATGTAGGGTATGGTAACCCTTAAAATATAGATAGTCATGTATTCTTTTTATTTCTTCAGGAACTTGGAACATATGTGACTTTGAGTTGGGTTTTTGTGATTGGAAACCACAAAATAACCCTGACGGTGGCTGGAAAATAACTGTTGGACACCATGATATCACCAGAGACCATACAACCAGTACGAGTAATGGTAAGCAAATGCTCCACTAGGATGGGCAAGTCTGTAACCCACTGGCCGAGGCAGGTTGTGGCTCCAACTAGTGATTGTGACCTCTCTTAGACCGGTTGCCCACCAACAAACTCTTTCCGTGCACGTGCAGGATTGACTAGACCAAATCTTGAACTACTGAGCTGAAATGACATGCTCATGGGGCAAGTTTGTTGGGACAAACTTGTTCGTGAACAACTGGCCTTAGTGTTTCCTGGAGTGTCGGGAGAGACCCATGGAGTCTGATGGAGTAGGTAACCATGAAAAGGAGGAGCAGGAAGTAGTGATTGATTATTTTACTCACCCCCTGTAAAGCACCACGAATATAATTAATTCATGTTATCATTAATATAATTATTTTTACTGGGTAATCCCTTTAAAGGAAATCTATCATCAAAATCCATCATGATAAACCAAGGGCACTTACTCATAGATCCAGGCACCGGGACTGTGGTAATCATCTTATATTTGTTATCCATGGCCTACGTTTAAAATCAACTTTAGTAATTATGCTAATGAACCAGAAAAGCTCTGTGGGCATTATCAGAGCCGTAGTTCCACAACCTGTGACACTGTGCAAGAGCACTTCCCCCTTCCACCTGTGTGAGATTACATCAGGCTGAGGGAGCATGAGGGAGGGTGAGATGTTTTACTGAGTAATAGCCTGTGAAGCCAGAGCATGGAGGGACTCTGTTAACTCCCCCTGGAGCAATTCTGTATCATTAGCATAATTTAAAAAGTTGATTTTAGAAGGGAGTAGGCCATGGATAACAAAAATAAGAAGATTACCTCAGGTAGGGCACCTGGATCTATGGTTTGAGATGAGCGGACCTGAACCCTTTGTTTGGGTCCGATGTTCAGGTGCATCAGCCAATGACAGCCAATCCGGCAAATTTATGCCCCAAGCCAATTAATCATGGTGGTCATTGGCCAAGGGGACACCTCAGACCAATCACAATCATGGTTGGTTGGCCAGGGGTGTCAATTTGCCATATTGTCTGTCTGGCAAAATGCCCAGGTCACGCGGGACGGACCCGAAATAAAAGTTTGCGTCCACTTATGTCTACCCCAGTTTATCATGCAGGATTCTCATAGATTTCCTTAAAAAACAATCCATACTCATCTCAGCTCCTCCTCCTGCTCCGATCCTGAAGTTCCCCTGTCTCCAGACCCCAACGAAGATCTCAGCAGCAGGAAACCCTACAATAGGCTTATTTTTAGGGCACCCATCAAACAAAAAGGAAGTAGCTTCCTGACTACTACACTATCTATAATTGGACTAATTCGTTACCTGTTTACCGAGCAGATAATCAGTCTCGCAAAAAGTTTTTTTTTATCAGTTACTCAGTAAAATAAAAGAAAAACAGCAATTTAGCAAATTTTATAAAAGACAATGGAGAATATGCAAATCAGGCAGCGATATGCCAGTCGTTTCTTCAACTTATTTGCTTTCGGAAGAATTGAAAACATTGGAAAAAATGGTAAAGAAATCATTGTATTCAGGGCAGAGAGAGGTAAAAGATGTATAAAATCTGGCTACAAGTACATAAAACCCGCGTTGTTCATCTATAACTATCTGCACCGGTGTTAAGAAGAGAAATAAAATAACTTGTCCAATAAATTAGATATTACTGTAGGGGATCTGGAAGGAATATTCATTGTGTTGTTGCCATAGATGAATTCTCATTTATTTATGATCCCGGGGAGCTGTTGTGTGAGTCAGGAACGGCTTAGAAAGGTAAAAGCAAATGACTATAAATAATACAGCACAGAAGATCGATGGCCAAACTATTTTTTGGGACTCTCATACCCTTATCGGCAATAAAGTTGTGTATACTATTCCTCTTATATTACTTCTTGTTACTGGAATATCTGTGTGAAACATATTGGGGGTCATTTACTAAGGGCCCGATTTGCGTTTTCCCGACGTGTTACCTGAATATTGCCGATTTGCCCTGATTTCCCCTGTATTGCCCCGGGATTTTGGCGCACGCGATCGGATTGTGGCGCATCGGTGCCGGCATGCACGCGACGGAAATCGGGGGGCGTGGCAGAACGAAAACCCGATGGATTAGGAAAAACCGCCGCATTTAAAAAAAGAAAAGTGTCGCGGAGCTTGCACTTACCTTCACTAGGAATAGGCCGGTGAACTTGAGTGCGTTCCGATGCTCTTCAGCGCAGCAGCGCCACCTGGTGGACGTCAGAGGAACTGCCTTAATGAATCCCGGCCTGACCCGAATCCACCGCAGAGAATGCGCCGCTGGATCGCGAATGAACCGGGTAAGTAAATCTGCCCCATTCGGGCTCATTAACTAAGGTCGCGGATCGCACTTTTGTCAGACTGTGCACCGTTTTCAGGAGCTGCACGGCTTGGACAGGTATGTAGCAAGTGTCTGCGGCAGGATTTTGGCGCACTCGATCGGTTTTTGGCACAGCTGCGCAGGCTTCCATGCGACACAAATCGGGGGTGGGGGTGGGGTCAGCCATTTGACGATCCGACTAATTCGAACTTAGCAAGCCCAAACACTTACATACGCCGGGAAGAAGAAGGTGAAGAAATCATCAATATGCAGGCAAAAAGATCATTGTGGTTATTAAAGGAAATCCACCATCAAAATCCATCCTGATAAACCAGGGACATTACTCATAGATCCAGACACTGAAACTGCGGTAATATTCTTATATTTTTTATCCATGGCCTCCTTTCTTCTGAAGTCAACTGTTAAAATTATGCTAATGAGTCTGTAGGGCTTGCTTTTTTTTATCAGAGCCACAAAGTGTTGTAGCACCAAAGGCTGTTACACTGTACAGGAGCACTTCTCCCTCAAACTTTCTCTGCTGCAGGGAGATTGAGCGAGCAGAGGGAAGGGGAGACAGTATAACAGTCTGTGAAGCTATAGCACATATAGCACATATAGCTGGTTACTCCTCTAGGAGCTCTTCAGGATCATTAGCATAATTTTAAAATAAGTTTAAAAATGTTAGAAGGAAGGAGGCCATGGATAACAAATATAAGAAGATTTACCACAGTCCCGGTGCCTGGAACTATGAGTAATGCCCCTGGTTTATCACGATGGATTTTGATGGTAGATTTCTAGTTGTGATGGTTTAGAAACAACAGTTTAACTTTTTTGACCACAAGCCTTATATGCATTGTACAAAATATGGTGAGGTCCCGGCATTCATAATGGGTTCTGTTGTTTTAAACAGAAAAGCATTGCTTGAGTAAGAACTCTCTCTGTAGTTCCCCACAGTCTGCCTTTCCGATTTACTAAATCTGGTGTACAGAACAGTTGTGGGGGTTAATGAAGTCAGGTTCCAATAGCCTGTGCTATGCTGATTTTAAAAATACTGTCACGACTTTATAAAACTTTATTTCACATTACCTGGCTCCCTGCCAGTAGTGTGTGGTGTGTGTGGTAGGGAGGAGCAGCTTTAGCCTGTGTCTCAGTTTTCTTGTGCATTCTTCTTCTCCTTCACTCCATTCTCCTCTCTCCCCTGCATGATCAATGCTAGATCAGTGTGGAGGAGAGGAGACTGAGCAACAAGCACACACAGGCTGCTGCAGCTACAACCCGCCCCTTTCCTTGGGACTCACTACATGCTGCTGGCAAGGAGCCAGGTAATGTGAAATAACGTTTTATAAAGTAGTGGCAGTATTCAGAATGCAGTGAATCAGAATAGCATAGGTGAATGGATCCTGGTTTGTATATATATATATATATATATATATATATATATATATATATATATATATATATATATGTACACTGCTCAGAGACATCGCTATGGGCTACAAAATGTTATTAATTCTATTCCCCATCTAAATGAACTGAGACTCTAGTAAGTAAAATTATGTGCAGGGAAAAACCCGCCATTCCATTGGGTTTCGCGAATATTTCCGATGTGCGCCAAATTGCCCCAGGTTTTTGGCACACGCGCTCAGATTGTGGCACATCGGCGCCGGCATGCATGCAACAGAAAACGGGGGGCGTGGACGTTGGATAACCCGACGGATTCTGACAAACCCCCGAATTTAAAAAAGAATTGTGTCGTAAAATCAAGCACTCACATGCACCAGGAAGAAGAAGGTGAATTCCGGCGGACCTCGGGGTAGCAGCGACGGATGAAGGAACTCGGGCACACGGGCTTTGTGCCTGTCTTCTTAAATGTCTAGGTTCATATATAAGGCGCACTGGACTATAAGGCGCACCTGATTATAAGGATGAATGACCAGCAGGTGGCAGACCTGTGCACAGTTTAAGGCAGCTGTTGTCTGTAAGTACGGTTCATATATAAGGCGCACTGGACTATAAGGCGCACATTTGATTTCTGAGAAAATCAAAGGATTTATTGTGCGCCTTATAGTCCGAAAAATACAGAATACAAAATAAAAAGTCAGCGTGTGTTTCCCAGACTTCTCTTCTAACCGTTCATCCTCTATAATACATTCACTGGTTCCTCCGTCGTTACCTCCTGGGGACGTCACCTCCTCCGTGCTCGGTATGATCTTACCACTAACTATTCCAGGACTGGTCTACATCTCCTACGTGTGATCCGGAGTCTTGTTACTTAATTATACATAACACTATTAATATTACATTCCCGCGGCTCCCTCTTGACATTGTATAATTTAGGATCCTGTAGAACAAGAGCTCCAATATTTCTTAAAACTACTCGGAAAACCTTGAAATTGTCAAGACACGTTAGCGCGTTGCTCTACCCAACAGCCGGTAATATCACTGTATAACATCTTGAGTGAAATCATCACATTTCATATAGACAGATGGAAAAAAAAGTCATAATAATTTATAAAAATCTTAATATAAAAATTGAATATGAAAAAATATTAGTGACACAACCATCACGTAGACTATGGTGGTGCCGATCAGAAGATGTCTTGGTTCTGGATGACCCATACATTATGCTCATAAAATAAGAGAAGGTCTTCAAATGCAAAGATCGAGAAACTACAGTAAGTTGAGTGGGCAGCACCAAAGTCAGAACTGTGCCTGTAGGGGATCGGGCTCTTGGTGCCATTCAAATAAACTCAGATAGGTCATAAATTGAAGATCGGAGATCCTTAATCAAGTACTGGGCTAAGGACCTTGGTCTCTGGTCAGGAGAAGTCCTGTCTATAATCCCGAAAACCAAGATGATGGAACTTCTTAGGCCCATATCTTCTTACGCTCTTGAACAAGTCACATGCTCTGTGTATATGGTACACCAGGGCTGGAATAAGGTAGGTGGAGGCACCTGGACACAAAATCTGGTGGGGGCCCCCACTGAATGTAGCGCAGACAGAGGAACACGTTACTATTCTTAGTTATGATGAATATTCAGTGGCAGTGGTAATAGCCTGGCTGCTGGACAAGTTGGCACAGTGGCAGTAGTACTGACTACTAGTCCTAGTCAGCACCCAGTCCCACACAGTCACTCTGCATGCAGTGCAGCTCCTGAAAAGCACCCTGCATGCATAATGTGATTGGGTGCTGTTTTACGGCATGATATCACTGACAGAGACAGTGAGCCATGGTCACAGCCTGGAGACAGACACACATTCCACGTGGTGGCACCACCGTTGTGAGATGACTGTTGGACATTGCTAGTGGCTGGCCCCTTTTAAGTAAAGTGGTGGGGGCCTTTGGGCACGCGCCCCTGGAGCCTTCCCTATAATCCGGCCCTGTGGGACACCCATGACAGTACATATGTTTCACTAATGAGTTTTCTTTACTTCTTAGGGCACTTTATTTACTTTCGACATGACCATCAGGCTGGAGAGGCCAATCCATCGTCACAGCTGGAGAGTAACTTTTTGGTAAAGCCTTCTAGAGAAGCTCAGTGCCAGGTAATATCAATCTCCATTCATAGTTGTTCAGATTTTTAAAAGCAAAGTTGTTAAAATCCTAAAATAATAATAACCAATATTCACTAGTTGTATGTAGTTTGTATTCAGTTTGCGATGATTTTCCTCAATTAATCATCCCCCCCTCCCTGTCACTGATCTCAGTATTCTCATACCATACATACACATACACACCACTCTGCCCATTCTATAGGAATGTTCATTGTTTACTTCTTGTGGATATAAACTGCCTGCCTGGTCATGTGATGTCACACAGGTGCACGGCTCATTATATCCCTGGTCATGTGATGTCACACAGGTGCACGGCTCATTATATCACTGGTCATGTAATGTCACACAGGTGCAAGGCTTTTCATATTCCGGGTCATGTGATGTCACACGGGTGCATGGCTCATTATATATCCTTGGTCATGTGATGTCATATAGGTGGATGGCTCTTTTAATCCCTGGTCATGTAACGAGCCTGGTCAAGCGGTGCACCTGTGTGACATCACTTGGCCAGGTATATAGAAAGCTGTGCACCTGTGTGATATCCCATGACCAGTTATATAACGAGCGGCATACCTGTGTGGCATCACATGACCAGGGATATAACAAGCTGTGCACCTGTGTGACATCACATGACCAGGGATATAGTGAGCCGTGCACCTGTGTGACATCACATGACCAGGGATATAACAAGCCGTGCACCTGCCTGACATCACATGACCAGGGATGTAACAAGCCGTGCACCTGTGTGACATCACATGACCAGGGATATAACAAGCCGTGCACCTGTGTGACATCACATGACCAGGGATATAACGAGCTGCGCACCTGTGTGTCATCACATGACCAGGGATATAACGAGCTGTGCACCTGTGTAACATCACATGACCAGGGATATAACGAGCCGTGCACCTGTGTGACATCACATGACCAGGGATATAATGAGCTGCGCACCTGTGTGACATCACATGACCAGGGATATAACAAGCTGTGCACCTGTATAACATCACATGACCTGGTGGGCATTTTATATCCTGAACCTCCCTATAGAATGGCAGCAAGCAGAGTAGTGATATGTGTATGTATGGTCTGAGAATACTGAGATCAGTGACGGAGGGGGAGGGCACGATTAATGGAGGATAATCCTTCATGTTCATCCACAGGAAGTAAACAAACAAGCTTCATGTAGAAGCATGTAGTAAAACATGAGGAATTGATACACAAAGTACGGTATATTGGAAAATGTTATAACTTTTCATTCCACAAAGAATATCAATTATTTGCTGAAAGCGGACAACCCCTTTAAATTTGTGTTTTATTGTAAAATATGGGGGGCAATGGGTCAATATGTTCAGCGAGGCACTGATTTGACTTTTATCCCGTAAATGTGTTTAGCAACTCTGCTTTGTACTATTGTATTGATAGCTACACTGCATTGTTCTATTGTATTGATAGCTACACTGCATTGTACTATTGCATTGATAGCTACACTGCATTGTACAATTGTATTGATAGCTACACTACATTGTACTATTGTATTGATAGCTTCACTACATTGTACTATTGTATTGATAACTACACTGCATTGTACTATTGTATTGATAGCTACACTGCATTGTACTATTGTATTGATAGCTTCACTGCATTGTACTATTGTATTGATAGCTACACTGCATTGTACTATTGTATTGATAGCTACACTGCATTGTACTATTGTATTGATAGCTACACTACATTGTACTATTGTATTGATAGCTACACTACATTGTACTATTGTATTGATAGCTACACTACATTGTACTATTGTATTGATAGCTTCACTACATTGTACTATTGTATTGATAGCTACACTGCATTGTACTATTATATTGATAGCTACACTGCATTGCACTATTGTATTGATAGCTACACTGCATTGTACTATTGTATTGATAGCTACACTGCATTGCACTATTGTATTGATAGCTACACTGCATTGCACTATTGTATTGATAGCTACACTGCATTGCACTATTGTATTGATAGCTACACTGCATTGTACTATTGTATTGATAGCTACACTGCATTGCACTATTGTATTGATAGCTACACTGCATTGTACTATTGTATCAATAGCTACACTACATTGTACTATTGTATTGATAGCTACACTGCATTGTACTATTGTATTGATAGCTACACTGCATTGCACTATTGTATTGATAGCTACACTGCATTGTACTATTGTATCGATAGCTACACTACATTGTACTATTGTATTGATAGCTACACTACATTGTACTATTGTATTGATAGCTACACTACATTGTACTATTGTATTGATAGCTACACTGCATTGTACTATTGTATCGATAGCTACACTACATTGTACTATTGTATTGATAGCTACACTGCATTGTACTATTGTATTGATAGCTACACTACATTGTACTATTGTATCGATAGCTACACTACATTGTACTATTGTATTGATAGCTACACTGCATTGTACTATTGTATTGATAGCTACACTACATTGTACTATTGTATCGATAGCTACACTACATTGTACTATTGTATTGATAGCTACACTGCATTGTACTATTGTATTGATAGCTACACTGCATTGTACTATTGTATTGATAGCTACACTACATTGTACTATTGTATCGATAGCTACACTACATTGTACTATTGTATTGATAGCTACACTGCATTGTACTATTGTATTGATAGCTACACTACATTGTACTATTGTATTGATAGCTACACTGCATTGTACTATTGTATTGATATCCATACTGCATTGTACTATTGTATTGATAGCTATATTGCTATATCACTATGTATACTTGGTATATATGTGTACATGGAATGTATTTATTACAAAGTGAACCCACTACAAACAAATGTTATTTTCTTGGGATTTTATCAATCACTGGGATTACATCTTGTCATTAGAGATAATCCTTCGCATCCAATCCCTTCCTACCAGACTGATTTACGGACGTGTCCAGGGATATATTTGCCATGATGAACCACCTCCATAAAATAACATCACCTAAAGAGATCATTATCTCACGCTCTTTGTAGCGAAGGACTTGATAAATTTGTGCCGCAGGTTTTTCCTAGAAAATGTGACGTAATTTATTTCCTGTGGTCTCTTCATCTATAAAAAGGTGGCGGAAGGTTCTTCATTCCTATATTCACTCCTTTATTACATGTTACACCTTGGTTTAGAAATGGAAATGATAAAATATTATGTACCATATTCAGATTTATTAGATAGATGTATAACACTGTATTTACAGACTAATGTCAATTTTGTGCATGGTGCTGGTGTCATTTTAAAGATATGAATCTCAACTTTCCAATGACATCAATTGAATTGTGGTTCTGTGAGCTACAGAACCCGAGATATAAATAGGAAAGATATAATAGGAAATGCAAGTTGTTTTTAACAATCCATTCCTGCCTATGAATTTAACTACCGATATCTAAATTTCTCTATATCAGAGAACCTCAACCCTGATGAGATCTGAACAGTGAGATTTTTTATCTTTAATATGGCACAAAGCATGTTTCTAGTTGCTATAGGACCTACGACAGGAGCTTCTGAAGTGACACTACTGCTTCAGCCTCTTGGCATGACTTATCTCAGGCAAAAAGTGACTCTTCTCAGCTTATGTGCATTTGACTGCTGAGGTGATTTTTTTGTAGAAAGAACATTTAGTACCTTACGTGAAGGTGTCTGGTAGGTTAATGGATTAAAAGCTGGTTACAGGGGGTAACACCTTAGGGTCACTCTAAAGCTCCTGGACCTGGATACAACTGAACTTTCAGCACCATATTAAAGGAAATCTACCATCAAAATCCATTGTGATAAACCAGGGACATTACTCATAGATCCAGGCACTGTGACTGTGATAATCTCCCTATATTTATTATCCATGGCCTCCTGCCTTCTAAAATCAAGTTTTAAAATTGTGCAAATGAGTCGGAAGGGCTCCTGTGGCCATTCCCTCCATGCAGTAGCTTCACAGGCTGTTATACTGTTTCCCCCTCCCCATGTTTCCTCAACACTCCTGTACTCCTGCACAGTGTGAACAGTCGTGATGCTACATCACAGAAGGGCTCAGGTAACTCTGGCATATTAGAATAATTTTAAAAGTTGATATTAGAAGGAAGGAGGCCATGGATAATAAATATAAGTAGATACCACAGTCCCGGTGCCTGGATCTATGAGGAAGTGTCCCTGGTTTATCAGGATGGATTTTGATGGTAGATTTCCTTAAACAATAAGCCATACTTATCGAAGCCCCCATTCTCCTGCTCCTATCCCGAAGCGAATCAGTTAGTGGGTGGAGATATGCAAATAAGAAATTTCAATGTTTCAGGATCTGGGATGTGAGTCCGATGTGCCTCATTGGACTCACATCTAGGTGATAACAAAAGATTATTATTTTAACTTTTGCTCACTCACAGCCCTAATACAGATGGATTTGAGACCCTAAACCAAAGGTCTGTAAGAACCTGTAGTTGGTTTAGGGTCCCTAATTTTACAAACAAAGGATTTTAAAATTATGCAAATGACACACAATCAGTGGCAGCAGTAGGTTTACCCTCCTGGGTCCGCTCTTTACTAATGATGAACCATCAATATAAGCAAAGCTGATACTGTATATCGGTTTTGGAAAAATGGGTCTCCCGTCTCTATGCTCCTCCCCTTCAATAGAAAATATCAATAACGTTAATGGGTGGAGTCTTGCACACAATTTGAATTTTATCAGTTTAAGTCCATAGATATTAGACGATAAAGTATAAAAGTCACATTGGAAAAGCAAACAGAGGGAGCGCAGGGACACGACTACGTGATAGCCGAATTTACTCCTTTGAAAGTAGTTTTCCTTTAAGTTCTCGGAAAACTATCCCCATGGATGGAGTACACTGGCGCCGGTGCGGTGATTAAAGGGAAGGGATCTATGATGAGTAATCACTGCCGACAATGTTTTCTGCCATTGTTGTTTCTAATGCATTTTATAGGGCAGGAGTCACCCTCGCTCTGTGAATTAGGGGAGGCTCAGCCCCGAGCAGGAAAATCTCTGATTTCAATGAAAATGGAAAGTAGTAAAATGCCGACCGGCAGCTCCGGAGAATAGATGCAACTTCTTTATTCCAGGATGAATAATTTAAAATATTCATCCAGCGAGTGGCTGTATTCTTGAGAAAACAGGAAATCCCTACTGTTTATTTAAATTGCTCAATCCCGTTACACTCGCCTGTATTTAGATTCTCAGTAAGTCGTCCGGGGCCGATGGATTCTCATACTGTGATCAATTGTGTTCTGGTGAAATGCGAAGAAGAGCTGAGAATTGGTTGAAAAACAACGGCAGGAATATGGATTAGAGGCTCACGTCGCTATCATGTAGATTACACTGGACGATGTAAGGAAATCCCTTTAAATATTAAAGGGGTTGGCCACTTTACCTCATGTCTTTTGTAATGTGTGTATAAGTATGAGGGAGGGGGCAGATGGTCATATGATCATTAACTGTCCATGAGCAATCGCCCTGCCAAGACCTTATATTCATGAATACTATGAGATGTTCCTGGCAGGGCTATTGCTCATGGACAGTTAGACATCACATGACCCTCCATCTGCCGCCATTTTATGGTCAGGAATCTCTGGCTGATGAGGTAACAGACAGGAGGCTTCACTTTACATATCAAGAAAGTGGAGCAGAACTATTACTAGATGTATATTGGTAAATTACCTAATATCCTGCCCCCCCAACACTTACACACACATTACAAAAAAAGATTCATGTAAAGTGGCCAACCCCTTTAATATTTTTTTTACACTTGGCTTACAAATTTCTTTGTTTTTTTTTAGATGCAGTTTTGGTACCAGATGCGGGAATCCTGTAAAATATTAATATTCACAAGAACATCAGTTACTCAACAACTGGAACTTCTGCATGAGGTCACCGGCCCCTCCGACCTCACATGGACAGAGGCAAATTTTACTGTCAAGAGTAATGTACTGGACACAGCTCAGGTAAGGCTTGTACTGTATATGTTCCCCTATATGTTCTCATGATGGTTCTTATATTAGATCCAGTGCCTTTATCTCTGTGGTCAGCAACATAGACAAAACATCAAGTACTGTAGCTGTGTATCACAGGGAACGCTTCCAGTCGTTGTTTCTGTGTTAATAACTTTGGCAGCATAAGAGATATTGATAATATAATTGTGCTGACCGATTATTGAGGCTGGTCTTCTTTGATATACTAAATCACTACATTCTCATTGGAAAAACTTGCCCTTGATCCAATATGGCAGACATCTTTATGACATAACCTAAAAGGCAGGTCATGCATGTATCTAAACACATGAAATCACAGGATGCCTTCATGGACTTTTGCTCCTCCCCCACGGAGGCATTCTGTGATTTCATGTGATCAGATACATGCACGGGGTGTAAATGATAGGGGGTAAAAGGACCTTAGATGACATCACTCTGGTCACATGCCAGTAAATGCTGAATGCTGAGAAGAGACATAGGACATGGGTAGGAGCTCCTGGATTCTCCCCCCTCGACTCGTCCAAGGTATGATAACAATGTTGATTTAATGGGGATATGAGGGAAAATTTTTTTAGCGAAAAGAAGGGTGTCATTTAGTTGCTAGTGCTCTATGGGAACCAACCACTAACTTTATTTGTGAAAAATGTGGGGACAGGTTCCCTTTAAGTAACTAAAGACCAACTTCTTTTTCTCATTCAATGGATTCTAGGAATATTCGATAAAATCTCAAAGTTCTCTATGGACTGGTTTATCTCACATTTTGATTTTCCACTAAACCTCAAAAATATTTACCCAATTCCGGACTGATCCCTTTTATCCTCACCCCCCTCTTGTGCATTACACACTGTATATCTGATATCAGCCTCCACACAGTCTCTAATTGTATCATTCCATCTATTATCAGTTTATCACATATTTTCCTAAGTAATACATCCCATATTTAGCCGCTTCACATTCCCTTTAAATTTTGACTCTGAGTCTGAGCGTGAGCTTTAAGCGTTACATATGGTCTTCATCTTTCTATGCGCAGAACAATTTTCCATTTTTGACACAATATGGCACACATTAATTTAAGTAGCTAATGCACTCTAAACAATCTGTTGAGAGTATATCAAACCCATCCATCAACCCGTGACATGATGTAATATTTGGCGCGCAATGAAGTGCTAAACGCCAGAATTCTACAGAAACAAAAATCTAGAAGTGAGGTTTATCTAAGTGTGTTCTTCTATAAATGTACTGTCAGCCATATGGACGAATATTGCATCCGAGAATATTTAGTATATATGTGTATAGGTGTGAAAGAACAAAGGGCGGTGTGAGCTCATGGGTCCATTGTACAGAAGTGTTTTACAACGTGGTAATACCGGATCAAAAAACTTCTGAGGTTCCATGTTCTTTTGATTCCAAATAAAAACCTTTAAAGACTTTTATTGTGCTAATCCAGGGTCGGCTCCAGGTGTCAGAAGGCCCCTGGGCGAGAGAGCCTCAGTAGGCCCCTTTGCAGTGACCTCATGTGGCGGCACTAAAAATTCAGAAATTAAAACACTCTCCTGTTCCGTAAAATATTCCCCAGTTCATTATACCAATCAGTCCTCTCATGGTTATTTTATACACAGCCCCCTCATGGTTATTTTTTATAAGTCCCCCTCACCCCTATGGATTCCTCATCTGGGCCACCCAGCAGCTCTGGGCCCCGGCACTTACCCAGGTATTCCCAGTGCTGGCGCCGGCCCTGTTCTTATCAATATGAATATGACTGAAAATAGTCACACTCCATTGGATGTTGGATCGTTAAAGTGATACAGAACCACATGGAGCACAGTTTGGTAGTACAGAGGCTCAACCATCCTCTAAACATCATCTTGTCAATCTAGCCTTGAAGGCACTGTCCTAGAAATAACATAGAAGAGGTAAGTGTCTGATTGTAGGTGGTTTCCAGGATTGCACCAGCCATGGGGTGAGTTGAGCCTTTCGCCTCAGGCAGCACCAGCTGCAGTAAGATGGAGGGCAGCATCAGGGGCCACAATGTAGCACCTGCCACTTAAAAATAGTGTCTCTTCTCACCTGATGCCATCATGGGTATGAGACACTGCATGGAGAACCCATTTACTAAAAAAACACATTATTATTGGATGGGTCAGAGAGGGTACCTCAGGCAGCAGGAAGTTTAGGTTCTTCCCTGGTGGTCCCATCATGGGATCAAAAAGTTCCCTCATCCTAATGGGAAGGTGGACATGTATGCACACCAACGTTTTATACGCCAGTCCCATGGAAGGTATCAGAGAGGTTGCAAACCATTCCCACCACTATTCCACTCAAAGTGGACTCTTGCAGGACCTTGTTCTTGTGAACCTTCACAATCTTGGAACTAAGGATCAACATATAGGGGGTCATTTACTAAGGGCCCGATTCACGTTTTCCCGACGTGTTACTCAAATTGGCCGTGGCCGTACGAAAACCCGACGGATTCGGAAAAAACGCCGCTGGAAAAACCGTCCTGGTGGACGTCGGAGGAACTGCCTTAGTGAATCGCCTGAAGACCCGAATTCACCGCTGGATCGCGAATGGTAAGTAAATCTGCCCCATAGTGTCAATGCCGGAAGTATGAATTCCTGGATCTTGACCTTTACCTGATTTAAGAGCCAAAGTCAGAGATAGTGGGGGTCATTTACTAAGGGCCCGATTCGCGTTTTCCCGACGTGTTACCCGAATATTTCCGATTTGCGCCGATTTCCCCTGCATTGCCCCGGGATTTTGGCGCACACGATCGGATTGTGGCGCATCGGCGCTGGCATGCACGCGACGGAAATCGGGGGCGTGGCTGAACGAAAACCCGAACGGAAAAACCGCTGCATTTAAAACAATAAAAGTGTCGCTTGGGACGCGCTTACCTTCACTTGGTCCAGCTCGGTGAATTCCAGGGAATTCCGATGCTTTTCAGCGCAGCAGCGCCACCAGGTGGGCGCGCGGAGGAACTGCCTTGATGAATCCCGGCTGGACCCGAATCCACCGCAGAGAACGCGCCACTGGATCGCGAACGGACCGGGTAAGTAAATCTGCCCCAGTATCTCTTCTACACCTGACCAAGGGTTTCTGTCCAGCCCCTATGTCGGAGTGCATTTGGTGATTCCATCACTTTTTTCAAAACAATGGAATTCTTAGTGACATTTCTTCTGACCTCTTTGTGAGTCGATACTATGTGTTACATGATGTGGTGGATCTAGAAGGACAAGGATGTGATACAATATCAATTCTATTTATTTCATTGCAGATCATTGTGAAAGCCGCACTTCTGTCACCCCAGGCCTTGGTCGCTATCGATGACATCACTATTACCCAGGATTGTGTCACCGATAGGAGACTTTCAGGTACAATGAGGGCTCCATGTACTCAACTACTGAGCCTGCAAAAGAACGGAAACCATGGTCTTGGTTCATTTACAGCATGTGTCATATTACACACAATATGATATATTTACAGGGTCCTATGGCCACCCAAACCACCCCCAAGATTTATCTTTTCCTGCTCTCAATACACATGTGCACAAGAGCCATTTCAGAACCTTTGCAGGTCCTCCATAGGTCCTTAAAACCACATATTGAAATTAGGCAAAAGGGATTCATCCTTCATTCCCCAAGAAGCTGATTCCTTTGATACCTTATATAGTCAATGAATTCCAGCCTTGAAGAGGCTATAATATTCATGCAGCCCAATGCCCATGGCAGTCTTAATCCGCCCCTAGTTTCACCCGATTTCTGAGAGACCAGAACCTCTGCACTGCTCTCGCCCTCTCCATGAATGGAGATGAAACAGAGCTGTGTATGAATAAATGGATGTAGCAGAGCTGTGTGTAGGAGTGAGAGACTTGATGAAGCAGAGCTGTCTGTGAGTGAATGGATGTAGCAGAGCTGTGTGTAGAAGTAAATAGCTCAATGAAGCAGAGCTGTGTGTGAGTGTATGGATGAAGAAAAGCTTTGCGTGAGTGTATGGCTGTAGCAGAGCTGTGTGTAAATAAATGAATGTAGCAGAGCTGTGTGTGAGTGAATGGATGTGGCAGAGCTGTGTGTAGGGGTTAGTGACTTGATGAAGCAGAGGTGTATGTGAGTGTATGGATATAGCAAAGTTTTGTTTGAGTGTAGGACTGTAGCAGAGCTATGTGTGAATAAATAGATGTAGCAGGGCTGTAGGAGTGAGTGACTCGATGAAGCAGAGCTGTGTGTGAATGCAGAGCTGTGCGTCCTGTGCCTGTTTGTGACCAACAGGGAATTTTTAATTGGTGCTAAATATATTTTTCATTTTTTTGGATGACTATATCTGGGATGCCTCTTATTGTAAGGTGTTACCATTCCACTTCTCAATTGGACAGTGTTGGAGTGTGTAGAAACTGCTCCAACTGGTAACACCTACTTGCCAATTGATTTAATATGCAATGCAGAGTTTTATAAAAGATGAATAAAATATTCCGATCTATCATTTATTGTAGAATACATGTTCTGTATTTACTTCAATTTGGGATTTTGTCTGTTTTTCTGTAGCCACCTTTGTCCAGTGTCCTTTCGGCTTCTTTTCATGTGGAGATGGAAACTGCATATTATGGAAAAAGCGTTGTGATTTCACGAAGGACTGCCCCAACGGCATCGATGAAAATTTGTGTCGTAAGTTATTTTTGTAAATTTTATGGCATATTGGATCATTTACACCTGTTACATACAATTTCTACTTGTTTAAAGGGTTTCTTCGCAAAAATCTAAGCAGTAAGTTATTCCCTTTCTCAGCACTGAGGACAATCACGGTAATAACGGCTCAGTATTTCTACAGCGCCACCACAGGGGGAATCAAGTATTACACAGAGATGGGTCTTAGCATTGGGTGGTCTGTATCGAGCGCATTGATGGGTCTAATTCAAAGCAGTTATACAACATAGACATCACACGGTGTAAATGAACAATGACTCCTGGCCGGCCCGGCAGCATAAACCAATGATGAAGACGCTACAGATTCTATATGCCTTTCTTTACCTTTCCTTTTAAGAGGTTAATAATGGCTGTTCACATTGGTCACCAGTCTCCTGGCACTTACATTGTTAATTGAGGCAGTTCCAACAGACGGGCTAATGCACTGAAAGGGTTGGCCCCTAATAAGAACATTACTAGGATAAGTACAATATCCTAATAGGCTCCCCCATATTGTATTTCCCCCATCTTCCCAGGTTTGTTGAATTTGACAGCAGGACTGTGGATTTCCTGTGGCGTCCAGTGTCCTGCAGACTTCCGTCAGATAAAGGAGGTTGCCCGCTCGTTACTCTATGGATTCCCTCGCTGTGACCAATCCCATGTTGTGTTCGTAGAGGCGTGGAGCCTGCATAAAGTTATGGTTGCACGGTCCACAAGGACGTCACATGAAGTCCCAAGTTCTGCTGCCAGTGGGTCACAAGACCTTCGGCTGCCATGACCTAAATTGGTGATCATGTTAGGCACCGTGCAAATGAACATATGTTGTTCCCCTGCTGGAAACCAAGCGTAGCATGCAACCAGCTGGGGAAGGGGAGGTTGAGCCTCTGTGGCACGGTATGGTGACCCACGTTGACCCACCATCCCGTGCCCTTGCACAACGCACTTCTATGGCGGCCGTATGTTAGCTGCCGTTCGTTCATATTGCTAGCATATGGCCGCTATATACGTTCATGTGTATGAGGTCTAAGGGCATTATACGTACCCTGATAAATGTACCCTGGCCAACTCCTTTAATAGTACAGTCGCTACTTAGGTCCCAAAATACACCAATGCTGGCTCAATTGTCCTGCCTGCAGAAATATATAGAGCAACTATTCTCCACCTGGTGCACCCCTTCAGTAGCCTTGTGGGCTTTCTGCTCCCTTAATTATGGTTTCACTGGTTTAAGACAAGTTTTTTTAGTAAGACAAGTTTTTTGACACAATGAGAACATATCTACACATGTCCAGCCAAGAGAATAGATAAGGATGGACACATTGGTGCATGGACAGCGTAAATCCAGCATGGTGTCCTATGTTTCCCATATTACAGATCTCAATCCCATCACTACTACTAGTAATTTTAGAACGAGTAGGTCCATCAATGCGCTGGTCTTATGACATTTCAGTTGGGGTCATGCCAATATAAGCAGTGTCTACAGACTGCCGGTTCCATCTCCAAAAATTAGTTCAATGCTTTGTCTTTTTTGCTTTTTCCAGCTGCCAAATGTGACTTTGAATCGGATGACTGTGGTTGGCGTGAATCGCGTCACTTCGATTTCTTTGACTGGGTCAGGCAGTCCAGGAGCAGCTTGGCTCCAGAATATCTTTCCCAAGCTCCACCTCTGGACCATACCACTAATTCAACACAAGGTAAAATGACTTCAATGTCCAATGTGATTGAAAACTTTTAATTATAATAATACTCCAGATTCTGTAATTTAATTACAGTCACTAATTTTAAATTATAACTTATAATATTCATAACTTTCGGCAGAATTAAAATTTGAAAGGGGAGGGGGAGGATAGATGAGATAAAACAGTTGAAAAATCGTCTAGAGTTAATGTGTGATACCAGCACTTACTGTAAATCCAGCAACTCAAACTTGACATCCTTGGTCAAAGGAATTCATCCTCTTCTATCTGGAGGATTCGTTAGCTTCTTCCTTTCAGAACTTGGCTCTAAAGATTTAGAAACACAAAAAAGTTAGGTTCTTTAGTTGGGGTTATCATCATCTCCTCTGCCTTCTTATGACAAATTTTCTGTTCTGTTGTTCCTCTAGAGATCACGATAATGCCCCTACAGTGGCAATAGTCACAGTACCTGCTCCCAGTAGCCAGTGCTGCCCCCAAGTAGTCACAGGGCTGCCCCTAGTAGCCAATAATGCTCTAGTAGCCAGTAGTCACAAGTCACAGCAGTCACTCTTCCCCCATTGGCCACCCTAGGCAATGTGCCCCAGATGCGTAGCGTCAAATACGGCCCTGCCCTCACATTGGGGCAGATTTACTTACCCGGTCCATTTGCGATCCAGGAGCAGGTTCTCCGATGCTGATTCGGGTCAGGCCGGGATTCACTAAGGTAGTGCGCCCGATGTCCACCAGGTGTCGCTGCTGTGCTGAAGTCTGTCGGAGTTTACTGGAGTTCAATAAGCTATCCTGGGTGCAGGTAAGTGCGTATCATGCGTGTCAAGCGTTTTTTTTCCGAATCCGTCGGGTTTTCCAAAGGCCACTCCCCCCGATTTCCGTTGCGTGCCTGCCGGCGCCGATGCGCCACAATCCGATCGCGTGTTCCAAAAACCCGGGGAAATTTGGCGCAAAATGGTAATTGGCGATTTGGGCCCTTTGTAAAGGACCCCCATTGTATCCAACCAGCTCCCTCTCACATTTTAGCCACTCTGATATTGTGCCCCCAGTTCCCCCCTGGTATTGTGCTCCAAGCATCTCCACCTCTTATTGTACCATCCTTACTGTGCACCAGCAGCTCCCCCTCATATTGTGCCCCCAAGCACCCCCTCTTATTTTGCCCACCCCCCAGCAGCTCCCCCTCTTTTCTCCCCTCAGCTGACCCCATCTGCACCTCTTCTTCTACCCCCAACAGTTCCCAAAGTAAAATAATAAACATATACTCACCTTTCCCTTTTCCCCCACAGCAGCTCTCTTTTTTCTCTCCTTTTGTTGTGTATAGTAGTGAGGCTGACGTCACATTTCGCCTGACGGCTCTGCTACACATAGTAGGACCAGAGGCTCAGTGACAGTGCAGGGAGCTGCTGGGTCTCTGCACTATTACTGTAATCAGCTCAATCAGCGTCAACAGAGTTGATTTTTCCGGTAAATACCTCCCGTCGGGCAGGACAGAGCCCAATAACTGGACTGTCCCGCTAAATCCGGGATAGTTGGGAGGTAATAAAAATGTGCATATATGAAGTGTTCATGTGAGCATGTGTGTATGTGGGTGATTTAGTTTCCCAAATCTCTGACAAATAAGATAAATACTGAAGTATTTTGGACTTTTTTGTATTTTATTATTTTTTTGTTGGGGGGGGGGGGGGCTTTATATGACTTTTTATCTCGGGCAGCAAGACTAGGTACAGCCCTGTCTTAGCGAGAGGTTTATTTATCAGCAGACTTGCAGAACATGTGTACGAATCACTGAGACGCAGCAGGAATTTTCGCAACAAATAAAATCCTGCATAGAAAATCCATCATTTGCATTATCTGAGTTATCCAGTTGACTTCTAATTAGTCGACATGAAATAAAGGCGTTTTTATTGTGTTCCAAATTCATGCTTCAGTACGCGCTTTCCCTTTAAAATATAACCATTTGTGACACATCCAAATCGCCAGGGCAGATTCTACTCTGACAGCGGCGAGCGGTTCCTGCCGTAATGAGATGTAATTTTGCATTCATTTTCTCTTCTCGCTTTTGTGAAGGTCTCACATGTGTCAAAACCAAAGGACGCACAAGAATGTGGATTTTTTTTTATTATAATAGACCAAAAACAAATGTTGGTTAAACGTATTTTTTATGTAATTGAAATCTTGTATTCTATACATCTACCTTAAAGGGGAAGGGGGGCTGACTGTGGACAGGGAGGGCTGACTGTGGACTGGGGAGCTGACTGTGGACTGGGGGGCTGACTGTGGACTTGGGGGGGGCTGACTGTGGACTGGGGGGAATATCTATGGACCGGGGGGGCTGTCTATGAAATGAGGAGGCTGACTATGGACTGAGGGGACATGTGCTGGGGGTTCGTCCGTGAAAGAAAGATCTCAAATTATAATTCCCTAGTGATGTTTATGCAATAAAGATTATTCTGTTTTATTGTTGTTTTAGCTCCTATCACTCAGTGATGGTCAGTGTAAGATTCCAAAGTGTGAGCGGATACTCTCTAAGCAGACACTTCATGATTCATCTAGTTCTGTGAGATGCTGTGTGCTGACAATGTGCTTAGATTATCAGGATGCAGGATTTATATACAGTATTATTTAGCTTCTGAATATTCTACTAGCATATGACAGATAAAAAAAAGAGAAATGAGACATATCAGACAGATGATGAAATTCATGAGATGGATATAAAACACAATGACACTATGCTAACTCACCTACTATGCCTCCCTGTCAGCCCTACTATGTCTCCCTCCCAGATAAGACCTTATCTGTCTGTAGCTCGTATAGTAAGTCTCTGCACGCTGATGCTTGCTGGTGGGAAGTGCCTGTGTCTGAGTTGGTCTTGTAATGCAGGGGAGGGGAAGGGGCAGGAGACGGAGAGCACTGTGGTGTGCAGACAAGAGAAGCTATTCTTGAGAAGAATCTGACCATAGTCAGAAGGTTTATAGTCATACCCAGGGGCAACCAAAATTGTATACACCGGGACTGATAAAGACAGTCCTGAAATGTTGTATTTTTTGTTAATAACAGTGAATTAGAGAATGTTATTTTGTTATCCCTAGTATATTTAAGAATCTTGTCTTTGTGGGAATAGCCATTTTTCCAGGGTTCCACAGAGGCAGCGCTAAGTAAAATAAATAAATAGATAACCTGCTTTCATTTTAGGTTCTGACCTCACAGCGTTTTTTTGTGCCCTTGCACTCCAGGCAGGGTCAGGAGTGTTGTAGGCCACCTGACCTGCTAATCAGTTACCTTAGCAGAGACCACCTGTTCTACATGTGACCGGGGTCCTGGTTGGTTGCGGTGTGTCACATGACCCTCGTCACTTCTAGACCTGCCAGGAGTTCTGGGGCAGACACAACTGCAGCAAGACTGCAAGTGGTAGCCAGAGCCAACTGTGTCCAAGGGCCAACCCTTTTTCCAATCAAAGGGGGGCCGCAATTCTGCCAATGGCAGATCTTCATATAGGCGGGCCCTGTATGAAGATCCACCATCAGTCTTAAAAAAAATAGAAATCTATATTCAACTGCGAGACACCGCAACATCATGGTGTATGTGCCCGGGCCAGAAGAAAAGACAGAACCCCAGTTTTTTTCTTTTTAAGAGGGCCTTGGGGCTGTTTTATAGGGAAATCTGCCCCCGTTATAGCATAATGGGGCACATTTACTAACCCGTCCGGAGGAGTTTACAGAAAGTGCATCCGACGATAATGCACTCTGCCGCGATTTACTAAGATCGTGCGCCCGATATCCTGCATGTGTCGCTTCCCCGCTCAGGTCCGATGGAGTTCACCTTCTTCTTCCTGGTGCATGTAAGTGCTTTGTATGCGACACAATTTGATTGTTAAATCCCGCGCTCAGTCTGAATCAGTCGGATTTCTGTCATATGAAAGCCGAGGCTGCTGTGCCAAAATCCAATCGCGTGCAACACGATCTCCGGTTAAATACCTGTCACAGCTGAGCAAATCCGAAAACGCTGGAAAATCCGGCTAAAGTGCGATGCACAACCCTTAGTAAATAAGCCCCAATGTATCCACAATATCAGGTCCCATGTTCCCTGGGTGTACAGAGTTGGGGTTGCCCATTTGTGATACTTCCTATTGATGAAGATATCCAAGTTCTGTTACTTTATCTCTATCCACTTCTCCAAGGCAGAAGGTGATAATTGTCATCATGTTTGTAGTATAACAACCAATTCTTGGATAACCTTTATGAAGTAATCTAACGCAATATCGATCATCTACCAAATATACTTTTTTCCTGCAGTAAATTTATAGTAAAATTTTCTCGAATATAAGTTTGTAAACCGGTTTCGACTTCCTGCAGTTTTGGTTCAAAGTGTGTACGAGGGGGAAACAAGATGAAACATTTATGATGTTGTAAGATGTGATCAATTACCCGACTGAAGGGTATTAGCTGTGTAACATGTTTTATGTGTCCACTGACTTATTTATGTTCTTGTTTATTAGGACATTTCATGTTTATTCAGAGGAAGGATAGTAACTTCACTCAGATAGCGCAGCTCCGCAGTCCGAGGTTCAGCCAGGCGGGGCAGGGCTGCTCCGTGACCTTCTGGTGAGAAGACTTTTATCTCTGCACTTTTATGCATTAATAAAACGTTCTCATGTACCGTACACGCTGTGCGCACCGGCTACAAAGCAGAGGCGCATGATTATTTAATGACATTAATAATCACGTACATAAAATTCTAAGTAAACATGTCAAAGCAGACTTCGTAGTTTGGGAAAAAGTTTGCGTTCGACTTCATTGACATAGAAGAGGTAAATCTGCTTTTTGTTCTCTGAAATCTCTGCTGAATTCCATCTTGCTAGAAAAATGGACAGAAACTCTTTGTGGTGTCAGGTTACATAAATGTTCTATGGAGAAGGGAGGGGGAGCAGTGAGTCTCTTCAGCTAAGTCTCCTCCCAGCTGCTAGGAGTGTAGAAAGAGTCTGGAGAGGGGAAAACCTCTGGAAAATGAAAGGAAGTCTCCCAATTATTAAAGCTCAATGTAAAGCGAGCGCACTCACATTTAGTTATCGGCACAGACTTTTCTCTTCATTATCCATAAAACATTGCAATTTCTTTAAGTAAATCTACCATTTGTTTTCATGCATTGTGAACCAAACATGCCTTGAGAATGCTGTAGCGACACTGATGCAGAAACATATCTTGTTTAATGCCTGAGCTGAGAGATTTTGCTCAAAAAACAATTATACAATTCAGGACCTTGGGAAAGTTGCCAACATAAACGCATTACACAGAGCTTCCTCAACTGTCCAGGCAGGACTAATCAATCTGAGCTGGATGACTCATATACAGCAGCTGGAGGATGGTGTGGCGATTGATTACTTCTGCCTGTCAGGGACAACACAGTGATGGTGTATTCACAGCTTATGCTGGGCAGGACAACGCTGGAGCAGTGCATAATTAGGTTGAGGAGAGCATCGGGAGAAACGACAGAGCCTTATAAGCATAAATTTATAATAGTTTTTTCAGCAAAACCACTCAATTCAGGAATTGAATTTTTCTGCATCAGTGTAGCTACAACATTCTCAAAGTATGTTTGGCTCACAATGCATGAGAACAAATGGTAGGTTTCCTTTAAGAAATAGGCTTTGTAATTTATGCAAATTAGCACCAGACTCCCCTGTACACATCACACAGCGGACCTCTGCTAATCCCTCTCTCAGATTTAGCAGTTCTTGAAAGATAGTGACGAGGGGGGGGGGGGGGAGTAGAAGCAAAGAAGGAGGTGTGAATTAATTATTAGCAGAGGAGCGGCAAAAGCCCTTTTTGATATGTTATACCCTACCTGAGGGTTGTGTTAGAGGAAAGTGAAATCATACTTCGGAATGAGAGTTGAAGATAAAGATCTTATTCCCAAATATGTATCTATGTTTCAATAGCGCAAAGAACCAAAGTCTTTATGTGATTTGAAAGATGGAATTCTTATCTTTAAATTGACACCAGGAGCCTCTATTATGAAGCAAGAATAGCACTTCTCAGCTCATTTGCTTATACATTTTGAGACAATGGGGCAGATTTACTTACCCGGTCCATTCGCGATCCAGCGGCGTGTTCTCTGCGGAGGATTCGGGTTCTGCCAGGATTCACTAAGGCAGTTCCTCCGACGTCCAGCAGGTATCGCTGCTGCGCTGAAGTTCATCGGAATGCATTGAACTTTACCAAGCCGGGCCGAGTGCAGGTAAGCGCGTGTCCAGTGACTCAAATGTGGCGGTTTTTCCGAATCCGTTGGGTTTTTGTACGGCCACGCCCCCCCCCTCGATTTCCGTTGTGTGCAATGCGCCACAATCTGATTGTGTGCGCCAAAATCCCGCGGCAATACATGGAAAATCGGCGCAAAATGGAAAAATTTTGGTAAATTGCCGTAAAAACGCGATTCGGCCCCTTAGTAAATGACCCCCATTATTTTGAAGGTAATAGTTAAGTGCTGACATAAAAGAGGGAATGCTAGAGAGTATATTTCATAAGCCACCTTAAAGTGCTGGTGGTCAGGTGACCGTTTCCCTTTAACTTTGGAACAAAGACCACGGATCTCACAACTGAACTTCATTTCCAGGTATTACAACTATGGATCATCAGTGGGAACAGCGGAGATCCTGTTACATATCGATAATGAACATCCTCCCACCGTGCTATGGAGCACTTACTTCAACCAAGGCAATCAGTGGTTAAAGGGATTCATTCAGCTTGACCGCCTGTCCCATCCATTTCAGCTATCGGTGAACAAACGCAACATGGGCTACTACGAAGGAGTCTCCGCCATCGATGATATTGTGTTCGAAAACTGTTCCCTCCCTGTAGCTGTCCCCATCTGTAGCGGACCGGACCAGTTCTGGTGTACAGAGACCAAGGCTTGCATCAGCATCTTACTGGTGTGCGACCTTATCGATGACTGTGGAGACGGATCCGATGAAGTGCACTGCAGTAAGTGACATATTTATCCCTCTCTGTTGTCACCTCAGGGCTACCGTACCGCTTGCTATTCCAACCTATTTCCATACGTTTTTGGAACGGGTTTTGGACTACAGGTCTTTCTTTTTTACATGGTTTTGATTAGTTTTTTGAAAATACAATTGGAATTTCAGCAGAATTTACACCATGTTTTAAATGTATTCGCTATTTTCTCCCACATTGTAGTTTTGCTCAGTAGAAGATAATTAGACAAGAAAGATATCACTATTCCCATGATTCCTTGCAGGTTCTGAATTACAATGTGACTTTGAGCATGGATTATGTAACTGGATGCAAGACCCCGACGATGACTTTGATTGGACTCGACATCAAGGCCAGACACCAACTCTTGATACTGGACCCATGAAAGACCATACCCTGGGAACAGCCAGAGGGCATTACCTCTACATTGAGACATCCGAGCCTCAGGTGTACAGGAACCAAGCCGTTCTTCTAAGTCCCGAAATAGAAGCCACCGTGAATAATGACAATAAAACGTGTATTTTCCGCTTCCATTACCACATGTTTGGAAGGCAGATTTATTCCTTGGCAGTCTATAAAAGGACCGTGAGGAACTCTAGAGGCCAATTACTGTGGCAAACGTTTGGAAATAAAGGAAACCGATGGCTGAAGAAAATTCTCTTCATAAACAGTTCTCTGCCGTTCCAGGTAACAAATGAAATCGTTTATTAATATTTTAATTGTTTTGATAATAGGTTTGGAATATTTACATAACATCTTTGGAACATTTTATTTCTTTGATTAGTCCTAAGTGAGTGAACCAAATCCAACAAACTTGGGTCTTGCAGTTCTTACAGTGAGCTCAATATGTCATCCAAATTAGAACCCACTAAAATTAAAGGGGTTTTCTCACCTAACACATTGGGGCACATTTACTTAACGGGTCCTGTTACGATCCCGCGGTGCATTGTCCGACGAGGAATCGGGTCTGCCGCGATTCACTGAGCTCGTGCACCCGTGTTCCTGAATCCGTCGCTTCCGCGCCCAGGTCCGCCGGAGTTCACTTGCTTCTTCCTGGTGCATGTGAGTGTTTGTTCTTGTGGCACAAATCCTTTTTTGAATTCTGCGGTTTGTCCAAATCCGTCGGGTTGTCTGACATCCAGGCCCCCCTCCCCTCATTTTCTGTTGTGTGCAAGCCGATGCGCCAAAATCCGATCGCGCGCACCAAAATCCCGGGGCAATTCAGGGCAAAACGTAAATCGTTAGGAAACCCGACGAAAATGCGTCTGACAGACCCTTAGTAAATGAGCCCCATTAGGCCCTGTCCACAGTATAGGGTCTAACTTGCAGATATGTGGGGGTCTCAGTCTGATTGGGTCCGAGGTACATCCGTCGGACCACGCACCCATGCATGAGCCTATAAACTTGTCACTCTTGAATGAGTTGCCGTTGACTTTGACTGGTTCCCTTGAGACCCCCCCCCCCCCCCCAATGCACCACTTGGTTTCTCTGCTAGATTTTTGCATAAAAACTGAGTTTTATATATGAAACTACATTCGTGAATATAAGCCCCCGGCCGGAATGGACACCTTTCTTCTTGATTATTATACTGGAGATAAAACCTAAGGACTATGTCTTTGTATGATTCAGCGAGCTCTACTCAGTCCTTACCATTAAACAAGAGGATCACTCCAAATGTGGAAATCTATACTGGAGCAGAATAGTTATTAACCAAACTCACTGAACTTTCATTGAACTTCTCTTCATTTGGAATAACAAGAATCAGAGGAAAGATGAAATATAGTCCTCGCTACAAAACACATTATACAATAGAATTCCTTCTACAAAGTACGGCTCGGGGAGACGAATGAAGCCAGAAAGCGAGACACAAAGACTATTGTTAGCTGGTATTTATGATTTATAGAGCTAGAAACTTGTATCTGAGTATGTACATATCTGCAATGTGACCCTTGGAGAAGTGAGGTCCCAGCTCAGGTCTGACTATTACTTCTTCCTTCCTTGCAACATAGATAAGGATAACGGAGTCAGATTTTCCAGCACCTTGGGCACAAATGTACTTCACTCGCTACCCATAGCTCGAATACATTGGCCAAGACTGAGAGGGGCTTTTACCCCCTGGAAGCCCACACTCTATAAAGTTGACTGCTTTAACCTTCCCCTTGTTACAATTAAAATTGTGGAACCAAATAAAGTTCAGAAGTTTTGGAATAGAGGCATTATTGGGGCTCCTTGGTCTCTTTCCCCTCCTTTGTTGTAGCAAAATGAGAAATTAAAGGGAACCTGTCAACACATTTTTCACAAATACAGCAACTGACAGGTTCCCGTAGAGCCCTTTTAACTAAATGGCACCCTGCAATTAGCTAAAAATGGTTTCCCTCACATCCCCATAAAATCAACTTTGTTCTCATTCAGCTGCGAGTCAGAGGGGGTGTGGTCTCCTCAGTCTAGTTCAGTGGCTCCTCCCTACGTCCCATGCATCTTCTCACCATTCTGTACTACATGTCATGTGACCAGGGTGATGCCATCTAAGGTCCTTTACCCCCTAACATTTGCAAAAGCTACCCCATTGTATTTATCTGATCACATGAAATCACAGCAGCCTCCATGGAATTCTAGTCCTCCTTATCTTCCATGATTTAGCAAACTGGTAAAAATGCGGAAAAAGGTAATGCTGAAAAAAAGAGCCAGAGCAAGGTAAGCTCACTGTTTGGTTTTTTTTTACCTTACTCTTGGCCCGGCCCCTCTGGGTCATTTTTTTCTAGGCTTTAAAATTAAAGGGTTTTTACAGGAATTCTGGGAGGAGTAGTGGGCAGGCGGAATACCTGCTCGCTTCCTAGAACAGGCAAATGTTCACCTTGAATGTTTGCATAGTATTTGCTCAACCACCACATCAGGAGGCATAAAGGGGTTTTCCCAGGGAAACAAGTTAGGCCCTATCCACGCGTCCGATGGGGTCTGAGGTTCCTCCTACGGACCCCTTGTCACTCCCAGAGATGAGCGGAGCAGACGGCTGTGCATGTCCGTTCTGCTCCATTCATCTCTACAGAGCTGACTGAGATTGGAGATCTCTATGACCCCCACCGATAAGCAAGTTATGCCCTAATCTGTGGATATCCTATCCTAACTTGTTTCCTGGGAAAACCCCTTTAAGTTTAAGAGGCGGGGCTTCCATCACGTATGATAAATCTCTTTCATTCCAGTGAAAATTTAGCACAACCACATCAGACAGGTTTCATGCTGCATATTTTGGCAGAATTCTGCCACTTTTTGCTTGGTTTATCACCCCTCCACTTCTGGACGCTACATTTTGCAGGTGTTGCTTAACATTTCTTTATTTTGGAGTTTTCCTGTGATATTAATCTCAGATACATATTTACCGCAATATCTTAATCTTTGACTCCAAGCTTCAGTATTAATTTTGACATCCATCTTCTTTGCTTGCAGTAATGTTTGGTATAAGATAACTTCTCCATTCTGCGCCATTGATCTGTTTGTGAGTTATGCCTCAGTTCTCTGAATGTATAATTCGAAGCAGCAGTTCTGACATGTTTGGGGTCATAGGTAAAAAAAATAGAATACAATGTCCCACGTGGACACTTTGTTATGTCTGTTCTCCGCAACTGTCCTTGAAGGTAAAAGATTAGTTCTGCAGCTCATAAGGAAATTTATCCTGCATTGAACTCCTATAAAGATGTAAGAACAGAAACTTATACAACGAGAACAATTACTAAAGAATCAGTATGTTGATTTATTGTCAGATCTTTTGTAATTGGGGGTCTGGGGTTCCTGAGGTCAAAGAATGAATTCCGAGGCTCCAATTTTCATCTAGAAACAACATGTTCAGACAAGGGTGGACCGGCCCTTGCCAGTGGTTCTACAGGGTCAAGACTCTAACTCTAAAATGGGATCTTGAGGTCCAATGGAAAACAAACCCATTGGTAATTGCCTATTGTGCGATTTTCCCATAGGGGGACATTTATCAGGGAATAGAAAAGTGGCGAAGAAGCCCGGAAATAATTGCAATGGCATGTGAACCACAAGGCATTGCAATTATCATCCCCTTTACGCCAGCTTTCACGGCAAGTGGGCACGGAGGGGCGTCAAGCCGTGTGCGGACAGCGGTGCAGTGGGCCGGTGGAGTGGGTTCCTGCCCCCGAGCATGTAAATGTTCACTTTGAACGTTTGCATGGTTGCGCGCTAGCAGCACCGGATACATCACAAGGCCGAAGTTTCTCGATGTATCTGACAGCGCTGGAGAGGCGGAGCTTTCATCACATATGATAAATGTCCCCCATTGTGTTTATGTATACAGGGAATGCTATAAACATACAGCCATAATGTACAGAGCTGTTGTGAGGGGGTTATTTACAGGCGGTCCCCTACTTAAGGATACCCGACTTACAGACGACCCCTAGGCAGAATCTTTTGTCATTTATTAGAGCCTTATCCATGAACCACTTCCGGGTTCAGGTCCAGCTTTACAGTATCACAACCAGTACAATATTTTTACTGTATCCTGGTAGCAAAATTTTTGACAGACTGCAATTCCCAATACAACCAATAGGCGGCTGCACATAGAGAAATACTGGACGACTATTTGCAATACGAAATTATGAAATCATCGATACTTATAAAAAGCTGAGCATCCATCCAACATTCATCCTCCTATTGATCCGTTCATCTATAATTCCAGCTGATTCTGGATAAATATTCATGTTATCTCCGGATGAGAGATGTGTTTAATCGCCTGCATGGCTTAGTGAATGGAATCCATACAATTTAATTATGAAGATAGAAGGAGAAGACGCGTAGTTACTGACAGCGGGGTGCGGCATAAGCCGGACAAGGTGCGCGTCTCATCTGGAAAGTAAATGTAGTGTTATTTGTCCTAATTCCCATTATAAATGACTTGTGAAATTATCTTCACGGCGGCTGCACTCCCCGGAGGGGGCCTTACACTAACATCCAGGAATTGTTGGAAGTGGCGATTCATTGAATGGTGGTCAACACATTTTTACCTTTGAAATCCAATTACAGGATTTACTCGGAGGATAAAAAAATGAATGGGAGATGGGAAAATGACCCAACTGCTAAATTCCAGAGACAGAGTCAACGTTGCGGAACCGGTCGTCTGTTTCTCATGGAAGTTTCCTTCTTATATTAAGGAAGAGTCAATTTTTGGCTTGTGTCCTCGGAGCGGTATCGTGAGCGCTCCAGGCGATTGTCTGCCCGAGAAAGATAAAAAAAGAATATGATTTATTTAACCAGCGGGATCACAGAAAATTTCTGTTTGCATTATTTACAACTCAGTCATATTCCTCCAATATTACAATGAATTGGTCATAAAATATTAAAAAATGGTGGATTTAGAGAGAGGAGGGCAGAGCAGGTGCAGGCCTGGCGTGTGTTACACTATTGGCACGGATTGCTGGGTTTTTATGGGAGTAAATAATAAATAATAAGAATACATTACAAAAAAAAAATATATATATTATGCATTTTTACGCCTTCTTGTAAATTTAAAGGGGATGTCCTGCTTTGATGATGAAATCATTACAATTTAATGCTTTTTTAATTCCTTAATATTGCATAATAGCAGTTTTGTTTATCTCATACCAATTTCTCTGCAAAGACAGATTACAAAGTTAATATGCTGGCTACCTGCGGCCACCACAAGGTGGAGCTCCGAAATATACTGCATACAGCTTTATCAGTGTATGTGTTAATACATTAAACTCCCTCTAGTGGTGACTTTATGGAACAATATTTATTTAGCTAGTTAGAATACCCTGACCTTTATTTGGTACATATTGTTCATATATTTCCTTTTGCTAAATTTATATAGTTTTTTTTTATCTTGTGCTATTAAGAGACAATAAAATCACTTATTCCAGTGTCGCCATCTTTTGAGAGCTGAAACGTTTTTATTTTTCCACTGATATCATAGCTTGTTTTTTGTAGGATGAGTTGTGCTTTTTTTTCTGGTGACATCTTGGATTATATATAAATTTCTTTTTACTTTTTATGCCTATTCCTATTATTGCTGGAAATTGCTGAGAACAGCTCATACTCAACCAGAAAATCCATTAATTTATATGTACGGTCATTCTCATTCTCTGTTGCTAGACCTCCACAGATGGAGATGGGTAACTTTAAATTAGCAAAATAACTATTTAAAGGGGCTGCCCATTCTCTTCAATTTTTTAATTTTTTTCTCTTTATTGAAAATATAAAAACATTTTATATTTCATACAATTACCAATTCTATATCATTTTGCAATTTTGCAAGTAGTACCATACATTGTTATATCTGTGTCAGGGTCTTCCGCAGCTCATTGTATCAGTTTTAGAAGATGCTGAATTTCTTCTTGTTCATTTCGGTTGGTAGTCTGAAGAATACCAAACCCAGACCCACACCCTCACCAGTAACACCTGTGATTATTTCTGGCACTGATCGAGGGTGTTAACTGTATAAATGTTACGGGCAAAGTTGCCAGCAGCATTCATATTCCTGCAACCAGGCAGGTGTCTGCAATAACATGCTTATCCCGCTATTTTTGGGAAGTTCATTGCTCCCCATTATGTCATCAGGGAGTGACAATCCTCCTCAAAATGGCGGTGCCTTGTGCCACCGTCATGCTAGTGTGGTCACAGTGGTTTCAATGCAACCGGCAACTTTGAAAGTTTCTACAATGTTGCTTTTTACAGTATTCCAGTATATGAAGAATTTACTATAGATCTGTCTTGTGTGCCACTGGCACACCGTTGCAGATCTGAGCCAATAACAGGTCTTGGAGTCTTATAAAGGCTTAAGGCTGTCATAGCAACTGAACATTACTCCCAGAGGACAATTGAGTGACAATCAAAGTCATTATGGGGGCACCCACATGACACCAGCTTTTGACTACCGGTGGGTGTTTCCTGCAATATGCCCTCTTCATTCTCCCTTAACAGACTTGTGACTTACTAGTACATCACAAGCCCTTAAGGGGTTAACCATCTTTTTATATTTTATTCATGGGACTTTCTTATTCCATATTAGTTAATTGCAATCTCTCATTTTAATTTTGAAACTGCTGCCATAAATCTCTAACCTATTGGGCAAATGTGAGACCAGCTATTCCCTATTATACTTATATCAATCCATTTCCTCTTTAAAACTTTTTGCACATACTATACCTGTTTAAAAATATGCAAAAACTTTCAACCCTATATATGTCTATGTGCGCCCCCTAGTGGTTGTGTACATTGCAGCCCGTGAAAGATTTTTTTTTTCACGTTAAACAAATATATTAAAGTAATTCATGAGAAATCAGACGCCTTAACCTCTTAACCTCTCCAACTCTTCTGCTCATCATGGAGACATCTGTAATCTTCAAGTTTTTGGGGTAATTCTAGTTGTTGTGTCCGAACAGAAGTAATACAATATGTTGTTTTCTTCCCATTAGCTGTTAGTAACCGGCATGGTGGGTGATGGATTCACTGGGGACGTTGCAATCGATGACATCTCCTTCATCAACTGCACTTTGCATAGAGGTGAGTCTACATTATAGCCTCTACTTTGCATCATGGTTATACATCTCTTCTATAGGTGAAACGAATATATATATAAGTTCATACTAATCTAAAGGTTTTTGATATCAAACTATAATGATAATGCATGTGACCTCTATGGAGTCCATGGTATGAAGGGGTAAAAACTAAATAATTTTTTTTTATGCTATGATATGGCTACCTGCAGCCGCCACTAGAGGGAGCTCTTTGTCTACTGATTATCATTGCAACTGAGGGAGTCACCACTGAGACCAGTTATTGATCAAAAGGCATTTTCTGTCTTTTGAGATAGGACAAGGAGTTCCAGCAGCATAAAAATGTGACTCAGTTATATTTTAACCCACTCTGAGACCACTACCATTAGTATCCCCCCTCCCGGTAAACCCTTTAATGTCCATTTGACTGCACATCACATTTGGGTCAGGCTATTGCTTTCATATTGTGTTTCTAGCTCATAACTCACAAGCTGTTATACAAGAAGAATTTCTGCAAAGCTATGAAATTGATCTTAGAAGGATTTATCCGGCACAGATGGCAATTACAGACTTTTGTCATGAAATCTATTACATTCCACGTTCCTTTCTCTCTGTTTCCAACCGTCTTATGTAACAAATAAAACCACACAGAGGAAATCCATTTATTTCTGCTCATCAAGCAGGAAGATCTGTCATAAGTTCCACTTTCCCATGAAGTTACAGTGTCAAGGCTACAAATCCTGGCAAATGTGAGGAGGACTCTGACCACTTTTCCTCAATATCCCAATGGTAGGTGTCCCACAGCCAGCACCCTAACAGATCAGTGGCTCTCAGCAGAGAATAGATAAAAAACAGAAAAAAAACTTTTTTACTATGTAATGGCTTAACTCAGTCACTGCAGCTTAACTACTAATGAAATGAATAGAAGCCGATCTGCAGTTACCTGGTCTGACCACTACACAGGAAGCAGAGCTGTCTGTTTCCTCTTCCATTTTCTGTTTATCAGCTGCCGAGAGCATCTGATCTGATGGAGTGTTGTAGCCCGAAAGAACTGAAATTGAGGACAAAGTTATAATATATTTAGCCTAGAAAACCCATCACTTTATGCAATGTTTGTCTGAGTCACTTTTAGAGGCTGAAGGGGCAGTGATACATCAGATGCCCCTATTTCATAATCTACAGTGCCTACCATGCTTTTGGTAATTGCGTATAAAATTCCAATTCACACCCATGTATTTAATTGTCTGTATCTCCAGTACTGTGACTCACTGATCCACAATCCTTGTGCAAGTTGAAAGATGAGATTCTTATCTTTAATATGATACCAGGAAATTTCCAGATAAAGTGAAGATTCCCCTTCAGCCTCTAGGTCACTCATTTTTGTAGTTTAATGAGTGAGAATTACAATAAAAGAAAGAATGCTAAAAATAATATTTCATATGTCATTGCTAGGACATGCCCAAGACCCCAGAAAATGAATCAGCCCTACCTTTAAAATCTGTAAGGCAACTGGCTAGTGCAGGAGCGCTCTCATTGTACAAGAGGAGATTGAAAGCTTAAGATTTGCCAAATTTTAAATGAATCAGGAGAAAATTAAGATTTTTTTTAGAAGACTGCCTCAAGGGAAGACTACGGACAACTTTTCTTAAGTTTCTTATTATGCTGTTAATAAAAGTAAAGTTTTGTAATTTGGTCAAACAATTTCCAATAAATCAACGAGACTTTGAATCCATCCACAGGCGCTTTGCCAACTTGGTCTCCAATTCCCCTGGAAACATCTACTAAGGCTACACTTCCTGTCCACAATTGCTCCACGGAGGAACATGTTTGCCGGTCAACCGGACACTGCATACCGGTCAGAAAATTGTGTGATTTCAGAGAAGACTGTCCAGATGGCACTGATGAAGACAACTGTGGTAAGTTCAGAACCAGTGTCAACTACCTCCATTTGTAATGCGAAAATTGGGGCATTTCAGCTCTGCCATGGGAATGTCCTTGAATGCCAATCTTGGTTAAATTTGCATTATTTTCACCCAGTTTGCATGATTGTCAGATTCAAATTGGGGCAGTTGGCTTCCAGGTTACTCTAATTAGTGTTTGAGCTAGAAAAAAACTCAAAAACACCTGGTTAACTTTTAGTTAAAATTATTTTTAGTTTAACTATTTAAAAGGAAACCTTTCCCCCAGTCACATGTTTGAGTGCCTCAGTCTTTCCCTGTTCTCCCCATGCTGCCCTCTGCATATACACACAACTTGTCTGTATATGCAGTCTCTTACTTCTCTAGGCCATACTTATGGCGTCACCCACTGTTTCTCTCTCTCACTGTCCATCCTCACAGAGACAGGAAGAAGGGAGGGGTCGGAGCAGGATGAGTCATAGCTTTGCTGCTACAACTCCTCCTCTTCATCGGTTCTCAGGCATGTAAACAAAGAGTCAGGGAGTGTCTGCAGGCAGCACAAATAAAAGTATCAGGACTGCTACATCACTTGATAAACATTCATGGATTATTATTAAGGCATTAACCTCACATGAGCAACTTATGTAAAAGAGCGACCAACCCCTTTAAGTACCTAATAAATAAGCCTACTCATTTTAATTTCTTTAACTTTGTGAAGCAAAGGCACCACTGAGATCTGCTTCGTCTCTTAGTTTCAGAATACTGTGACTTTGAAAACGGGACTTTATGTAATTGGTTTCAGCCTGGGGCGTCTTCTTTTCGCCGGGACACAACATTCCAGTGGACTGTGGGCCAAGGGATCACCATTCATCCGGGGGAAGAGCGTCACAGGCCTATGGAAGACCACACCACGTGAGTATATACACATGACTCATAGTCTATGAGTGATCCGTGGAAAACTGGGTGATGCATTTTTACAGAATGGACACACAGACAGAATAAAGGCTGTGGGCACTAATCCATTAAAAAGTATAACATTTAGTGCAGCCATGTATCATTCATCAAAATACCGAAGACACTCCACAGACATGAGCCATTGGTTTTGCCATAGAAAAAAAAAAAAAGTCCAAAAATTTGTCAGTAAGTTATTTTCATTGTTTATTGATATTCCCTTGCATTCAAGAGTCATATATTTATAGATTTTTACTTTTTCTTATATCTGCAACTTTTTTGGCACATTTGAACATGTACAATTTTGCTCCCGCCCAGTACCTTTTTTTTCAGTGTTGCACCTAACATATAATTAAAATCCAGATGAAATCCGTATCAAAAAGTCACGATTCTTGCACAAAAATTTCTAGTACGGAGCAGATGTAGGCAATAGAATGGTATGGGCAGCTCAAGTCTCTGCGACTTGTATCAAATATATCACCCACTAAGATCAAACAAGTCCAAAACCTGGAGAAAGACAAAAACAAAATAAAAACGCACACAAATGATAAATGACCCAAATTTACTTTTTACTATCACACCTGGTTCATGCCTTATTTTTGCTGCATTTCCCCTTAAAGGGCAGCATGACTTGGGGACATAAGATTCTACGACTATGAACTCCAACCCCGATCCCCTTACCCATGAAGGAGACCACACAACAGTTTGGTGGAAGGGCATATCAAGAAATATCAATAATCAGAAATCACATAAGTCAAATGCAGTATATATCACATTACTACAATTATACATTTCCCGGTAGGCCCAGAAGGGGCTCTTGAAGGCAATCTCAACCTACTGTAATCGAACATGAAACATACATCCATCACTCTCATGTCTCGAAGTAGCTTCGTCTGACCTGAGGACACCATCATTTGAGACTTTACCCCATCCAAGGATCCTTGTCTGCAGGAATTCTCCATAGCCAACAAAAACTGGGTGACTGAACACCCCTTTCCCTGCCAGTCCAACCTTCATGACACACTTCTTTGCCCTGAGAAGCCTTCCTAACACCATCGCTGCGACAAGAGAAGAATGAGTAAAGAGGAAGAATCCTAAAAGGCAAGTGGGAGGGAAAATTCCCCCTGCTCCCATGGCTCCGGCTACTTACTGAACAATCCAGCGTGCTCCGGTGTTTACAATTCCTGTAAACCCACCCCCTGTAGGTGACTACTACCACATCACTACCTGCACACTACCCCTGCCAACTCTAAAGTTTATTTGACCCCACCAATATATCTGATTTATGCCCCATGTCATGCGCCTCTACCACTACATTGCATTACTTTCTAGCATTTCATTTTTGGATGAAGTAGAAGAAACCAATACCCTAGTCTTTTGGAGGTTGTATCTTTTAGGGTTGGGTAACACAGAAGACAGGGGATAGTGTGCCCTGAGCTTTCCCTAACCTCTGTCCCTTCCTATACCCCCCCCCCTCCCCACGCTAAACAGCGGGGCGACTACTTGAAGACTCGGAATACACTAATTAAGTGCGGGAAGGGAACAACACGAACAGACTAACAAACATAAAACACAAAAGAGTAGAAACTAGCCGGAGTCACAATGAGAGGGCACGTCAAGAGCAAAATCAGTAAGCAAAAGGGTCAACGTCAAAAAACTAGCCGAGGTCACAACAATTCAGACACAGAGCAAGTCATAGCAAGGAGCAAGTGATGAAGGGATTTCAAACACTGGCACAGGTGACTAGTGAAGCTGCAGAACCCCACCTCCAGAACCTGATTGGAGCTCGACAACTTCTGGGAATTAACCCCTCATGGTGCAGAATAACCAAGCTCAATAGCAGGCACCATGCAGAGGTACCACAACTCCCAGCAGTCCAGAACACAACGCGAAGAGCCTTTAATGACCTATGTTATGCATAGGGTTAAAAAATAGCTAAAAGTTTAATTTGTTGAACTAGTAATTGCCCTTTAATCCAAATACTTTTTTGCACGATTTGTAGTAAAATTTGGAAACTCATAAAATCGAGAACAATTTATAAATGTTTTTGCCTGTGCTTTAAAGCAACATTAACAAATGAGAAGATTATTCGAGGTAATTGTATTTTAAGTTACCATTTGACTCTTGGTTGTTTGTTGAATTATTTGCAATTTCTTTTTATTGCTTTTTTGCCTCGCAGCCAGGGAGACGGGAAGAACTATTTACCTTCCCTTCTCGTAGATTGGTGTGAGCATTGTGCTTTCATTTGCAGTTCTTGGCTCCACAAGGAAATATGCAAATAAAATACTGATGTAGGCAGATTGTATCAATCTGATTTATAATCTGTGGCTTTAATTTGATTCTTTTTCTGGACCGGGAGGCAATTACTAAAAGTAGCAATAACTGCTTGGTCAGCAAATTAATAGGTTGGGAGAAAATCTAATGAAACTTTACAAAACTTCTAGTCACCAGTTGCAGGAATTTAGTATTGCATTACACCAAGAATGGATAGATAATGGATATAATTGAAAAGCAATTTAAAAAATGTTGTTCCCCAGATTATCACAGAATCAAATATTTACCCTAATCGATGCTGGAACAACAAGAAATATGATTATAGCCCCATCTGACCGTCAGCGCATCAAATATGCTCCCATTTCATGATGGATCACAAAGTAATCAGGGAATTGCCCTCACTTCTATGTGTAGTATAAAACCCTTATATACATGGTAAATTACATTAAAAAATAAATAAAATTTTCTTTCTCCAGTCTCCTATCAATAAAAGAAAAAAAAATTGATACTTTAAAATCAGTCCTAAAAAAATACAGTTTGCCCCATAAAAAACAAGTTGTGTATTGCTCTATAAACAGAAAAAATAATAGAATAATAATAGAGATGTGCTCGTTCAAGTATTAGCATACTCGGAACGGCTCGTTGCTTGGACGAGTATTTCCCCTGCTCGAGATTGAGCATTTACTTAAGAAAAGACAGTGAAGAACAGTGAAGAATACAATGAAAACAGTGAACACAGGATCATTTAAGTGAAGAACACATTGAAAGAACACAGTGAAGAACACGGTGAAGAACACATTGCAGATGTTCCGTACATCTGCTAACTTATCCGAAGACGCGTGCCGAACGGTGTTCTTCACAATAGTACATGAAGAACAATATGTGTGAAGAACACATTGCAGATGTACGGAATCATCTGCAATGTGTTCTTGACTGTGTTCTTTCAATGTGTTCTTTCAGTGAAAAGATCTGCAAACATCTGCAATGTGTTCTTCAGTGTTCTTCTTTCAATGTGTTCTTTCAGTGAAAAATGCTCGAGTCTTCCATTGACTTCAATGGGGCTCGTTATTCGAGACGAGCACTCGAGAATCGGGAAAAGTTTGTCTCGAATAACGAGCACTCGAGCATTTTAGTGCTCGCTCATCTCTAAATAATAATGATAATATATATAATATATTATAATATACATAATATAAAATGTTTGTTGTATTATCCTTAAAATAAACGTAACTTTCACAGTGTTTTATAAATGCAAAACATCAATAATTTCTTAGAATTTTGACATCACTAAAAGATTGAAACAAATTTCATTTAAAAGAATAATTTTCATATGTTTATTATCCATTATCCATGGTTTTGCAGCCAGATCTTGTGCAGTGAGCTCTGCAGAGTTTTGTGGCACATTACCTTTAAAAAAAGCATCAGAAAAGCGAGTGTGTGAGCTTGGCGGCGAGTGTGCATTGATCCTAAGTGTGTGCAGTGTCACTTAAGTGTGACTTACGTTTAAGGGACTTAAGTTTGAGGGGCTTTAGCAGGTAACTGCTGTATTTTGTGTTACTTTGACTGTAAATTTTTCTTTCTGTGCATATTTCTATTGTAATCCCCATTAGAACAATGGACTCCATAAGTGGCATTGCTACACAGTGTACATCCTGTGCCATGTATGCTTTCCTTGAACAGCCGAGGGGGAATACTGCTGTGTGGGATGTGTGAAAATTGCTCATCTGGAAGCCCAGATTCTGGATCTAAATGAGCAAATTTCAAGTTTCAAGGTCCTGCGCCGAAGTCCGCCGAGGTGCCCCGGAGTTCATCGTCTTCATCATGGTGCATGTGAGTATGGCCCGTGCGACCATTTTTTTTTTAAATGCGACGGTTTTTCCGAATCCGTTGGGTGACCGTTCGGCAACCCCCCCTCCCGCCCCGATTTCCATCACGTGCATGCCAGCGCCGATGCGCCACAAACCAGTCGCGTGCGCCAAAATCCCGGGGGAATTCAGAGAAAATTGGCGCAAATTGGAAATATTTGGGTAACACGTCGGGAAAACGCCGGGTGCTCGGGTACGGCATGTTGCGGATCGGGTTGACGGATTACTGGGAGGGGCTGGTGAGGAACCAGCGGTCATGGTCCACATTGGCACTAATGACAAAGTAAGAGGTAGGTGGAAGGTCCTTAAAAATGATTTCAGGGATTTAGGCCATAAGCTCAGGGCAAGGACCTCAAAGGTAATTTTCTCCGAAATACTGCCTGTACCATGTGCCACACCAGAAAGGCAGCGGGAGATCAAGGAGGTAAATAAGTGGCTCAAAAGTTGGTGTAGGAAGGAGGGGTTTGGGTTCATGGAGAACTGGACTGACTTTTCTGTCGGCTACAGGCTCTACAGTAGGGATGGGCTGCACCTCAATGGGGAGGGTGCAGCTGTTTTGGGGGAAAAATGGCTAGAAGGTTGGAGGAGTGTTTAAACTAGAGACCTGGGGGGAGGGCAACTACACTTGTGCAGGGCAAATAGACAGTGTAGATAGAGAGCTGGGAAGAGTCAGAGTCCATGGGGGAGGAAGGGGGGCTGGAATGAGATTGGGGAATAAGGACAAAAGGAATACGGACAGGGAAAACCATTTAAAGTGTATGTACACAAATGCCAGAAGCCTCACAAACAAAATGGAGGAACTGGAACTCTTGATGTTGGAGCGGAAATATGATATAGTGGGTATCAGCGAGACATGGCTGGACAGTAGCTATGACTGGGCTGTTACTATAGATGGTTATAGTCTTTTTAGAAAGGATCGTATAAATAAAAAAGGGGGAGGGGTTTGTTTATATGTGAATTCTCGCCTCAAGCCCGTCCTGCGAGATGACATCAGTAATGCAAATGCAAATGTGGAGTCTCTATGGAGATAAGGGGAGGGAAAAAGAATAATAAAATATCACTAGGGGTTTGTTATAAGGCTTCAAATATAATGGAGGCAGCAGAGGAAATGCTGATAAGTGAAATGGATGCGGCTTCAAAGCATGGTGAAGTACTTATCATGGGGGACTTCAATTACCCAGATATTGACTGGGGGGCAGAAACCTGCAGGTCCTTCAAAGGCAGCAGGTTCTTGTCAACAACAAAAGACAATTACCTGTTGCAACTAGTCCTGGAGCCAACAAGAGGGGGGCACTGCTGGACCTTATCCTTACCAACAGACCTGATAGGGTATCAAAACTACAGGTTGGGGGGAACCTGGGGAATAGTGATCATAATATCATTGATTTTGTATTACGCTTTACTAAGAGCGTTAGTGAAGGCGCAACCAACACTCTAAACTTCAGGAGACAAATTTTCAGCAACTAAGGGAAGACCTTAAAAGCATAGACTGGGATAATGTTCTCAAAGACAAAAGCCCCCCCCAAAAAATGGGACTTTTTCTCATATATTCTGAAAAAGTCCTGTGAGAAACACATACCTTATGGGAAAAAGCATAAAAGGAACAAGAAAAAGCCTATGTGGCTAACTAGTCTTGTAAAGAAAGCAATAAGCGAGAAAGATAAGGCGTTTAAGGTGCTAAAACGTGAAGGTAGCGATGAGGCATTACAGGATTATAGAGAGAAAAATAAATCCTGTAAAAAGCAGATAAAGGCCGCAAAAATAGAGACTGAGAGAAATATTGCCAGGGAGAGCAAAAATAATCCCAAATTATTTTTCAAATATATAAATGATAAGAAACGAAAAACAGAGTGTGGGTCCCCTTAGAAATAACATGGGGTCATGGTGGAAGGAGATGAGGAAAGGGCCAATCTACTGAATGTCGCCTTCTCAACTGTCTTTACCCAGGAAAATCCCCTGGTGGAAGACACAATGAGGAATAATGTTAATTCTTTTTATAATGTCAACAGTTTAACCCAGGAAGAGGTACGGCGCCGCCTCGCAACCACTAAGATAGATAAATCACCTGGGCCAGATGGCATACACCCCCGGGTTCTGCATGAACTATGTACCGTGATAGACAGACCGTTATTTTTAATATTTGAAGATTCACTGAGGACTGGTTATGTTCCACAGGACTGGCGCATAGCAAATGTGGTACCAATATACAAAAAAGGATCAAATAGCGATCCTGGAAACTACAGACCCGTAAGTCTAACTGCTGTGGTGGGGAAAATATTTGAGGGGTTTGTTAGAGATGCTATCCTCGAGTATCTCACTGTGCACAGCCTTATAACCCAGCGTCAGCATGGGTTTATGAGAGATCGGTCCTGTCAGACTAATCTGATTGGTTTCTACGAGGAGGTAAGTTCAAGACTGGATCTGGGGGACGTTGTGGATGTTGTATATCTGGACTTTTCAAAGGCATTTGACACCGTGCCACATAAAAGGTTGGTATATAAAATGAGACTGCTGGGAATAGGAGAAAATCTGTGTATTTGGGTAAGTAATTGGCTTAGGGTGGTCATTAATGGCACATTCTCAGATTGGGTTGATGTTACCAGTGGAGTGCCATAGGGGTCAGTATTGGGGCCACTTCTTTTTAATATTTTTATTAACGACCTTGTAGTGGGTTTACACAGTCAAGTTTCAATATTTGCAGATGATACTAAGCTGTGTAAAGTAATAAATACTGAGGTCGATAGTTTAGCTTTACAGAGAGATTTGTGGAAGCTTGAGGAGTAGGCAGAGAAATGGTTGATGAGGTTTAATGTAGATAAATGTAAAGTTATGCACTTGGGCCATGGAAACAAAAAGTATAATTATGTTCTAAACGGTCAATTACTTAGTAAAACTGGAGCTGAAAAGGACTTGGGGGTATTGGTGGATGGTAAACTTAATTTTAGTGACCAGGCAGCTGCTGCTAAAGCAAATAAAATTATGGGATGTATCAAGAGAGGAATAGATTCTCATGATAAAGGCATAGTTTTGCCCTTATACAAATCCCTGGTCAGACCACACATGGAATATTGTGTACAGTTTTGGGCACCAGTATATAAAAAGGATATAGTAGAGCTGGAACGGGTGCAGAGGAGAGCAACCAGGATTATTAGGGGAATGGGGGAACTAGAATACACTAACAGATTACAAAATTTGGGATTATTCAGTTTAGAAAAAAGACGACTGAGGGGATACCTGAACGGACAGTACAAGGATCTCTCCAAAGATCTTTTTATACCTAGGCCTGTGACCAGGACAAGGGGGCATCCTCTACGCCTATAGGAGAGGCGATTTTACCATCAACATAGACAAAGGTTCTTTACTGTAAGAGCAGTGAGACTATGGAACTCTCTGCCGCAGGAGGTTGTTATGGCGGACTCTATGGACATGTTCAAGAGAGGCCTGGATGCCTTTCTGGAGAGAAAAAATATCACGGGTTGTGGGGATAAAACATTTATTTAATTCTTAAAGGTTGGACTTGATGGACTTGCGTCCTTTTCCAGCCTTATATACTATGATACTATGAAACTATGATGAATTTCTTCCTTTTAAAATCAACTTTTAAAATTATGTTAATTAGCCATTCATGATCTGGGGGCATTACCGGAGCCACTGAGTGCTGCAGCTTCACCAGCAATTACACAGTGCAGGAGCACTTCCCTTCTCTGACTGTGAAAGATTACAGTAGGCAGTGGTAGAGGGTAGTGCTGAAGGAGCAGGGAGGAGGGTGAGATGTGCTCCTGCAGAGTGTAACAGTCTGTGAAGCTGCAACAAGGAGACACTCCTCAGAGCCCTTCTGACTCATTAGCATAATTGTAAAAGTTGGTTTTAGAGGCCATGGAAAAAAATATAAGAAGGTTGTAATAGTCACAGGGGCACATTTACTAAGGGTCTGAATCGCTCTTTTTTCCCAAAAATTACCGGTTTGCGCTGAATTGACCTGGGTTTTTGGCGCACGCGATCGGATTGTGGGGCATCGGCGCCAGCATGCATGCGGCGGAAATCGGGGGGCTTGGCCATCGGAAAACCTGATGGATTCGGAAAAAACACGGTATTTAAAAAAAAAAACGTGTCGCTTGACACACACTTACTTGCACCACAAATAGGTTGGTGAACTCCGGCGAACCTCGGCACAGCAGCGACACCTGGTGGACATCGGGCGCACGACCTTAGTGAATCGCTGGAAGACCCGAATCCTCGACGGAGAACGGGTAAGGACCGGGTAAGTAAATATGCCCCACAGTTTCCGATTTTGATGGTTGATCTCCTTTAATTAACACATTTCTTTCATCCCAGAATGATGATATTAAAAAATAAAACTCATCCTGGAAAAAAAATTCTTCTCTGACTATATTGACTGTGAAAGGTCTCCTCTCCATGGCTAACACGGTACAAATCTACACTACTAGCTATATTGACTGAGAAATGAAAAGTTAGGATTTTTTTTCAATGCAATGACACACTATTTCTCTTTCAGTTGACGTTGTCCTTTATTTTTGCTTTTTCCTGTCCCTTTAATACTTTTATTTCCTGCAACTTTCCCTTTTTTTTAATGTATTCACGTTGTGGCAAACTTATTGTGTAATTAATCGCTTTAGTCAGGAAGGTGTCAGCATTGTAGATCGCTCCAAGAAATTTACTTTCATTTACCTAATGAGTAATGAACATCTAGTATTTTGGGGTTATCCGCCATGTGCCGAGATGTTGACACATCTTTAATGAATTCAGCCAATAAGAACGAGTCTGCCGATACAGAACAGGCCGTCGTTAATTTACAGTATCACCCTCAATGAAAATACACAAGTGGATCAATGTCCTTCTGTAAGCCTCAGTGACTTCTTCTACTTGGCAGAAACTAGACCCACGTCCCCCGTGACAACTCAGATGCCGGACACAATCATCAGACTTACTAATTACCTTATATCTGACTACTAAAAGAGACCACAGCCTTATAATTATCTATATTTGGCTATAGCCCAAAAGCTGCCCATACATATTAGACAAATGTTGGCCAAATCGCTTCATTTAGGCCAATAAGACCAACCATATTATGTGCACAGCTGTGGTCTTCACAATATGAATGAAGTGGTGGTAGAGATGAGCTTCCTTCATTTCTTAGGGGTTTTGAAAACCCAGAGACCACGGATATGGGTCTAAAGGTCCTTCTGCTAGAATTTAGTGTTACTATTCTCACTGAAGAAGTGGATCCTCCAAGCTGCATCAGTTTATCGGATTGGGTGGATTGGGGTGCAGAATATATTCCTAAACATGGTCCCTAAAATAGTAACTTATTCCTTGGAAGTGCCAACATTGGCATACCAAAAAAACAGATGTTTTGGTTCTATAACCACAAGAATTTGTCTCCAAAAGATGGATCGGGAAGTAAGAGTTACCCTTAGGGAGACTTTGCATATAATGGCCACCTTGCATGTTTGTGGAGACTTATAGCCATTGATGCTCCACTAGAGTATTTTGGAAAATATGCAAATATTTTTTACAGGATGGAACAGGGAAAACCATGCCTCTTTTGCTATCTTGTACGGCAGCCCCCTTAACATCAAGCATTGCTTTCAGGAAGCCTAATGACATGATGTCGGATTAAAACCAAACCAGTACAATTATTCCAGAAGGAACAGATTATCCACTGTGTGGGGAACTGGTTTAGCTGACTGAGAGCATCAATGGCTTTAAATCTCCACATGCCTGCAAGGCGGCATTAATTGGCAAAATATCTGTAAGGAAAACTCTTACTTCCCAAACCTAGTCAAAAGCCTTTCACTCAGCCAAACCAGTTCCCTACTCTGTACTGAAGAGAGACGCAACCATGTTGAAACAGTGTTGACTACAGTTAGGAATCTGTTCCGTCTGGAATAGTTATACTGGTTTGGCTTTAATCCAAGATCACGCCCTTAGGCTTCCAAAAATTCATGCCTGATGGTAAGGGGACTGCTTAACAATGTAGCAAAAGAGGAAATGTTCCTTGTCCCATCCTAGAAAACCTATTTGCATATTTCCCAGAATCTGCTAAAGATGATCAATCGTCCCTGGAGCAATCGTCTGCTTCAACTACATACATTTATTTTTCTAACCATCAAAGCGGACAACAAATAAAGTTTGACTTCAGAGAATAAGTGTAATAGAAATACTCCATTAAAAGGGCTAAAAAAATCTCAACATGTTTTGTCCTCGACCACAATGGTCAAATCTTCCCATGAAGTGGAAGATGGACATCGAGAGGATCAACTTCATCGGAGGCAAATGTGTAGCCTCAACAATAAAAGTTCTTATACTCTTCTGGACCCATTATTGTGACCCATTATCCATTGTGATTGTGAATACAATCCCAACGGACAAGGACAAATCTTCTTGGAGATCATAAAGCTCTTTTTTATAGACGATTTTGACGACACTTTGGTTCTTTAGAAGAACTAAAATCAGAATACAGGCCACCTGTACAGTATCTCATGGCCAGAGACAAACCCATCTCTCCCCATCTGTATACAGGCGGTCCCCTACTTAAGAACACTCGACTTACATATGACCCCTAGTTACAAACGGACCTCTGGATATTGGTAATTTATTGTACTTTAGTCTTAGGCTACAATAATCAGCTGTAACAGTTATCACAGGTGTCTGTAATGAAGCTTAAATGTTATTATCAATTCTTATGACAACCCAACATTTTTAAAATCCAATTGTCACAGAGACCAGAAAAGTTCTGGCTGGGATTACAATGATAAAATATACAGTTCCGACTTACATACAAATTCAACTTAAGAACAAACCTACAGTCCCTATCTTGTATGTAACCCGGGGACTGCCTGTAGTAATAATAATTCAATGACTGAACATGTATGTTTGACTTCCTAGGTCCACAGATGAAGGCTGGTATCTATACGCAGACAGCTCAAATGGAGAGTTTGGCCATACAGCTCATATCATGACACCTCTTATATCCCATACTGGACCCAAGTGCAAGCTTACATTCTGGACCTACATGAATGGCGCCACTGTGGGATCATTACAGGTACCCAAAAGAAGATCTACATTTTACATACACCTTTCCATCCATACTCCATCACTGTGTATCACACTGTGAACTTCTTTATACATAGTGGGGCATATGTATCAACTATCTGTTGTAACTTGTATAAAAAAAAATTGGTTTGAGACAAAGGGGGCATGACCTATGGAAAGGGGGTGTGGCTGTGTGCCAAAAAAAAAATCTGTGTGCCAAAAATAATGCTGACACGCCAAGGTCTGTGATAGGAGTTTCCGACCCCCCCTATGGAGAGTGGTACAGTCTATCATACAGAAAGTTCGAATGCCTGTGATAGGTGACACATAGATCTCCCAGTGCGAAAAGGAAAACTATGCCTCCAATGCTACCTTGAAAAAGTCAGGTCCCTCTGTATCAATGTATGACTTGCAAGAAGCCTAGTGACATAGGATAATAGCAAAACCAGTATGTCTGTTACAAAATAAACCCAACTGTAAACAGCCCAACTCCATAGGTGTAGGTCAGGAAGGAATTCATTCTCCTAATGGAGGTAAAAGGAGCCTTATTTAACCCCTTTGTGAGCGATGGCCATTGTCATTGGTGCCTGAATGTCCAGGTCAATTTTTGTCGTTCTGCTATGCGCTTCTTTAAATGACGATATCTCTGGAAAAGCTTTACATATCATAACAATTTTTACTTTTTTTGTGCATGTGAGACTTTAACTTCACAGTATAATTTTATCAATTACATATATTTTTCTTTAAGAAATATGCAAATACAGTAATTGACCACAAATCTGAAAAAACAAGATTTTTTGTCATTTTTAGTACAACTTTAAGGGTAGATATCTGTTAATCCTCCATTCACAATCCTTATTTCATATTAAAGGGTAGACTGTTTAATATAACAGCAGCATTGTGTTTTTAGGTGCCAGGGTTCAGGAGATATAGTGATTTGAATTTGGTCACTGTGAAGACGTTTATAAATTTCCTTTCTGAGCGGGTCATGTGCAAATAGGACATATAAAGCCATATGGCAGTCATGAAGGGGTTAAGGTAGTTGTATAATATAAAGTTTTCCTTTTATAACACTAGAAAACAAATTTGCATATTCCTTACCAAACATCCCCAGTGTAGCACACCAAGTCTTGTAGGGCCTGCAAATGATAATATTTTTGTCATTTTGTAGGGTTCTTACGAATCTGCCAGTTTCACAGACAAATCCTGTAAAATTGCAGGTAGCTATGGTTGTCGTTCATGCTAGAGACTAAGGAGGGGGATGGGCGAGAGAAAAGGAGAAAATTGTAAAAATAACAGAGCAAAATAGGAGCTTTTTCTGGAAAAACCATCTGTATTTTAGAGGAGTAGAGGGGGTTATATACTAATTGACAAAACCAATGGAGCAACATCTGTTCCAGACCGAAATCAAATCTTATGAAAAGTTTGCCGAACTGAAGCTTGGATAATATTGGTGTATTAATGACTTCAGACATTCGTGTTTGGTGAAAGGTCATCCTTAGGGGGGGGGGGTCAACTCTAAAAACAAAGCCAACCCTGTTCTACAGAAGGGCTGATGGAGGCACAAAAACACAAGGACAGCAAATGATAGGGACTACAATTTAGGAGTGTGGGGCACGGAGGGGAACGTCTGCTATATCGCTGCTTCTCTACACGGGAGGGATAATCCATGTCTAGTACATCGGTTCAGTGTATAAATCCATTAACATGAGAATGGTCACGTCTTACCTCTCGCTGTGGTCTAAAATGAGTAAAGTATCAGATTAAAGTGGCGCGTTCCGTTCCCCGAAGTGTTTTTGTATTGAGCCCATTTGGCAGGGAACAGTAGGTGAACATCTAACAAGGAGCCAGAACCCCCCGATCAGCGGCAGAGACACAAGTGGAATATCGAGCCCCATCTTCTACAAAGTTTGCCAGGTATCATTTAGAAATGTCGAAAACTGGAAAGCCATCAATACATAACGAGGCCGTACAATCCTAACGAGGAATCAGATAAAAAACCCACTAATTATACAGCAAATGTAGCCGCACATATGTTACATTAAAGCAAGGTTGTGTCAATTAAAGCTGTACAATGAGGCTGCTAGAGGTTCTCCGTAATGTTATTACTCTATGATTGATGTCGAGCGTCTTCTTCTTCTTCTTCGTGGCTATGATTTTATCTTTATTTCGCACAAATTGACCGGCGGCACTTATACAAAGTCCTATCAGCGCCGGGCACTCGTGTGGTGGATGCCGAGCAACAGCTGCTCTCCCCGCTGGCAAGTTTTATGAGGATGAATGTATAATAATAAGGAACGTGGTCTCGATAGGAAGCCCTAGATACAAGGAGCAAAAAAGTTCATGTTAATGTTCAGCGCTATGACTGCTGATTCTAAAGGGGCGTTTAGAAATCAGAGGCTTAACCCGTGAAAAGTCATCTCTAAGACCATGACCATACAGCTCCGAAGCCTGTAGACACATAGCGGCACATTTACGACAGTTTTCTGTCGGACCTTGCAACTTTTTTTAGGTGCAAACTGCTGGCACAGGTATTTATGAGACTCCTATGTGACCCTTTTGTGACACTAGTCTTCATGGGACACAAATTAGGGGGCGTTCTGGTGCTCAGTCCGACCGGGCTCCACATTTATCATGCAAAGTGCGACAAAAGTGTGTCACTGCCCCGTGCTAAAGGTGCACCAAAAAAAGTTGGGAACAGTGCAGGGGGCACTATATTCATGAAGAACGGGCACCAGAAATCCTGAATCTGGCGCCAATGCACACTACACAGGTAAACTGCATTTAGTGTACTATCCACTACTATTAGTAAATGTGCCCCAAAATGTCTTACACTCCTACCAAGTCATCAATGTCTATTGTCCATTAGTCCCTCCCAGGTGTTCTCCTATCACACAAGGTGGTCCTCACCTTCAGTCATCAAAGTCTATTATTCCTCCTGGGTATCCTTCTATCACACAAAGTAGACCCTACCTTCATTCATAAATAGAGTCCCCCCCCCCACTCCTGTATCCTCCTATGTCACCAAGTAGTCCCCACCTTCATTTATCAATGTCTGTTGTCCCCTATCATTCCCTCATACCAAGTAGTCACCACCTTCAAGCATCAAGGCTAGTTTTCCCTCCCTGCGTGTCCTCCTATCACACCAAGTAGTTCCTACCATCAATCATAAATATCTGTTGTCTCCTTGCACCCCCTTTTCCCCGGTGTCCTCCTATCTCACCGAGTAGTCTCTACCTTCAATCATCATTATCTGTTGTCCACTAGTCTCCCCTGTGTGTCCTCCTATGACACCAAGTAGTCCTCACCATAAGTCATCATTGTCTATTGTCCCTCCGGGTGTCCTTTTATCACACAAAGTAGTCCTTACCTTTAATCATCAATGTCTGTTGTCCCATAGTCTCCCTGGGTGTCCTCCTATCAGACAGACCAAGTAGTTGCCACTACCCCCACAGGTATCCTTCTATC